>NW_028079127.1:8090160-8480668 GCF_014824575.4 Sturnira hondurensis | reverse complement strand
AATAGCAGCTGCAATGTTAAGAAAGAAGAACAAAGTAGGAGGGATCACAATACCTGATGTCAAACTGTATTACAAGGCCACTGTAATCAAAACAGCCTGGTACTGGCATAAAAACAGGCACATAGACCAATGGAACAGAATAGATAACCCAGAAATAAACCCAACTCTCTACAGTCAATTAATATTCGACAAAGGGGGCAGTATCATAAAATGGGGTAAAGATAGCCTCTTCAACAAATGATGTTGGGAGAACTGGACAGCTACATGCAAAAAAATGAAACTCGAGCACCAACTTACATCATACACCAAAATAAATTCAAGGTGGATAAAAGACTTAAATATAAGCCATGACACCATTAAAGTCCTAGAGGAGAACATAGGCAGGAAAATCCCAGATATTTCACGCAGAACATTTTTACTGATATGTCCCCTAGAGCAAGGACTATAAAGGAAAGAGTCTTACAGTTTAAAAGAAAACTAGTTGTTTTTTATAACTATCATGTGACATAGCCACTCTATTCCTAAGTATTTATACAAGAGAATTGAGAACTCATTCTCATAAAAAGACTTGGACACAAATGTTCACAGCAGCTTTAACAGTAATAGCTAAAAACTAGAAAGAACCTTCCTTTCTGATTATCACCAGGTGGATATAAATAAATTGTAGTGTATTAATGAAATAAAACTATAAATAATAAAAAGAATGAACTAACCATAATTGTAACAATACAAAAACATTTCAAAATATTTTTAAGTAAAGATACCAGATAAAAGGAGTACATTTGAAATGGATTCAACTTTCTGAAATTCTGGAATGTGTAAAACATCTCCGCTAATAGAAAGCAGGTCTATGTTTGCTTAGACACAGAGGAATGGGTGAAGGAGAAATAAATAACAAAGAGGCAGAAGGAAACTTATGGGTGATCTCTCTATTCCTCATCTTAATGGCAGTGATGATTTCCGTTATGTATATGTATGCAAACTTTTAATTGTATGTGTTAATTATGTGCACTTTAGCATCCAACAATACTAGCTTGAGGAACCTATGAAGAAAGAGGACCGTGAGGACGAAGAAGATGAGGAAGGATGAGGGGAAGGGTAACGAGACATAGCTGCAGCTGCAGCAATCACTGAATCACTGGTTTTATTCATTTCAAACAAGCTGTAAATTTTCTAACATAGATAGCCCGAGATTTACTCACAAATCATACCACTTAAAGTTAACAACAGTCTTAAAATGTCCACCAGGCTGAAATATCATTGATTTATAAACAGGCCTGGTCGATTGCACATGATTGGTAAAATTTTAAGGGAACAGTGGGTGTAGTTTGGATCCAGGATAAAGCTAGAAACGAAGGTATTTATGCTATCTGGCTTTATAAAGCATCTTTATTGTATCATATTTTATTTTACTAAATATCATAAGAGTTAAGGTATATTATAATTGCTATCATTCCCACTTCAGTAGCAAGAAAGAATGTCTCAGTTACAATAAATGACTTGGTCATTCATTTGCCTAACACTGGCTTTTACCTTTTTATTTTAAATCCCATACTCATTTCTCCATAAAATTTTGTGCACCTGCATTAGGACAAATAGACACATCCATAACACTCAGTGCAAATTTTAGCGATCGGACAAAAAGTCAGAAATGGTTAGTGTGAGGAAAGAATAAGAGGATGTTATGCATTGCTTCTTAGAGAAAGTGAGTGTTGAACCACATCTTGAAGGCATAAAGTAGAATAGATGTATTAATAGAAATTGCACAGTGTCTGGATCATTAAACAATATCTCATTAAAATGTATTGAATGAGAGATATTTCAGTGTAGTCAGAGAATCCTATAAGCAAAGTCACAGGATGGGAAAGAGAATATTTAACATTTCTGTGCAGGTGCAGGTAAGACACCTGGGCCACATTAGAGAGAACTGAGAAGTGAGACCCTAGTACACCACCTCACAGATCTGGGAAAAGACGGCTTAGGGAAAGGTTTATGAAAGAAGACTCAGCAGTTCATATAACAGCCTTTATGCAGGTGTAGGGATTAATAGCCTATATATATAGCAGATAGATGACCTATAGGTCACATTTCGTAATAATTGTGGTAACAGTAGATGGTGCTGTGACTTCTCCACATCTTAGTTTCTTCATAGTAAAATGGGAGTAGTAACAATAATTTTTCATCTTGAGAATTAAACCTGTCATTATATAGAATGTATATGAAGCAACCACTGAGATGGTTAGCCTTACATAGTTGCTAACATTTACAAATAGGAAAGAAAGCGGGGTTCTGTAATGCCTGGTGAACTGATTACACAAAATAAGTTGCTATTAATTTGTTTGATACATCACTGTTTTATCTTTCTTTGGGTTAAGATAGTTCTGGTAAATACTGGCTTCTCTAGTCATTTTATTTGCGGGTTCTTTCTAACTCTACAGAGGTCACTGGCACTTCTGACACCTATCACTGAATGGAAGCCCATGACTGCTGCCAGACTGGATTCAAAGCAAACCCTAATTTTTCATTAATGGCTCTATCATTTACTCCATCTAAGGTGTAAAAGCTAGTGGTGAAAAGCAGTGACTTTAGAGGTCTTTTGTAATTTAATTGGCCTTTTCTTCTCTGTTTTTAAAAATTCATTGCAGATTAAAGTAGGCATTAAAGTTTTGATGGAACAAAAGAGTTGTCTTCAAAACATGTCACAGTTGTCTGGGAAAGCTGGTAATAAGAAGCTGCTAATAAGGACCTGTTAATAAGCAGCTCAAAGGTACCCCAGAATAACCCTCCCGTGAACTTCGCCAGCCCCAATCCAAACTGCACACATCAAAGAGAAAGAATAGGGAACAGAAATGCATATTGATTGCTACCTGCATTTCTGTTGAGGTGATATTTTGTTATGCATAGTGTGAGAAGCTTAATATATGCAAAAGAAGGGAAATAATTTAAGAGAAATGTTATGTGTCTTATTATTAATATATGTCTCTGTCTTACCTCCTGCCTGAAAGAGTTGAGGTGATACTATCTTCTTTCCATTTAATAGAAACGTTGATTTGGTAAACTTTAATTATGGAATCCACGATGTGGGAATTTATTCCAGCTACAATTATATCTGTAATAGCTGATGATAAATAAGGGATAAACCCTTCCTAGAGGGTTTAAAGGTTAAAAACATTTGAGTGAATTGGTTGTTTATTACACATTAGTTACATTACAGGTCACAATTTTCCTTTACTTTTACTAAAGAAAATTATGTTTATTCCCATCCCTAGTTGGTTATTTTGGATGAAGGTCCAGGTGCATTATGACTTCTATGACTGGAACTGTGCTCACATGGCCAATAGCAGAAACATGACTGCTTGAAATTTCGCAAAAGCAGTACTCCTTTTACTACTGGAAAAGATGTAAGAGGTTTGGAGCGTCTGCAGCCATCTTGAAACAATGAGAAAAGAGCCAGTATGAATGAGTATTGCATCAAGTTGAAGGGATACTAGGGAAGAAATTTTCTTTAACTAAGTTTACCACTTTTTATACTTTTTGGAGACCATGCAACAGGAAAAATGTTATTTGACAAGTACTCACTATGTGAAAAGATATAATTAGCTTCAACCACTCATATTCTTAATTGATAAGTGGGACCCTAAGTTACTTAACTGCATTTTTCAGGTTCTAACTTATAAAACTGATATTTTTCTTTGTTACTGAAAGGCAAACATGTATGTAATTCTCATTATAGATTTACTGAAGTTTAAAAATCTTAATGTGGTTAGCAGACCTTTTTGTGATGAGAGTTTTTTTGGCTGTTATTATTTATTTGTTAATATTTAACTATTAACCCATTCTGCCAAGTTCATTTCTGGGAGTGCTGTGAACAGAGGAATCAATTATATAAGATAAACTAAATATCCTGTAAGTTGAAAACCAGCTGTCATATTTTTATGGTTCACTGAAAATGAGATCTCAAGCCACTGAATTTGGAAGATTGAGCAGCATTAAAATATAAATTGGGTTTTTTAGGTAGGATTTTAGAGGAATTGACAGTGAATTCAACAACATATATGTCACATAGTAATTGGATGCATTGCTACTATACTATTTCTGAGTATTTTCTTGAAATTCTCTCCTTAATATGTGTTTCCTATGGTTTATTGAAGTCTAAATATCTGCTTGATAAAATTCAGAATTAGAAATAGGGTAAGTGAATGACGTGTAATGCCAATATGCTGTCCTTTTAAAATTAATTAGCCAATTCCAGTTCCGGAAATGGCAGAGCAGCTTCTATTAAAATAACCAGCCGAAACATAACAATTATTCACTCTGGTGATAGGGGGAACAATTATTAGAAGTTAGTAGAGAGCTGTTTAAATAAAGATGGCACTGCGGTCCTCACAGCATAAGTGAGCTGGATGAGACCCACCTACAGGTATCTTTCCCCGAGTTCGTGTAAGTGTGGAGGCTACAACTCAAGCAAAAAGTGGCAGCTTGGTGGTTTGTAAGACAGAATTTTAGACAACCAATGTGGCTGGAAGTTAAAGAGGTAAACCTCAGAAGAGATGAAGTAGAAGCAGGGCCTGTCCCCCAAAGTGTCTGTAAACTCCTTTAAAGCTATGGCTTATCTCTGAACTGTACGTGTATGTCCAGCATTCCAAAGATTGAAGTGGCAAATAACAAAGTAAACAAGAACTGGAGGACAGAAACACTAAGAAGAGATTTCTGCTTTTCACCAATGGAAGGGGACAGAATTTGGAGTTTAAGTCCTTTCAAGTTACAAGTACTTACTAAAAACTTCAGTTTTCCAAAAGTCTGCCCTGATAAAGTATAAAACCAAGCCTCCACAATTTCAAGACAAATTGCCAGTAACTTAATTATTTGCTTAAGCAAAAACAAACTCTTATCAGGAGAAAATAGAATCTGGGAATTTTATAAATGCCATCTATAATGTCCAGTATATAACAGAAAATTATAAAATGCAATAAGTAAGATATTACGACCAACTGTACAGAAAAAAAGTTACCAGGAGAGGTAAAAGGATAATGCAGATGTGAAAATGCCAAGTGATGTCCTTAAATAAGATGTAAAAAATATGTTCAAGAACTAAAAACTTGGTCAAATAAATTAAATATAATTTTAAAAAGTCAACAGCAGTAAGCCCAGTAGAAATTCTAGAATTGGAAATTACAATATCCGACATGACAAGTAAAAAAATTACTGGATAAGTTTAATAGCAGAAATAACAGAGGGCATAGAAATCTATTGATTTTGAAGATAAATTAATAGAAGCTACCTCATATCAAAAACTAGAAGAAGAAATGACTTGAAGAATGAAGGGAATTCCAGTGACTTGTGGAGCAATATTATATTCTAAGATATGTAGAACTACCTTGGCCAGTGGCTCTTTTGCTTAGGGCATTAAGCGAAATGTCCTATAGCTGAAAGGCTGTGGGTTCTACTCTTAGTCAGAGCACATACCCAGGTTGTGGGTTTGATCCCCAGCCCCAGTGCCTATGGGAGGCAACCAATCAGTGCTTCTCTCTTACATAGGTGTTTCTCTTTCTCTCTTCCTCTTTCTCTAAAAGTAATTAAAAATGTCTTTGGAATGAAGATAAAAAATTTTTTAAAAACGATATGTAGAACTGAGAAAATAACAGTGAGAGACTTGGGACAGATTTTACCAAGTGTGACTAAAAAACAAACAACTAAATTATATTGTAATTAAATAAAAAAAATTCCATTAAATTATATTTTTAAAACCTCTGCAAACCCAAAGAAAATTAAATTTTAAAAATAGCCACATACCTGAAAACAGCTGATATGAAAGGATAAAATAAAATTTAGAAAGAAATGATAAAAATGACACTTTATAAATAGAACAATGTTAGGAATAAAGGCTAAGTTTTCTTTGTTCCCATTTAATAACAGTGCTTTAAAACATATGAATCAATATTTTGTTAAGGATTTTAATGTCTATGTTCATCAGCGATAATGGCCTGAAGTTTTCTTTCTTTGTTGTATCTTTATCTGGTTTGGGGATTAGGATGATGCTGGCTTCATAAAAAGACTTGGGAGTCTTCCATCATTTTGGATTTTTTGGAGTAGTCTGTGAAGGATAGGGGTTAGCTCTTCCTTAAATGCTTTGTAGAGTTCTCCTGTGAAACCATCTGGTCCTGGGCTTTTGTGTGTTGGGAGTTTTTTGATTACTGCTTCAATTTCATTTGCTGTTACTGGTCTGTTCAGGCTTTCTGCTTCTTCTTCACTGACTTTTGGAAGATTATATATTTTCTAGAAATTTGTCCATTTCACCTAGGTTTTCAAATTTCTTGGCATACAGTTCTGCATAGTAATTTCTTACAATCCTTTCTATTTCTGTGGGGTCAGTTGTAATCTCTCCTCTTTCATTTCTGATTGTGTTTATTTGGGTTCTCTCTCTTCTTTTCTTGATGAGCCTGCTTAAAGGCTTGTCTATTTTGTTTATCTTTTCAAAAAACCAGCTCCTGGATTCATTGATCCTTAGAATTGTGCTTTTAGTCTCTATGTCATTTAATTTTTCTCTGATCTTGGTTATTTCCTCCCTTCTACTTGCTCTGGGCTGTCTTTATTGTTGTTCCTCAAGTTCTTGTAGGCATAGGGTTAGGTTATTTGTTTGAAATGTTTCTGTCTTTTTTAGGTAGGCCTGTATTGCTACGAACTTCCTTCTCAGGACTGCCTTCGCTGTGTCCCATAAGTTTTGGGTTGTTATGAGTTCATTTTCACTTGTTTACAGAATTTTTTTGATTTCTTCCCTAATTTCATTCTTGACCCATTCATTGTTGAATAGCATGCTATTCAATCTCCACGATTTTGAGTGTTTTGGGTCTTTTCCCTTGGGATTGGTTTCTAGTTTCAGTCTCTTGTGGTAAGAGAAAATGCTTGGGATGATTTCAATTTTCTTAAAATGAAACTTGAGCACCAACTTACACCATACACAAAAATAAATTCAAGGTGGATAAAAGACTTAAATATGAGCTGTAACACCATTAAAGTCCTAGAGGAGAACATTGGCAAGAAAATCTCAGATATTTCACACAGCAACATTTTTACTAATATGTCCCCTAGAGCAAGGTACATAAAGGAAAGAAAAAACAAATGGGGTCTCATCAAAATTAAGAGCTTTTGCACGGCTAAAGAAAACCATATTAAAATAAAAAGAGAACCAACTATATGGGAAAACATATTTCCCAATGATACCACAGACAAGGGTTTAATCTCCAAATTATACAAAGAATTTACATGATTCCACTCTAAGAAGATAAGCAACCCAATTAAAAAGTGGGCAAAGGACTTGAACAGATATTTCCCCAAGGAGGACATACAGAAGATCCAGAGACACATGAAAAAATGCTCAGTATCTCTAGGTATCAGAGAGATGCAAATTAAAACCACAATGAGATACTAATTTACACTGGTCAGAATGGCCATCATAAACAAAGCAACAAACAACAAGTGTTGGAGAGGTTGTGGAGAAAAGGGGACCCTAATCCATTGTTGGTGGGATTGTATACTGGTACAATCACTATGGAAAACAGTATGGAATTTTCTCAGAAAACTAAAAATGAACCTGCCTTTTGACCCAGCAATTCCACTCTTAGGAGTATATCCTAAGAACCCTGAAGCACCAATCCAAAAGAACTTATGCACTCCAATGTTCATAGCAGCACAATTTGCAATAGCCAAGTGCTGGAAGCAACCTAGGTGCCCATCAGTAAATGAATGGATACAAAAACTATGGTACATATACACAGTGGAATTCTATGCCACAGAAAGAAAGAAGGAGCTCCTACCTTTTGTAACAGCATGGATGGAACTGGAAAGCATTATGCTGAGTGAAATAAGCCAGGCAGTGAAAGACAAATACCATACAATCTCACCTTTAACAGGAACCTAAACAACAAAACAAACAAACAAGCAAAATATAAGCAAAGACACTGAAATAGAGAACAGGCTGACAGGGACCAGAGGCAAGAGGGGAGGGAATTTCAGGAGAAAAGGGGAAGGATTTACAAGAACTAGTATAAAGGACACATGGACAACAACTAAGGGGGGGTGGAAGTGGGAGTGAGGTGGGAAGCACTGGGGAGTGGGCTGGGATGGGAGTAAAAGACAGAAAACTGTACTTGAACAACAATTAAATAAAAGAATTAAAAAATTATTCAGTAGAAAAAATAAAACATATAAGCAAAATCTAAAAAAAAAGGTATAACTATAGGTATCTAACTGAATAATACAATGGTAATTACACTATATCTTCTCTGGCAACCAAGAGAATATCAAGACAAAATATCACTAAACATAATATCAACAAACATTAATCAGCATTTATAAAATACTACCTACAACAATGATTGTTCATAGAATAAATCTCAATGAACTCACAAAGTTAAAGTATTATAAAATCTACCTTATAATTATAATAAAGTATTAATTATGTCAATATATCTAGAAATTCCATAAATATTTGGAAAATAAAAATACTTATAAATAATAAATGCCATCAATTAAACCACAAGGGAAATTAGAAAATATTTCTAGTTGATTAATAATTACAAAACAGGGAGAGAATCATAGGGGAAAAGGGGAGGGACTCACATGAATAAGTATAAAGGACACATGGACAATAATTAAGGTGGCGGCAGAAATGGGAGGGAAGTGGGGAGCACTGGGGGGGCAGGGCAGGAAATATAAAACAGAAAACTGTACTTGAATAAGAATTAAATAAAATAAATAAATAAATAAATAAAATAGTTACAAAACAGCATATAAAAATGTGTGCCCTTATGGCTTCTTGTCAAGATGGCAAAGTAGGTAAATGCTGTAATTGCTTCCACTCACAACCACATACAAATATAACTAAATTATAAAACAACCATCATCAAGAACTACCCAAAAACTATCTAAACAGAAGTCCAATAACAAAGAATATACAGAAGAATCTACAAAGAGATTCGTAGGAAGGGCCGATACACGGAACTCACACCCATGTGTGGTGATTAAAAATTACAACAGATATTGTGGCTGTGGAGGTCCATGTTGTGGAGTGAGAGAGGTCCAAATCCCATAGCAGGCTTTCCCGTTCAGGGTTTCAGTGATGGAAAGAGAAGTCCCATTACTTCTGGCTGTGAAAAGCAGCAGCAGTAGTGGCTAAGTGAGGCAGAGGGCTGCTGGAGTCCCAGCCGTTCTTTTTAAATAAATTTACATGGACTCACTCACTCTGAGTTCAAGTTAAGGGTGGCTCAAAAAGGTGCCAGAGACATAGAAGGAGAAACTGAATTGTCTGGCTTTGGGTTGAGGCCTGGAGGGGAGCTTTCTCCCAGACAAAAGGGCTAGCAGAAGCCAGTGTTCTTTAATAAGCCTCGCATCTGCAGGTTCAGGACTGTGCAACAGCTAAGTCTCCATCAACATAGCTAATACCCTTCAACACATCCTGGTGATTCCCTGAGACCCAGCCCCATACAACTTGAAAACCTACCCATGCTGATCCAGTGGCTTTTCAATAAAGTCTGTTTTGGCTCTTGCTGCAGACTTTCCTAAAATCTGGAATTTCCTAAATTCCAGTTCTGTGTATTTATCTAAAGAAACCCAAATAATAATTCAATAAGACATAATCATCCATGTGTATATTACAGCAGTATTTACAATAGCCAAGATATGAAAACAGTGTGCCCATCAATAGATGAATGGATAAAAAAGAAGTAATGCATATATGCAATGGAATATAACTCAGCCATTAAAATGAATGAAATTTTCCATCTACAACAATACAGATAAACTTGAAAGATATTTTGCTGTGTGAAAAGTCAGACAGAGAAAGGTAAATACCATATAATTTTACTTACGTGTGGAAAGTAAAAAGCCAAAGGACTAAGTAGAACAGGAAAAGATTCATTGAGAACATTTTGATGGTTGCCATATGGGAGGGGTGTTAGAGGGATAGGCAAAAAGGTGAGGAGATTAAGAAGTACAAATTAGTAGTTACAAAAGAGTCATAGTGATCTAGAGGACAGAACAGGGAACATAGTCAATAATATTTTAATAAGTTTATATGGTGTCAGGTGGTTTACTAGATTTATCAGGATGGCCACTTGAAGTTATATAAATTCTAATTGCTGGGTTATACACTTGAAACTAACATAATACTGTATGTAACTATAATTGAAAAATAAAAAAAATATTTTTAATTGTGGCACATAGTTAAAGCAGTGCTTAGAAATATATAGGTTTATATACCTTTATTAAATCACATCTACATAAAATATATTTTGCAGCTTTCTACCTTAAAAGCTAAAGATTTGCATATCAAACTAAAAAATAAGAAAATGGTGTGTGATATAAATGTAAAAGCAAACATCAATGAAATGAAAAACATAAAATACAGGCAATCAAGGAATGCAAGAATTAGCTTTTTGGCAAATGCAATAAAATGAATGAACCACTAGTGAGATACACAGGAAAAAGAATAAAACTACAAAAAATTATGTAATCATGAATGAAATATAGATTCTAAAAAAATTAAAAGAATATTAAGGAAATGCTTTGAATAACTTTATATTAATTAATTTAAATGTATACATATACATATATATATATTCTAGAAAATACAACTTACCACAGTTTACACCAAAAATAAATTTAAAATTAAAGTGTCTCTAGACAAATTATCACAAAACCTCACCAATAAATGTGCAGGGCATAGATTTTGTGAATTCTATAAACCATATAATAAAGAATTATAACAATTGTATATAGACCTCTTTCAAATCAGAGGATGAGGAGAAACTTCACAATTCATTTTAGGAGAGAAGAATAATAGCAATATCAAAAACTTGACAAAGATATTACAAGAAGATTAGATACAATGCAATACCCAAATGAATATAGACAGAAAAATTCTTAACAAAATATTTGCAAATTGTAGCATTATATAGAAAGAATACTAATACATTCTGTCCATGTGAAGATTACCTCAAGAGTGCATGGCTCAACAATAAAAACCCAATCAAGGCATACAGGCTTCTAATAAATAAATTTAATAAAGGAAAAAGAAGATACATTCATTTTAATAGATTAATAACAAAAACTCTCACTGAACTATGAATAGAAGGTAAGTTCTTCATTAATTTGAAAAGTATCTTAAGGTTAAATATCGAATATCACATTGTTGAATCTCCCAAATGAGGAAAAGAAATCTGCTTTCACTTTCTCTCTTCAATATCGGTAAATGTCCTAACCAATGCAATAAGGGATGAGAAAGAAAGTGAACATAAGGATTTAAAAAGAAGAAGAAAATGTCCTTTATTTCCAGATGACACACTGACTTACACAGACAGTCCAGAGGAGTTTACAAAAGTACTGCAAGAATAAGTAAATTTGGCAAGACCACAGAGTTTTTTAAATTAATTGTATTTTTATACATTGATAGGTATGGGGAAAAATCTAAAATCCATAATAAATAAATATAGCTAAATTTAACAGAATATATGTAAAACCTCTACATGGGAAAGTATAATAGAATGCTAGAAAAGTTAAAGATGACCTAAAGAAATGATAGGTATATCATGTTCATCAAGAAATCAACTTAATGTTGCTAAGATTTCAATATGTAAAAAAAGGATAAATGGCTTTCAAGTTAAAATTTATATATGCATTCTTGTAACAACTGCTTAGGACTAAAATGTATATGGACATTTAAATATCTTAAGTGGACAATAGGAATTTTGAGTAAAAGGCTTAAAATATAACACTACATGATTTCAAATCTTCATATTTTTTACTATGAAGTTACAGTGATCAAAACAGTGTGTTAGTTCTTGGAGTAAAGGTGGAAATAATATCAATAAAAAATAGAAGGTATAGGCATACATACAAAGTCAATTGCTTTAAAAAATGTAATTTTTTATTGTTGTTCAAGTACAGTTGTCTCTGTTTTCTCCCCACCGCTCTCCCCTGCCCCACCCACCCCCACTTCCCACCTTCAATCCTACCCCCCTTTGGCTTTGTCCATGTGTCCTTTAAACGTGTTCCTTAATTATCATTCCCTTTATTTCCCCCATAATCCCTCTGCCCCCTTCCTCTGGTTACTGTCAGTTTGTTCTTTATTTCAATGTTTCTGGTTATATTTTGCTTGCTTGTTTGTTTTATTGATTAGGTTCCATTTACAAGTGAGATCATATGGCATTTTTCTTTCTCTGGCTTATTTCACTTAGCATAACACTCTACAGTTCCATATAATCAGCAAAATGAAAAGGGAACCAATTGTATAGTAAAATATATTTGCAAAATATATTTGATACAACTGATGTATCAAAATATATTGGATACAGCAGTTGCTTTTCAACAATGAAACCAAGCTAATAGAATAGAGAAGGAAGCACATTTTTTAAAAAGTAGTTTTAGATCTGCTGGATACCCACAAGGAAAAAAATAGCCTAAACACCTACATTACATTTTATGTGAAAATTTATATAAGACAAAATATAGACAATGTACAAGGTGATACATGAAAGCTTCAAAGAGAAAACACAGCAGTACATCTAAACAACCTTGGAGTAAGAGAGGATATCTTGCAGAGAACCAAACACAATGAGAAATCAAACACAGATGCACACACATACACTGAAAACATAAAATTCATCATAACTAGAATTTCCACTCATCAAAACATACCTTTTTAAAACAGAACCACTGAGAAAATATCTGCAATACATGCATTTGATAAAATATATCAATAATATATATGGCTCACATTAAGCAATAATAAAATACAATAATTTTTCTAAACAAAATGTTTATTGACAGTACAAAGTTGTTTCAGGGCTTGTTATCACAATTAGCTCATTTCTTTTTAAGAATCAACCATGTAATTCTTACATAAAGCACCTGATCAGTTTTCTTAATAAAATATTTATTAATTACCATTTCTACTCAATAATTTTTTGTATAGCTTCAGGCATATAGCACTCTGGTTAGACAATCATACTTTATGAAGTGTCTCCATGATTTTCCAGTATCCCACTGTCACCATACATAATTGACTGTACATAGTATAATTGACTGTACTTCTTATGTTGTACTTTATATCCCCATGGCTATTTTGTAACTGCCAATCTATACTTCTCAAACTCTCCTCCTTTTTTACCTAGTCCTCCAATTCCCTCCTCTACATCAACATTCAGTTATTATCTTGTATCTATGAGTCTGTTCCTATTCTTCAGATTTTACATATAGGTAAAATCATATGGTATTCATCTTTCTCTGACTGATTTTCACTTAGCATAATACCCTCCATGTCCACTCATGCTGTCATAAATGGTAATATTTTGTGCTTTTTATGGCCATTTATTATTCACAGTTTTGATCTTTTTCTTTCTTCTTCTTAAAGAAAATCATTTTCCATATCTTGTAATAATGGTTTGGTAATGATGAACTCCTTTAGATTTTTATTCCCTATAAAGCTCTTTATCTATAATTCTATTCTAAATAATATCTTTGTTTGGTAGAGTAATCTTGGCTGTAGGTCCTTGATTTTCATGAGTTTGAATATTTCTTTTCAATTTATTTTAGCCTGCAAATTTTCTACTGAGAAATTAGTTGACAGTCTTATGGGAGATTGCTTAGGTAACTGCTTTTCTCTTGCTGCTTTTAAGATTCTCTCTTTGGGCCCTGGCTGGCGTAGCTCAGTGGATTGAGCGTGGGCCTGCGAACCAGAGGATCGCGGTTCGATTCCCAGTCAGGGCACATGCCTGGGTTGCAGGCCTGTTCCCTGCAGGCCAACTCCCAGCAGGGGACGCACAAAAGGTAACCATACATTGATGTTTCTCTCCTCCTCTCCTTCCCCTCTAAAGATAAATAAAATCTTATTTAAAAAAAATTTAAAAAAAAAGATTCTCTCTTTGTCTTCAACCTGTGGCTTTTTAAATGATTTGTCTTGGTGTGGGCCTATTTGCATTTATCTTGTTTGGGACTCTCTTTGCTTCCTGATCTTGTATGTTTATTTCCTTCACCAGTGTAGAAAAGTTTTTTGTCATTATTTCTTCAAAGAGATTTTCAATATCTTGCTCTTCTGGTAACTCTAACATGAAGATGTTGGTGTCCTTGAAGTTGTTCAAGAGGCCCCTTGAGCTATTCTCATATCTTTGGATTTTCATTTTGTTTTGCTGTTCTGACTGGCTATTTTTGTTGAACTTTCCTTCAACTTGCTGATTTAACCCTCTGCTTCATCTAATTTACCATTGATTTTCATTAAACTATTTTTCATTTCAGTATTCTTTTCTTTGTGACTTTTTATGTTTATATCTCCATTTATACATTTCTTTTTTTTATTTTTATTTATTTATCTTTAGAGAGGAAGGGAAGGAGAGAGGGAGAGAAATAGCAATGTATGGTTGCCTGTTGTGAGTCCCCTGTGGGGAACTGGCCTGCAACCCAGGCATGTGCCCTGACTGGGAATCGAACCGCGACTTTGTGGTCTGCAGGCCTGCGCTCAATCCACTGAGCTACACCAGCCAGGTCCATTTATACATTTCTTATATTTCCCATGAAGTTTTCACTGAGATTATTGAGAATCATTATAGCCATTGTTTTGAATTCTGTATCAGGTCAATTGCTTTTCTCTGTTTTATTTAGTTATTCTGGAATTTTGTTCTGTTCTTTTTTTCAGTTTCCTTGTTTTTGTTTAAAAGACAATTGCTGGGTTTCTGGGCGTGGTAGTTCCCTGGGTTAGATTTCTCTTTCTTAGAATGTGGATGTACTCATGACCAACTCATGAACCTTTATATCTTTGTTTTATTTCAAACATTAGAATTTATTAATTATACAATAGTTGATAGTGACATGATAGGAACACATGAGTGGAAATTGATGACATGTACCTTACATACAGATGCATATAGTTCATTTTGGAACTATGATCTCAAAAAATTCTACAATATTCTCTCTGAACATTTTATTATGATATAGCAACAGAGCCTTGATTTTATTATGTATACTACAGAGTACTGGCATCAGATCTGTATAGCCCAAAACATGTGAGCATTGAATGGAATAGTGTTAAAAATCTTTCTATATAATGAAATTAATATTAATGCAGTGAGAAAGGAGAGGATAATGCTCTTTGCTATTCAGAATGTAGGATTTCTTTGCTGCCTTTCTAAAACCCTCACCTCTAGAATATTGACATTTATATTATATGACTACTCACAGATGAAACCTGAGAAAATTAAGAATGTTCAGGCTAGTCTCGTTCTGATTTGCAATCATTTACCATTACACTTAGTCTTGCTTCTGTGCATCCTGCTGGTCCAGTTTTGCCTTGGCCAAATAAAATAAGTTTGATGATCAGTAAGGAAAGACGCAACTAAATTGGAGCTGATCTAAGAGAAATTTTTACACTAGAATCAATGTGCATCACACTCCATTGGCCAGTGATTGGTTATGACAGGTATGAGAAAAAAAATCTGAGACTTCTCAGTAAGAAGCAAAAAGTGTATAAAGCACACAATGCACAGATGGTGGTGAAATGAGCCTTTCAATCTGCTAAAATACTGAGTAATTCTGACAATACTGAGAAGAATGAACTGTTCATCACTCATTTTTATGTGTGACACTCAACATGCATACCTATTTAAAATGGATATAATTAACAGTGCATTATTTTCCTCTCTTGTTAATTATAATGACATATTATAAATTATAGTGAATGGAAAGTGTGCTGATTATCAATTATCCCAGAAAAACTGTGTATAAACATTTTAATAAAAACATACAAATCACCAAATTGTATTTTGAGTTATTAATTTAAATTTGATAATTGAGTGACACTCAGTTTATGAAATTTTATCAAGTTAGATAAGGTTTTCTTTTTCCTATGATTATAATAATTATGTTTTTCTAAACCATTTACAAAAGAAATATAAATGTATAACAGTCCAGAAAATGGGTCAAATTATTGATATTCAATATGTATATAAAATGTTTTACTATTAATTTAATGACATAAATATTAAACAGTTTAAAAATTTGGATGATACTAATTCATTACTATTATTTCATTCATCATAGAATAAAAAGAAAATATACTATTGGCCCTTGTATTTTATTAATGTTTGGTAACTTTTCTCCATTTATATTAAAAAACAATGGTGTAACTCAGAGAACCAAAAAAGTCACTTCAGATACTGTAGCTGGACTTCCGCCAAGATGGAGGCATAGGTGGAAACACTGTGCCTTCTCCCACAACCAAGTTTGGATGCAACAAAAGTTTTGGAGAACTAAGACACACCCAGAGACCAGAAAACCGAATTATACGGAAGTCTGACAGCTACGAACCGAACCGTTCAACAGGGACTGTAAGAGAGACAGAGCCAGCAGCGGAGCACGGTCGGGAAGGACAGACCTAGGAGCGCAGGCAGCCCGGACCTAGTCGGGGTGCAGGGCAGACTGACCAAGGTCGCACATTTGCGCGCAGTGAGACGGACCACACAGGCCCCAGGGGACGAACCCAGTGGTGGAGGACTGACAGCGGTGGCACACTTGCGTGCAGTGGAGCGGGGCGCATGGCTCTGGTGAAGGTGGTGGCTGCAGTGCTGGTGGGGGTCGCAGAGGCGGGCGCCGGAGGGAAGCCATTGTCCCTCTTTGACCCCGCCCCCACATACAACATCACAACCCAGCGACTGAGTTGCCCGCTCTGGTGAAAACCTAGGGCTCTGTTCCTGCTACTTAACAGGCACAAACAGCCCAAAACATGGTGCAAGAACTCAAAGTCCCAGAGCCAATAACTCTAAGCGACCAACAGATTGCCAGCCTCTCAGAAGCCCAATTTAAAACACTATTTATCAGGATGCTCACAGAATTGGTAGAGTACAGCCACAAATTAGAGGAACTTAGTCACAAATTAGAGGAACATATGAAGGCTAAACTAATTGAAATGAAGGGAGATGTCCAGGAAACCAATAGTGATGGAAAGGAAAATGGGACTCAAATCAAGGGAGTGGACCAGAAGGAAGAACGAAACATCCAACCAGAAAATAGTAAAGAAACAAGAATTCAAAAAAATGAGGAGAGGCTTAGGAACCTCCAGGACATCTTTAAACGTTCCAACATCCGAATTATAGGGGTACCAGAAGGGGGAAAGAAACAGCCACGAGTGGAAAACTTATTTGAACAAATAATAAAGGAGAACTTCCCCAGTCTGGCAAAGGAAATAGACTTCCAGGAAATCCAGGAAGCTCAGAGAGTCCCAAAGAAGTTGGACCCAAGAAGGAACACACCAAGGCACATCATAATTACATTACCCAAGACTAAAATGAAGGAGAGAATCCTAGAAGCAGCAAGGGATAAGGAGACAGTCACCTACAAAGGAGTACCCATCAGACTGTCAGCAGATTTCTCAGAAGAGACCTTACAGGCAAGAAGGGGCTGGAAAGAAATATTCCAAGTCATGAAATCCAAAGACCTACAGCCAAGATTGCTTTGTCCACCAAAACTTTCATTTAGAATGGGAGGACAGATAAAGTGCTTCTCAGATAAGGTCAAGTTCAAGGAGTTGATCATCACCAAGCCCTTATTATATGAAATGCTAAAGGGACTTATATAAGAAAGAGATGATGAAAAATATCAACAGTGAAAGGACAGCAAACACAGTTATTAACAACCACACCTAAAACAAAAGCAAACCAAGAGGACAGCTAGATCAGGAGTGGAACCATAGAAATGCAGAACACATGGAGGGTTAGAAGCAGGGGAGTGGGAGGAGGAGAAGGGGTGAGAAGGCACAGAAAATAGCATAGATGGTAGGTAGAAAATAGATAGGGAGAGGGCGAGAATAGTGGGGGAAATATAGAATCTAAAGAAGTTGAGACACGTGGTTATAAACTAAGGGGGGAGAAGGGTGGGGGAGGGAGTGTGCGGGTGGAGGGGAATGAAGGGGGGAATAGAACAACTGTAATGGTATAATCAATAAACTATATTTTAAAAAAAGTCACTTCAAGTGATAATAAACTAAAAATTTTCCCACTAGGTATTAATGGCTAAGATACCAGACACACTTCTGTGCATGAAGGCATAAAATATTTGGTAGCATTAAACAAAAAAATTTAAAATGTCCTTTTAAAATCAAGATATAAACGACATATAATATGACGTGTTATATATTTACTATAACATTATGTTAGTTTCAGATGCGTAACACAGCGATTTGAAATGTGTATATAATGTGAAATGACCATAACAGGTCTAGTTAATCTCCATCACTATACAGTTACATTTTTTCTTGTGATGAGAAATTTTAAGATCTGCTTCTTAGAAACTTTTAAATATACAGTTCAGTATTAACCACAGTTGTTTATTTATTTTGACTGCCTTCACCTACTTTACTATGAGTGAAAGTAGCCAAAGTACTTTTGCTGAGATTGAATTTTAGAGTTACTCAAGATATCTTCTTCAATTAAGTAAATATTTAAAAATCTATGGATGTTCTTGTTTTTGTGATTTGGTTTAATAGTTATGTATGAAAATACTTAAAAAACAGAAAGTAGAGGAATAATATTGCATCTATTTTCAACATAATAGGCTCTTTAAAAAGAACTTCCTCAATTATAACAAGGGAAGTCCTTGATGAAATCTAAAACATATTAGAGAATAAAACTAATAATTTAAAGATAAGTCACAACAGTAAAACAGAAGCCAAATGGAATGCAAGACACCCACATTTCATTTCTAATTCAATATATGTATTTCTGAACTATTTATGGACTCACTCTTAAAAGGTATATAACAAATAACATTATAATACTGATATTATTGTGAAAAATAGCACCATAAGCTATCTTTATTTTTGTTATAAGTTTTTTTGAAACCCCCTGTATTTTCTCTTTTTTATCACAACCTTAGGTCTTCATTATTTCTCACATACACTAGTAAAGAAATTTTAATATGTTAAAATGCTTTATATGTTTTAAATGCTTATGTTTTTAAATGCTTAATATTTAATCATAACCCTATAATACCCATCTTCATATCTCCAAATATAAGTATATAAATATAATATATATCAAATACTATTTAACTTTTATTTCAGAAAACTTGTTTTCAATGCCTATGTTGTTTTAAAATAGATTTTAATGGCATTCTGTACTGGAAAACACATTCAGTCCTCTACTTTGTCTCTCCTAATGTTCACTGAACAGTGTAAATTTACTTAATACCACTGAACGCTACAGTTAAAAATAGTAAATTGGTAAATTTTATGTTATGTATTTTACCATTATAAAAAATGAGGGAGGCCACGATGTAATTCTTATTTAGATGGAAAATTCATTATTGCCAACATATTGATCATCTCGACGAATATATAATACATATTATTAGCAGGCTTGCAGAGTTGTTCCCAACTGCTGTGAGTGTTGGCTTCCAACTAATCACAGGTACTGCCTTTTCTGGAAAAAATTTCCTGGCCACACAGTTGCTTTTCAGTTGCTCAAATTGGGAAGTTATCTGTCCAGCCACTGTAAGAAAAACACAGCCAATGACTTTCTTCCATGGAGATGCTGGAAGCTGGTTGTCTTGGTTTGATTAGTGCTGCAGATGCCCGCCCCGCATCATATCTTGCTGAAGGAAGTACTTAGCGAAAAACAACACTCCTGCTTGGCTTTTCCCTCTCGTTTATGTTTCTATCTTCACCTTCTTTATCCTGAAAGCTCCATTAAATAAGTGACTTGCCCAGATATAATTTCTGGTTCTCAGAAATCAAACAGTAGCTACAGTAGCATTTGTGTAAGTTATCCAATTAAAAAAAAACACTCATAACTCAGAATCAACAAAACAAACAAGCAAGCAAAATATAACCAGAGACACTGAGAGAGAGAACAGGCGGACAGGGACCAGAGGGGAGAGGGGAGGGAATTTCAGGGGAAATAGGGGAGGGATTTAGAGGAAGGAATATAAAGGATACATGGACAACAACTAAGAAGGGTGGAAATGGGAGGGAGGGGGGAGCATGGGGGATGGGAGGGGATGGGAGTAATAGACAGAAAACTGTACTTGAAAAATAATTACATAATTTTAAAAAACCATCAGAATCATAATTGAAAAAACATACAAGGCCTCTCTATAATTTAACACCTCTATTTTTTCATAAACTTGATCTTAAAGTTCAGATTTGATAATGTCTCCAATGCTTTAGAAGTACCTGTTGCAAGTTCATGTATCAAATTTTTAACTTTGGGAGTATTGCCTAAAATATTGCAGGTCTGATAAAAACAGATTGAAACCATTCATAAAATCTTGCTTATTACAGAAGACAAGTCCAAACAGATGGTAGAGAAGACTGTCATGGACACAATGTTAAAATGTATTAATTTTATTATAAGTAGGTTGGCTGAAAAAGTAAACAAAACTGAAAGAGCCTTTTGGTCATATGGGAACATCAGGCAGGACACCTCACAACAGTGAATGGCGTATCACTGAAAGATTATCACATAGTTATTTCCAATAACTGTTGCCAGAAAGTATTAAACAGAACACATTATTACTGTTTAAGCTCATGAAGTGGTGCATGGGCTATAGAATTTTGTAAAGCATCCAACAACGAAAAAATTAATGAAAAAGTTCCTGATTTTCTGATAAGCCAGCTCTTACAGCAGGAAAGTGTGAAAGAGATACTAATGAGAAAACCAGCAGCTGTCAGACTTGGGAATGAGTTGGCATGAGGGGAAAAAAAACAGTTAATACAACTATTAGAGAATTGAAATTGTTATTTCATGGTCTGGAACCACCAACATAAAAGGAGAGATGAGAATGAAACACAACATGGTCAATATTCATACAGAGCTCATGTTGATAGTTATAAAATTTTTCATGTATGAATTTAAAAAATATACTATTTTTCAGTGTGAAACAATTTTAAAATTTTCCTAATTCAATATTAATTTGTGTAAAGAATTTAAATAATTAGCTTAGAGAGTATCCATTGGGAGGAAAAGTTTGTTAAAATCAAGTTCTCTGAATTTATTAATGGAGTTTGAATTAATCATGTTAAATGATCTGCCAATGACATGTTGGATCTCATAAACCATTTAGAATTACATAACAACAAGTGTTCAAAATTAACTAAAATAATTATTGTAATTTTTAAAAAATAGGCACAAATGTTAAAATCTTAAAGAAGAACAAATAATGAATCATTAAAAATATCTATGATAAATTTAGGCTGTGATTATTTCGACAAATTGTCTGGAAAAGAGATTTGTTTATTTTGCTAATATATGTAAAAACTAACAGCCATGTGGTTTTGAAAGTTATATAGTACTTAAACTGATTTTCTTTTTAGTATCATATTTTATGATTGACTTCGGGCAAATCACACAATCTCTTTTCTCAATGATAAAACAGGAAATTATTACCTGTCATATTCTTTCTCATAAAGCTCTTATAAGAATAAATGTTTAACACACTATAAATATAAAGGTTTAATTGGCTCTGTTAGGAATCCACAAATTTTAGGGTCAGACTCAATAAACATATGATTCTCAGTGATAGATTAATTGTATCATATATCTTGGAGAAGGACCTGATGCCATAAAATTAATTTCTTCATGTCTCTTCCAAAACTCAACTTGAAAAACAAATGGACAAGACAATGAAAAAGCTCATTCTTTATGTTCCTATTTTACTAGTCTTTATATCCTGGAGAATAGTAGTTATTTGGAACAAGAGAAAGAATGGTTTATTTCTCATTGTCTTTCCAAGTTCCAGTACACTCACATTAGAAACCATGTTGTGCTAATATCCTGGCCAAAAAAAAAAAAAGAAAAGAAAAGAAAAAAAAAAGACATGGAAAAGAAAAAGAAAATCTATCAGCTAAGCTATTGTAAGAAGAATGTAAAACCCCATGAGGGTAGAGATATTTAAATACATGGCCCAGGAAAAGCAATGCCTACTTAAGTATGGATTGTAGGGTAATAATATGGTCATAATAATTTATAGTTTTAATTTGAATGATTCATCTAAAATGTCATATGATGTCCTTGAGAATAATATTATTATGCCAGAGTATTACATGCTTATGATTTTGTAATAAAAGATTTTGTAAAAAAGGGGGGTGCCAGGGTCCAGCCTTGGCAGGTCTCAGGGTCCCCAAAGGATGGACGGCGCAGGCAACGAATGAAGAGTCAGACACCGGTTGGATGCTGGAGAACAGCCAGCCNAGACTGGTACAACCATTATGGAAAACAGTATGGAATTTTCTCAGAAAACTAAAATTGGACTTGCCTTTTGACCCAGCAATTCCACTGCTGGGATTGTATCCTAAGAACCCTAAAACACCAATCCCAAAGAACCTATGCACCCCAATGTTCATAGCAGCACAATTTACAATAGCCAAGAGTTGGAAGCAACCTAGGTGCCTGTCAGTAAATGAATGGATCCCAAAACTATGGTACATGTACACAATGGAATTTTATGCTGCAGAAAGAAAGAAGGAGCTCCTACCTTTTGCAACAACATGGACGGAACTGGAAAGCATTATGCTGAGTGAAATAAGCCAGGTGTTGAAGGGCAAATACCATACGATCTCACCTTTAACAGGAAGCTAAACAACAAAACAAACAAACAAGCAAAATATAAGCAAAGACACTGAAATAAAGAACAGGCTGACAGTGACCAAAGGGGAGAGGGGAGGGAATTTCAGGAGAAATAGGTGAGGGATTTAGAGGAACATATATAAAGGATACATGGACAACAGCTGAGAAGGGTGGAAATGGGAGGGAGGGGGGAGCATGGGAGATGGTATGGGATGGGAGTAATAGACAGAAAACTGTACTTGAAAAATAATTAAATAAAAAATTGGAAAAAATATCTTAAAAACAATAATTTACCTTGAAAACAATAATGGCAGTATATGGTTTTCAATTAAAATTTCAAATGTAAAATAAATAAATTTTAGGGGAGAATTGAATTTTGATAAATATATGTATCCATGAAGTCACCATCCCAACCAAAATATAGAACATTATACCATCATCGCAGAAAAGTTTTTTCCTTCAAGAGTGTGCTGAAGGCAGTTTGTGAAAACTTGCAAGTAAAGGTTGATACATTTTTGGTATTTTTTAATTAATTACTAAAAAGGCGTAATTAAAAATATGTGAACTAACAAATAACAAATTATATTTAAAACAGAATTAATAATTAAAATCAGATCATAAATATTTTACTACATTTTATAATTATCTTGTGCCATTTAGATATGTCTGTCACTTTTGTATGGTAGAATACTATATTTGTGTTACATAAATCCTAATTCTGTGTTCAATAACTTTATAATGGTAACTTCAAATAGGTAGATTTGATATTTACAAAATGAAAATCACACTTTAAAAATTAGAACTTTTTCCCTTACAGAAAAAATTTTAAACATGTCACTGCACATCACTGCTCAACTATCCAGCCACTGACCGACTGGCCGTCTCCAGTTTTCCCAAGTTCTCGTTTCTAAACCACAGCTTAATTTGGCCCATTCTTGAATTTCACATTCATGTAATTGTAAATGGTATACTATTTTGCACCTGGTATTTTGTGTTCAACATATTTTTGAATTTTTCTATATTTCTGTATATGTCAGTAGCCTATTCTTTTTAACTGCTGGGAATTCAGTGTATCCTGAATATACTGAACACAGTTTATCCAGTCTCCTTAAGACAATATTTAAGTAACTTATAAGTTTGTGTTATTTTGAATTAAGCAGCTACAGACATTCTTATATAATATTTGGTTGATATACCCATTTTCCTAATTCTATAAAGAAAATACTTAGTAGAATTGATAGATAATGAATAGGTGTATATTTAACTTTTTAAGAAACTGCTAGTTTTGCCAGCAGTATGTACCATTTCACCAGCAATGGATCAGAGATCCAATAGCTCTATTTCTTCACTGACATTTAGTGTTATCAATCTTTCAAGTTTTAATGATTCTATAGGATTTGAAGTAATCTCACTGTGGTTTTAATTTGATAATTCATGAGGTTGAATGTATTCTATTGAGCTTGTTAAACATCTGTTTATCTTCACTTGTGAAATATCTTTTCAGGTCTCTTGACCGATTATTTTAAAAATAAGTTGGCCCTCACAGTCAATTGGCCTGGGGGTCAATACCTCCCAGTGACTGCCAACAGCAAACAATGCTCAAATAGAATAGCACAGTGCACATAGCCCACAGAGGGACACACCTGGAATTCCCTGCCCAGGTGACTGGGGAGACTATACCACTAGGCCCTACAAGACCCCTACTATAGGAGGCCACTCTACCAAGTCCAGTAGATGTAGCAGCTCTGCATAATACGTAAATACCAAAGGGAAGATTCCCCAAAGAAAAAGACAAAGAAATAGTTTCCAAATGAAAAAATAGAAGAAATCAGCAGAACAAGAATTAGATCAAATGGGGGCAAGCAAGTTACCAGATATAGCATTCAAAACAATGGTTATTAGGATGCTCAAGGAAAAGAGTGAGAACTTTAACACCATAGAAAAATACATCAAGATTACTGTATCTAGCAAAGCTATCATTTGAAATAGATGGGCAGATAAGTGCTTCTCAGATAAGGTCAAGTTAACAGAGGTAATTATCACCAAGCCCTTATCATATGAAATGTTAAAGGGACTTATTTAAGAAAAAGATAATAAATATGAACAGTAAAATGACAACAAATTCACAACTATCAAAAACCAAACCTAAAAAATACAAAAACAAAAACGAGCTAAGCAAACAACCAGAACAGGAACAGAATCACAGAAATGGAGATCACATGGAGGGTTATCAGCAGGGAAAGGGGGGGTGGGATGAGAAAAAAGGTACATGAAATAAGTAGAATAAATGGTAGGTAGAAAATAGACAGGAGGAGGTTAAGAATAGTATAGGAAATGTAGAAGCCAAAGAACTTATATGTATGAGGGGAATGCAGGTGGGAGGGTTTGTTCAGGGAAGAGGGGAATAACGGGAAAATGGGGCAACTATAATAGCATAATCAATAAAATAAATTTAAAAAAGAGAAACAAGACATCAAATTATAAAAAAAGAACATGCACAAAATGAAGGATACACTAAGTAAAGCAAAGAATAAAGTATAGGGAATCAATAGTAGAGTAGATAAAGCAGAGCATCGAATCAGCCATTTGGCATATAAGGGAGCAGAAAACACCCAATAAGAAGAGCAAAAAGAAAAAAAAGAATAAAAAAATGATGATAGTGTAAGGAGCCTCTGGGACAACTTCAAGCGTACTAACATTCATAT
Organism: Sturnira hondurensis; assembly: GCF_014824575.4. Taxonomy (NCBI): domain Eukaryota; kingdom Metazoa; phylum Chordata; class Mammalia; order Chiroptera; family Phyllostomidae; genus Sturnira; species Sturnira hondurensis. The sequence continues at coordinate 8,455,359 of NW_028079127.1, read as the reverse complement.
TATAGGGGTGACAGAAGAAGACAAAGAGCAGGAAATTGAAAACCTACTCGGAAAAATAAGGATGAAAAGCTTCTCTAATTTGGTGAAGGAAATAGACATATAAATCTAGAAATTGTAGAGAGTTTCAAATAAGATAAACACAAAGAGGCCACACCAAGACACATCATAATTGAAATGTCAAAGGTTAAAGACAAGGAAAGATTAAAAGACAGATAAAGAGCTTCCAGACAAGAAAACACTAAGGGGACTGCTTTAAGAATAAGAAGAAGGAGGGAAGATCAGACATATAAATAATAAAGTAGAAATGACTGCATATCTATCAACAATTACTTTAAATGTAAATGGATTAAATTCCCCAATGAAAAGACAAAGTGTTTCTGAAAGGATAAGAAAACAATTCTGTCTACTATAAACTTTCTTCGAATTGAAAGACACAGACTGAAAGTAAAGGGCTGTAAAAACTTATTTCATGAAAGTAGAAATTAAAAAAACACAAAACCTTGGGTAGCAATACTTATCCTGGACAAAGTCGACTTTAAAATAAAGGCTATAACAAGAGACAAAGGAGGACCCAGTAATTTCACTTCTGCATATTCATCCAAAAACACTCAAAATACTAATTTGGAAGGACATATACATTCATATGTTTATTGCAGCATTATTTACAGCTGCTAAGATATGGAAGCAACCTACTTGCCTGTCAATAGACCAGTAGGTAAAAAAGTTGTGGCTCATATACACAATAAAATATTAATCAGCCATTAAAAAAGAATGAAATATTTACCATTAGCAAAAGTATAGATGGATCTACAGAGGGTAAGATGCTAACTGAAATAACTCAATAAAGACAAATACCACATGATCATACTTGTGAAAGTATGATCATACTTTTCACATTTCATAAATATGAAATCTAAAATCACAAAATAAACAGACAACAAAATAGAAGCAAACACATACATACAGAGAATATTTTGATTGTTGAAAGATGGAAAGGAGATTGTTTGAGGTAATAAGTGAAAAGGGGAAAGAGAGCAAGAAGTACAAATTGATAGAGAATAGTCATGGGAGTGTATGTAAAGTACAGCATAGGAAATATAGTCATTAATATTGTAATAAGTATGTTTGGTGTCAGATAGGTACTAGATTTATTGAGGTGATTACTTCGTAAGTGATATGTGCCTAATCACTATTTTGTGCACCTGAAATTAATATAATATTATATGACAACTAATTAAAACTAAAAATGTATTTGAAATTAAAATAAAATAAAATTAACTTTTTCTTTAAAACATCAGTATATATCCACACAGGTGTGTAAATGCATATTACACATATATAACACATTAATATAGATTTATAATTTATAAATTTTTATATTTCACACAATTAAATATATAACTTTATATATAAAATTAAAACTATAATAGTATTTGCAATGATTGTTTAAAACATGTAAACATAATTTTTAGGAAATAGTGTTTTTTTCATGGATAATGTTTAAATCGCTAGTGAATAATAAAAAATAGATTATTTTTTCTTTTATTGAAGCTTCTGAGTTCTCCACAGAAAAGGGGTTCTACTTATCTTGTGTAATCAAATTGGTCACTCCCACTATAGCTGGTTCTACCCAGAGGGAAGACTTTCTTTTCTTAATTCTCAAAATGTTGCTTGGCAAAGTCATATTTCCAAAGGGGCTACATCAGTATAGAGGGGCCACTGTTTGTTGTTTCAAGTGCATGAAGTTATCTTATGAATTAGAGATGACGTGGAATTGTAGGCAGGGATAATAGAAGGACCAAGGCACCTCAGCATAAAAGACTATGACACAATGTGAGAACTAATATTAGAGCGAAGTAGAGTGAGTGGCGAGTAAAAATAGAGAAGGAGATCATGTCAGAGCGTCAAAAGCTTGGAGTACTAACCAATGCTAATGTTAGGAGTTTGCGGTTAATTATATTTTCTTTAGAGGAATAATTGGATACTTTTATATAGGAGTGACCGAGATTTTTAATTAGAAATGTCTCTCTGCCCATATTGTGGAGGACTATAGGGAACTTATTTGCATGGCATGGCAAATGTAGCCCAGCTCCTGATTTGGAAAATTGGTGGGGAGCAAGTCGGCACACAGGACCCATGTGCATGGATAGGTTCTCCCATGGGGAATCAGGCCTGAATTGTCCCTAGGCTGCTTTGAGGCTTGCTTTTTGCTAAAACTCCCTCACCTTCAATTGAGGCAACAAATGTTTACTGCGTATCTTTAAAGTTACTTCCTAAAATCTATGCTAAACCTCCCAAGAATGGAGTGTAAACAGTTCAACCACATTTTCCTTTGCGTTTTCACATACCCTCTTCCTTTGTAGTAATTAGCAACTTCCTCTCCTTTGTTATCTGTAAAAGGGAACCATCTAAAGTGAAACTGCGCATAGTAAATGAGGACCATCCTCAATGTAATGTGCCCAGAAAAGCAATAAAAACCCAGGCGGGGGCTGAGGCTCTTTCTCACTCAAAGAGTGGCCATGCCATTCCTTTTTCTCCACGGGACTTCTGCAGTCCATGTGAATTTGCTCATCACATCCACAACATATGGACCCTGCAGGCCAGAGTCCACATCAGAGGACAGAACAGCAGAGAGTAAGGATGGAAGCGGATGAGCATTAGAAATGTTTTGAAATATTAAAAAAACCATGATGGCCATAAACTAGGACAGTGCTACTGGTAAGAGTCCACCTTTGATGGCTGCAGGGCCAGTGCAGCAGCAGCAGCTATGAGAAGTGTCTGAACTCAAACTACTTCGATGAGATCTCTGAATCCTAAGACTCTCCTATAGCTGCATCACACAGGGGCTTTTGTTTCTCCCATAGCTCACATGAAACTGAACCGTGAGATAGAATGAGTATGTTGTGTGACTTCATTACCATTTTCAGTCTAGAATTTTTTTTAAAAACTTTAACTTTTAAAAAACTTTTAAGGTAAAAAGCTATACTCTCCAAAGTAGGTATTATCAAATTATTACATACGATCTCTCCATATTGCAATTACTCATTACCCTGATAGTCACTGCCCCACATTTCCTTAAGGTTTAGCACACGCATCACCCTTTCTCATCCACAACTGTTGTTATCCTCGATGACTCCTTGCATCTGAGTGATGCATCTTACTGACTTGCTTGTTTTAAATAACTTTGTCTTTAAGTCCATTCCCTTGGCTACCATGCCTGTGCTGTCAAATTTGTCATTATCAAAAAAAGTACCATTTCTGTAAGTCTCAATTTCAAGCACTCCGCTATCTGAACACTGCTTGTAGTTTCAGCTTAGTATCACGTAAGCCCGTACTTCAACAGTTGCTCAAGCCTGCTAGTACCGCTTATTAATTGGTGTCCTACATTTTCACACCTATTATTCTCTTCATGCTGTCATTTTCTTTTTACCCAACTGATTTCAGGCTACATCATTAAAACCATTTCATTGCATGCATCTCGATTCCCTTGTCTTTTCTTCCACTATCACTTTTCCAAAAATAACTCCAGGTATGTTTAATTATATAATTTCCTTAGGCCGTGTTTATGTCCAAGCAGCTGAAAATGACTGGAGAACAATAAGTAAAAAACATGCAAAATGACCTCACTTAAAATGTGTTATCGCAAACCTCAAGTGAGTCTTCCTAACTTCTTGGCACCTCTACAGCATTTCCCGAGGCAATTCACTCTCTTCCTCTCTGAAATGACTGTTTCACACCTACTCTTCACTCTATTCTTAGTTTACTTGATTCTAACTTCTCTGAGAACTGTAAGTGATCTGAAAAGAACTTTTTCTCAACAAGGAGAATCACCATCCTACCTATTTCTGTATCTCTCAATATTCTCCATTTCCTCTTACATAATGAACGAATTGACTCTACCAGAACATGAAGCCCATTGAATTTGAGCTACAAAACTCATTTTTGCTTAATTATCACAAATTTAGTAACTTCACTCAATATACATATATTATCCCATCATTTCTGTGCCTCAGGAGGGGATCAGGCCTGGCTTATCACCATTCTCTTCTCAGTGTCTCCCAAAGACTGTAGTTAATTTTTTTTTCAGGCTATATTCTCATTTGGAGGCTTGACAGAGAAAAAAAAATTATCTTCAGGCTTCTTTGGGTTCTTGGCAGAATTTGTGTCCTTGCAGCTGCGTCACTAAGGACCCTGGCTTTTTGCAGGCTATAGCCCTAAGGTCTCCCATGGCTCCTAGAGGCTGCACACAGCTCCTTGTCAGATCAACTTCTGCATCAAACCTTCAAGTTCGTCAAACCTGCAAGGAGAGTCTCTGACTTCTAAGAGTGATCATCTGATCAAGTCCTTCTTTTAGGGGATTCACCTGACTAACTCAGGCAATGTAGGTCTCTCCTCTATTAATTCAAAATAAACTTAATGCTATCTGCCAAACCCCTTCAGTTTTTTCCTTTTCTATTGGCTGATATAGTAAGTTCACATTCAGGAAGAGGCATTATGCACAGCATAGACACTAGGTTACAGGAATTGTGGAGACCATCTTATGATTCTGCTTACTCTAATCACTTAAATTTAAAATTATAAGTATAAAGTAAAATTCTGTAGAGAAATATAATATTGTAGAGTTATAAGACCATAGTTTCTATATTTTGGTAATGGATTGGATTAGAGCAATATCAGTGAAGCCCAGAAAAAACGATGATAAAGTCAAATGTTTTTTATTAGTATGCTCAATATAAATTATTTTAAAATATGGTTCAGAATAAATAAATGTAAACGATAATTTTGGGTTTCTGATTTAAAATTTCAGTAGATAATGATTTTATTTACTAAGTTAGAAGTAACAGAAAGAGGCAAGATTTGGATGTTATTTTAAAGTCAGTTTTGAATATTGAGTCTGAGATGCTTTTGAGAATTTTCAAGCAGACAGCCTGGAAAGTATTCATTTAACAGGTACTTGAAGCTTACAGATGAGGTCTAAAGTAGAGAGATAAATTTGGTGTGTGTTTTTTTTAAAGATTTTTATTTATTTATGTTTAGAGGGGGAAGGGAAGGAGAGAGGGAGAGAAATATCAATGTATAGTTGCCTCTCGTACGTCCCCTGCTGGGAATTGGCCTGCAACGCAGGCAAGTGCCCTGAATGTGAGTCGAACCACAGTTGTTTGGTTCACAGGCTTGTGCTCAATCCACTGAGCTACATCAGCCAGGGCAATTTGGTGGTTTTCAGTATAGAGTTATAAGCATGAAGAAAATTGTATAATCATAGAGAGAAGAGGAATGGTCTATAACAGAACCTTTAGAAAGTTAGTATTTAGGGGGGAGCAAAAAAAGGATAAATCTACAAAGGACTGCAAATGAGATGATACAGATGTGTAAGAAATATAAGAGCACTGAATTGTAATACAGGGATGGCTTCAAGATGGAAGAAAGTATCAACAGTACTGGGCACTGCTTAGGGACGGGGGAAATGAAGAGTGACAGAGGTTTGTTAGCTCTGTTGATTCAGATATCTTTGATAATTTGGCAGATAATTTTTGGTCAAATTATGAGGCTAGAAGACAGACTGACATATGTAGTAACGGAATAGGTCAGAGACAAAGTTATGACAGTAAACAGAGCACAGAACAGAAGCTTGAGCGACTTGATATCCCAGTGAGAGCTCTTTCATTCTTTTTCTTTTTTTTTTGTCATAAAAAAGACTTGGAAATTGATAACCTGGGGTTTTAGTGGCTTGATACTCCTAGAGGTTTGCAATTATTTTGGATTATGGCAATCCAATAAAGTTGTTCAGGGTCACCAAAGTTCAGCCAGTATCATGGACTAGTCAGATAGCCAAACTGGTTAGTCTCGTGTAAGCAGAAACAAGGGTTTTCAAAGTGAAGTAATAGGCCGGCAACTGCAGCTTGAAGGAGGCCTCTAAGTGACCTGCTGTTACAAAGGTTGCCTCTTTAGGCTTTCCATTAATTACTTTGGAGGATTTTCCAGGGTTTCTCTTCTCACAAAAAGTTGGCCTTTTAAGGAGCTATAACAAATATGTAATTGAATCAAACATGGACTACAAACTAGGCTACATACATGAAGGACTTACAATAATTCTTATTTTTTAACTGAACCACAGATGCCCAGAATTAGTTACTGGTTCTTGGCAAATTATAACTATGGGCCACAAATTCCCTCTTTGGTTTTATATTGATTTATTTTATGTCCCTGTGATTCTGTAGTTTTTCTACCCTATCTCTGATATGACGGGTAAATTTAATTCTGAGGTGAAGGATTGATTAACCAGTCCATTGTTTTCAGATTCATAAACCTCGTTTTCTAAAATAGCATTTGCCCGTGACAAAGCCAATATGTTTATTTGCACTGGTCTGATTTCTGCAACCATCTCTTAAAGAGTTCTCAACCCACATGTACAAAGGACACATGGACAAGGCCAAAGGAGGTAGGATCATGGGTGGGAGGTGGGGATGGGTGAGGCAGAGGGGAGTGGTAGAGGGATAGTGGAGACAACTGTACTTGAACAAGTTTTTAATAAATAAATAAATAAATAAATACCAAGAACAAGACCAAAAAAGGGGTTAAAAAACTAAAAGTGTTCTCAACTCATGAAGAAAAGAGGAGTTTTATACAGAGACCTCCCAAACCCCACATACGATGAATTGCTTCTGATTGCACCTTGGGATACTGGTTCTTGTTTTGAAATTGTGGTGGCCATATATAATTTACCACCCAAACCTGGGTGTTTGAGAATAAAAAGGAGCACTATCAATAATTAACCATTCTTTTCCGTAACTATAAAATGTTTCATCAGTTAGTTTTGCTACATTAAAAACTGATCCAATTGCACTCCAGATGTGCTGACCCCTGTGATTTCCCCAAATGTGGGAAATTTGACTTTTATAACTTGTGGCAGTGGGGGACTGCATTCATAGTCTTCCATGAGCGAAAAAAAAAAAAACCCTGAGACACAATGTAGTGGCTTGAAACAGCTGTAAGGTATTATGTCACCTTCTTTGGGTTAGCTGACGGTCCTCTTAGTTCTAGCAGTTTTCCTAGTCTGGGAAAGCTAGGCTGGATGATGGAAGGTGGCCACATTTATGTGTCTAGTAGATGTGGGTTGGACTCCTATGGGTTGGCACTCCTACGTTCAATATGGTTTCATGTCTTCTTGAGGGCTAGCCCAGCTGTCTCTACGTAGTTGTTCCAGGTTTCAAAGGAAGAGCAAGGAGAGGACAGACATCAAAGCATATGTACTTGTCATGTCTGCTTGGTTTCTAGGGCTTCCAGATCTCATTAGTCAAACAAGTCACACATCCAAATACAGAGTTGAAGTGGGAGTGGCTACTCGAAAGAGTGGATCCGGGGGAGGTATGAATAAATCAAGGCAAGTACAGCAACAGTTTACCATAGCTATTCTTAATCATTGTTTTGGAAATGTTTGGCATATTAAAAGGTACAGTCCTCACTATAAATCTTAGCTCATCCAATTACATAAAAGCATGAATTATTTCTTCTGATTAGGTATAAAACTAAAAGTTTTAGGTTTGTGATAATTATAAATTATAGTCAACAATCTCACGCTCAAGAAATTTCACATTTTTCTCAATGTATCAGGTTTGTTTTGTTTCAGAACCTATGCCCTTAATGTACTGAATTTGAAAACTCGTGATACATAAAGTTCCTCTTCCTATAAATGTGCTAGTTATTGAGATTTTACCAAGTGCCAAGTGTGGTTACCACTGAGATAGACAAATAATCTCTCCTGGCATGGTTCCTTCAAGTCTATCCATTTTGCTGTTTACATTCAAGTTTGGGGCCCAAGAAATTGTGTGAGTTGGTAACCTTGGTCTATAGTTCTGACTCTCCTCTCTTAGATGAACTATTTGGTCATTTCCTCTTTGAGCTGTTGCTTCTTCTCTTGGAGAATGGCCAGAATCAAAGAATCAAGGGCGGTTTCTCCCAAAATCACTGAAATTTTTGCTCTTTTCAGCTCAGAGGACTTTAACATCTTTTTCTGGTCTGCAGAAAGTCTCCCTATTCAAACTCTGTTCTCTTCAATAGGCTTAGCATTTCCCGGTGGGGATAAAAATGACTTTAAAAATGATTTGTTAGCTGAACAAATTATTTTAATTTTGTATTATTTTATTTTATATTAGAAAGAACATTTAATATGATCTTCACCTTCGCAACAAAACTTTAAGTGTACAATATATTATTAATGACTATAGGTGTGATACATTACAACAGATCTCTAGAACCTATTTATCTTGCTTGACTGATTTATAGATTTATGCCCTTTGAACAGTAATTCCCCATTACCCCTTCCCCTTTTCTCCTGGCAACTATTATTCTACTCTTTGATTCTATAAATTTAATATTCTAGATACCTCAGAGGAATCAGTCAGTATTTGTCTTTCTGTTGCAGTATTATTTAACTTATCATAATATCCTCAAGGTTCATTCATGTTGTGCCATGTTGCAGAATATCCTTCTTTTTGAGGGTTGAACAGTATTAAATTGTATGTACACACCATATTTTCTTTCTCTATGTATCTGTCCATGTATATGTAAGTTGTATTCATATTTTGGCTATTGTGAATAGTGTTACAATGAGCACGGGAATGCTAATATCTCTTTAAGATCCTGATTTCAATTCTTTTATATAACTATTTAGCAGTGGTATTACTAGATGATATAGCATAATTTTTAAACATTTCTGAGGCATCTCCGTAATGATTTCCACAGCATCTGGGGAATGATATCTTAAAGAGTGCTTCTAATTAGATTCTGCTACAGACTTCCCTTAAGAAACAAGACTTCCTGTTGCCTGAGAGGAGGCAGATCGAGGAAAAGGAAGAAATAAAAAATGAGTACATTAAAAATTATCCAGTTACATGCTCATATCAAAATTGCTATTTTAAAAAATATATATAAAATAAACCTCCCAACAATATTTTGAGTAATAACAGCATAACTAAAATGCATAAATAAATCCTATGCTTTAACATTGAATGACAAAATATTTGGATTTATAAGTTCTTGGATATTTGGTTTTTTCCCTCAAAGCCTCATTCATTTACTAAAACAGTACTCACTGTTTTGTGCTACATCATACCTAGGTAAATAAGTGAAGATAGGAGAACCAAGTAAAGAGCATAGTACTTTAAGTATTTTTGGTATAGTCTTAGATTTATAGGTTCCTAACATATTCCAAGCACACAAAAAAGCGGTTTTTGATTTCTGAGTTGAACTGCTAGTTGAAAATGGTACAGCATGTAATGTAAGTAAATAAGCAAAGATAAGAAAAAAGTTCTTTTTAGCTGTTTAACGGAAAAGAAATATTTTTCAAAAAGAAATTAATAGAAAAGCCAAGCAAAAGTAAGATTTAAGTATAATAAGTGATGGTAAAATAGAAAAAGTAGATTGATCAGCCTCTGTTTACCAGCAGTGAGCCTGAGGGAACATACTCCAGGCACCAACAAACCCAGCAATCTGTCAAGTAGTCACTCAATAAGACATTCATTCCCAGACAGAGGAAGGTAAAGGCAAAATTATTGTTACTCTTGGCATTTGTGCCTTTCAGGGCACAGGGAACTCTGAGCAGTTAAATTCAGTTACTGCACTTACTTTTTTGATGTGTGCAGTGGGTTTGATTTTAATCTTGATGTAATAGATCTTTTTTTAAAAATATTTTATTTATTTATCTTTAGAGGGGAAGGGAAGGAGAGAGGAAGAGAAACATCAATGTATGGTTGCTTCTCATGCATCCCCTGCTGGGAACTGGCCCCTGCTGGGAATTGGCCTGCAACCCAGGCATGTGCCCTGACTGGGAATCGAACCGCGATCGTCTGGTTTGCAGGCCCGAGCTCAATCCACTGAGCTACACCAGCCAGGGCTTGATGTAATAGATCTTTAGATTACAATATCACTGATCTTTTTTCAAGTTTGATACTTAAAATTTAGTTCTATAGGTCTATTTGTACTAGTTTAAGCAAATTATGTGTACCCTGCCAAGCTAATATGCATGAAAACTTGGTATAGTGAAATCTCTTTAAGTGCTCCCCTGAATTTGAATTAATATATTATTAACACTCTAGAAATATTACTTTATTCTCTAAATATGACCAGGAAAAAACTTGGGTTAACTGTTAAAGTAGTAGGTAAGGGAATTTCACTGACTGGGTCAGTTGAACATATAAGAATGTCTTTTTTTCTGATATGTAAATACTTTATGTTCTTAGTTTTTCATTTTTTGTCTTTTTAAATTAGCTCATATATCTTAGCTCAGTACTTTTGATTAAATTTTAGTATAGGTTTCAACATTCATTATTTAATTATACAAGTTTAGTACAAATTTCTACTTCCTTTTTGGAACTTAGCACAATTCAATTCCATTCACTGTCCCCTAAATACATATGCTATTATTGTTGTGAGATTTAATTCTCTCTTTACATAAATCTATTTAGGTACTATAATATATATCATGTTACTGTATTTTAGGTACATGCATTTTCCTTTTTTAATTTTATTAAATGTATTGGGGTGACCCCGATTAGTAAAATTATACAGGTTGCAAGTATACAATTCTATAATACATCTTCTGTATACTACGTTGTATACCATAATCTTTACTAACTCCTTTCTCATCTTCCTTTTCCTCTGGTAACCACTAACCTGTTTGTTGTCTGGGCCCACGAGTTTTTGTTTGTTTGAGTGAAATCCCATGTTTCTTGACTTTTGCTTATTTTCCTTATCATGATAATTTAAGGTCACCCATGTTATCACAATTGTCAGCATTTCACTTTTTCCTGTGGCTGAGTAATATTGCACTGCAAGTTTGTACCACATCTTCTTTATCCAACCATCTATAGAAAGAAGCTGGAGCTGTTTCCACGTCTTAGCCACCATGAATAACATGGCAATTAACATAGGGGAACATATACCTGTACGAAAATATTTTCAAATATTTTTGGTAGATACCCTGGTCATATCTGTGAGAATGCCATCAAGACAAGTAATACCAAGTATAGACACCTATGTTCAATTTTATTATTCCTTTTGCATTGACAAGAATTATACAAAATACAATATAATAATAATAATACAGTAATACAGTATAATAATATAATAATTATACTGAATTATTCTACTTATATAGAATTATTTTTCTGTTTTAAAAATACATTGGCTGAAGATTTTTCCTTTGTTGTAGTGAATAAGCAAAATTTTTATCCATAAATATTTTTATTTAACCTTCGTCGTTTTTGAAAGCTGTTTCACTGAGCATGCAATTTCACTGGCAATTCTCTTTATTCAACAGTTTGGAAATACCAGCCCACTGCCTTTGGGCTTACATTATTTTTGTTAAGAATTAAAAACATATTTTAGGACCAAATGATACTTTCTTTGAAAGTACTCACTGATTTGGGAGTCAACAGTATACTGTATGCTCCTTAGATTTCCCCTGTCATTGTTTTTATAATAGTAGTCTTATGATGTGTCTGTGTGTTGTCTGTCTATAAATTTGATTTTTTAAAGAACTTCTTAAATCAGCTCGATGACTTGTCAGTTTTAGAAAGCTTTCTGTTATTTCAGATGTCTCTTCTGCATCATTTTTCCTTCTTCTCTCAGGATACCATGTGTGTATATATCTACACACACACACAACACACACATATATATGTTATGTATATATATGTATATATATGTACATGTATACACACACACACACACACATATATATATATATATATATATATATATATGTATACATATATATACATATACGTACTAGGCATTCTCACTACATACCCTGTCTTTTTTCTCTTCTGTGTTTATCACCCTTCCTGAGGGTGTATGTAAAAAATGTAGAGATCTTTTGTGTGTATTATAGACACATTTTAGCTGCCAGTACTTATTCATCCTTTCTAAGGAAGTCTCAGTTTCTTTGTGTGACATTATCTTTATTCCATTACACATAATATTGCTAGAATAATGTAGTTACTATTTTTACATTTTTGATTGTCCTCATAAAGCTTTCTTTCTTCTAGTTGGAAAATTTCTCTACATTGTTAAGGAGACATTATCTATTCATCTTCTCTCCCTCTTAAAAAGATAAATATGCCAGAACCTCACTTTAGACAAAATATAAACAGTCAGTCAGAAAACTGGCCCTGAATTTTGGCTCATGACATTCTGAATCAAATAACCAGGAACCAGAAAAAGTACTTTCTGGTGATTTATGAAAACAGCTGTGTAGGCAGCATTCAATTTCTAGAGTGGCCCTGGCTATGACTGAGATGAGAGTGCAAGATCCCACGGGAGCATCAGTAGTTCAAGCTGGCGTGTCCAGAGCTAGCCCGGGTGGTTGCCCTGCATTCATCAGATTAACTATAAAGTGTAATTTTGGCTGTGATTTAGATGCATAGTCCCTAAAACTGCTTCCATAGACATTTCAGTTTTCTGAAGATATCTAACAATGCCTTATACCTAAATAAATCTCTCTTTTGCTTAAATTAAGAACTGACCATTTATTTTTTTCTTGCAATTGATATCATTTATGTAACCAAAGAATTATCCCAGATCTTTTGCTCTGCCATCTTCAAAACCCGAATGTGTACCAGAAGCCCTAACTGCTAGGACCTCGGACTGTGGCTGTATTTGGTAGTAGGGACTTAAAAGAGTTAAAATGAGGCAGTGCAGTGGGTCTTAAGTTGATCTGACTGGTGTTCTTATAAGAACAGGAAACTTGGACACAGAAACATCAGAAATGCTTGTACACGAAAGAAAGGCCTTGGAAGACACAACAAGACGTTGGCCATTTGCAAGCCAAGGAGCAAGGCCTCAGGAGATACCGCACCTGCAGACACCTTAATTTTGGACTTCTGGCCTCCTGAACTGTGACAAAATACATTTCTACTTTTTAAGCCACTCTGTCTGTGGCATTTTGTTGTGGCAGTCCTAGCACACTAATATAATTATGACAGAAATTTCTGTAATGGAACACAATAACGTTTTAATATTCTTACCAAGGTATCTTGATATGTCTCAGGTCAGAAGGATGGATTTGGTTAAAATGTGAAACTAATAGAAAATTTAGATAGGACCAATTCCATAATTAATGAATGAAATGTAATGATAATAATTGCAGTAGAAATAGTCGACAAAGTTTTATCTGCATGCCTTTTTAGAAGGAAAGAAAGAAAGGAAAACTGGGATATAGGAACAATATAATTGGTGAAAATATAGGAGCAATACAATTGGTAGACAGTAAAACAAAAAATTCGTTTTAATGGAAGCCTGTACGGTGAATTCAGAAAGGGAAAAACACAGATAAGTGAACACTGCACTCACTTTGGGGCATAATCTGGAAGTGGCACGAACTGCCTCTGCTTACTTTCCATTGGATAAAATATTACAGTCCCGGGAAGAGTGGCCATGTGCTGAACTAATTCTCAAGAAATCCTTCAAGAGAAAAATGGACTTTTGTAGATGGCCAGCGATCTCTAATATTCATAGGAGCTTTCTGGTTTTCAACATGTTTTTGGTTTTGATGCAGAGCATGAAGAAAATACTACTGAGGTTTGCAAATAAATGCAGAGAAAATTCAGACTCAATGCATTCAGGAAAAAAATACAAAAACTCCAGGATTAGGCAGCTACTTTAATTAACAAATAAAATAAGCAACCAGCATTTTATGGAATTGGAGTATGAGAAGCAAAGTCTTGTGTATAAGTTGATTGGTACCATTCAGTATATAAAATGAACTTGGACTCACTAAGGACCCTAAAAGCAGGGATGTGCTACCTCAGTACACTGAAAATGTGGAAAGATGCCATCTGACAAAGAGTATTGAAGAAGCTGGAACAGTCAAGGATACTAATCACTAAAACTATTTCTTTGGTCATGTTGGCTAATGGTCACCATCCAGTCCCCTCTAAGGTTAAACTGAACGTGAATATCAGAATTTTGACAAATAATTCTGTGACAATGTTTTTTATTTCATATTTGATAGTTCTTTTTTTCATTTTCATTAAGTCTGAGATTGTAATGCTCTCATTCAAGTAATTAATCTTTTGCCACTTATTATCAAAATTACATTATTCTAGTAACGAACTATAGAAATGATCCCTGAAAGTATAGGGTTGGGAATATAAGACAGAAAGCTGTACTTGAACAAGAATTAAATAAAAGAATTATAAAAAATAAATAAATAAATAAGAAGGTTAAAATATGAAAAAAATTACATTATTCTAGGTGAGCAAAAATAGACAAACTTCCATACAGAATTCTTTCTTTATCCATTTATTTTCCCTAAGCTATATACTAGACCATTTGTTTAAATCTGGCCCAATATGTGATGATTAATAAAGAAACATTCCATTTAGTTTAATAAGCTTATTAAAAATATTACCATATTGTGCACTGTCAGAGATTAGCCTGGTATTGTTTAAAAATTTATTATATGTATTCATACAGTGCATATTAATTTTATAATATGTAAATTATAATTTAAAATAAGGAGTACATTTACATAAGGTATATATTTTTTGCTGGGCAGTGATACTATAAAGCAGTAAAACTTGACACAGCTGTGTGACTCTCAGGAGGAAACTGTGTCACTAAATGACAGGAGGCTTATCCAGAAAGATACAGTCTCAAAGTTATCAGGGTTTAATCACTTGTTCCACAACAATAAATGTTTGAGAATGTGAAATGCCATTTTATCTTAATTTACTAGATATTTATAAAATTTCTCTCTAACTTGGCCACACACCACGTATGTGTGTGTAAATATTCATTCACTGGAATTTTTATTATAATACATAAATCACATTCACAAAATGGTGCTAATTCATTACCAATGGATTGATTGAGCCTTGTATGTCTTGAGAATTTAATTGAATTTTTTGATTTACTTTTAACACTACACAAGAAATCTTCTTTCTGTAGGTTTATTTTTCTCTAAGCAATGAAAAATAGGCATCTTAGTGATTGAACATATCCTCAACTTGTGTAGATTAGATATGCCTTAAGTAAATGATGAGATTTTTAAAGCCGGATTATATAAATTAAAAAAAATAGTAGGTTTAAGATGCCCACAAGGGGAAAATAGACTTTGCTTTT
The DNA here is from genome assembly GCF_014824575.4 of Sturnira hondurensis. NCBI lineage: Eukaryota > Metazoa > Chordata > Mammalia > Chiroptera > Phyllostomidae > Sturnira > Sturnira hondurensis. Next base: position 8,440,236 of record NW_028079127.1, on the reverse strand, counting down.
TCCTACTGACAATTAACATATCTAAACTGTTATCTTAGGTTGAATAGTAATGATAGTCTACTTTCAGCAGCTCCCAAACTATCAGTGTATTTGATGCATGGATCCCTGAGCTCTGAGGATCTTCTCTGCAAACACTTGCCAGACAACCAATGTTTTTCTTTCTACTCTTTTAATAGCTACCTCCTCATTTGATAAATCTTGGAAGTTCTGCAAATAGCATTGTTTCCTTCTCCTTTTCAAAACTTCAACAAAATTCTAGCCTGTTGTTTTAAAGAAAGTGGTTACCAACAAATAAATAAATAAATAAATAAATAAATAAACAAGGAAAATATCAGCCACATTTTTCCTTTCTTCTTTGATTCAAAACTGTCAGTCTAGGTATTACTTAATTTTTATACTACTAATGGGTAGAGGGAAGTTAGACAATAGCAAGAAAATGTAAAGACCAATATATTATTTTTTCCCAATAGAATCAGTCATTACATTTCTTTTTTTAAATATTTCATTTATTTCTTTTTAGAGAGAGGGGAAGGGAAGGAGAAAGTGTGGGAGAGAAACATCAATGTGTGGTTGCTTCTCATGTATGTCCTCTACTGGAAACTCGGGCTGCAACCCAAGCATGTGCCCTGACTGGGAATCGAACTGGTGACCCTTTGCTTCACAGGCCCGTGCTCAATCCACTGAGCTACTCCAGCCAGGAGTCATTGCATTTCTAATTGCTTTTGTCCAGAGTCATATTTGCTGCTTGGTCAAAGATTAGAAAGACCTTTGAACACAGTGCAGTTTGGGATCATCTCTTTAATCTAATTAACAGGCAAAGAGAAAAAGAGCCTCTGATAAAGGGAAGATTTTGGACTTAATTTCAATGTCAGTACCCCAAACTTGACAGTCATTTTACCTGTGACACAGAAAATTGGTTTGTTTTTCTGTTAAGCTGTTTGGCACGTACATGACAGTGGAGTGGCTTCCCAGTGGCTTCCCAGTTCATTTTCCTTAGGAGAAAACTCCTGCTCTGTGCCTTCGAAGGCCTGGATTGTTTAGCCTCTACCTACTTCCCTAATTTCTGATCCCAAATGTCCTTCACTCTTTCTACTTAGGCTGGGATGATCATTTCTCATGTTCACCGAGTTTTTTACCACACATGCACTTCACAGATGCTTTCCTCCCTATCTTAAATTCTCGTCTTTTACTTCCCTGATCTCAACTCCCAATTCTCTCTAGCTATATGTAATAATCAAAGTTCATACTTCGCTTAAAACGTCTCCTTTAAATATGGGAACAAAGGAACATGTATAAAGGACACAGGGACAAAGCCAAAGAGGGTAGGGTTGAGTGTGAGAGATGGGGATGGGCGTGGCAGGGGGCAGTGGTGGGGTAAATGGAGACAACGGTACTTGAACAGCAACAATAATAATAAAAATCTAAAATCTAACATCCACAAAACTATATTCCTGAAGCATGAATTTGATCTTTAAAATCATCCTTTTTCCCCCAAAACAACCAAAGCAAGACTATTTTGTTTACAAAATAAGTCTAATTTCAGTAAACTTGGCCTATTATTTGTTATACACACACACACACACATGTACACATACATATAGATATAGATATAGATACAGATATATAGAACAAGTTAGTAAGGATCCTGAGGTGAAAGAAAGGTATATGTTTGCAAAAGTTCTTCTCTTTGTTCCTGACTTGTGTTTTGGTTCCCTTTTGTTTTAGTTTATCCTTTTGGTCCTTTAAAAGTTGAAAGGAGAGTAAAGAGAATAAAGTACTAGAGACATCAACTTGGACTGGCATTTCTTAGTGTTAGGTCCCTTTTCTGGACTTGGAAAGTGTTTGAAGAACATTAATTCCTAGATGTTAGGTTTTGCAGACTCTAAGGAATTCTCTGTGGATGGGGCGTGTCATCTGCAGTTTTGTGATATGGCTGATACTTTTCCCGGCTTTAGTTTTTGTATCTCACCATACAGTCCTGGTTTGGGGAGGCTCATCTTCAATACTCTATGTTGAGGTCCTATTCCATTCCCATTTCATTATTTCCAGACCAGTTCTTTCTTTAATATGTCCCACATCTGATCCATATGAAACGCCCACCCTCGGCATGTTATTAGTGGGGATTAAGTTATTTCCTGAATTTCAGCCTTCTACTATAAGGCTATCAGCATCTTCAGAAAGCCTCCCACCGTCAGATTTCTTATGTGTCCAGGTGTGTGTTGATCTATGTTGTCCCTCAGGTCTTTGGGTTGTCCTGCCTAAAACCTACTTAACTCAGGGAGGTCACTTTCTCCCTTTCTCTCTCTTTGTGAAAGAGGAAATAATGACCACCAGCCATTTCAACAATAAGACTCTAATTTTTTACACTTCTCTTTTCCATCCTTCCCTTTTGTTGGTTCAAGGTGAATAGTCAGCTGGGAATATAGCACTTCACTTTTAATTGCATTGCTGACTCACTGCCTGCCTCTGTCATTAGCCAGAACTGAGTCACAATTAGCCAGAATTTTAAATACTGAATCTACCAATTGTAAGGTATGTGATCATAAGCAAATTTCTTAAGTTATCTTCAAANGAGGTCCTATTCCATTCCCATTTCATTATTTCCAGACCAGTTCTTTCTTTAATATGTCCCACATCTGATCCATATGAAACGCCCACCCTCGGCATGTTATTAGTGGGGATTAAGTTATTTCCTGAATTTCAGCCTTCTACTATAAGGCTATCAGCATCTTCAGAAAGCCTCCCACCGTCAGATTTCTTATGTGTCCAGGTGTGTGTTGATCTATGTTGTCCCTCAGGTCTTTGGGTTGTCCTGCCTAAAACCTACTTAACTCAGGGAGGTCACTTTCTCCCTTTCTCTCTCTCTTTGTGAAAGAGGAAATATGATCACCAGGCATTTCAACAATAAGACTAATTTTTTACACTTCTCTTTTCCACCCTTCCCTTTTGTTGGTTCAAGGTGAATAGTTAGCTGGGAATATAGCACTTCACTTTTAATTGCATTGCTGGCCCACTGCCTGCCTCTGTCATTAGCCAGAACTGAGTCACAATTAGCCAGAATTTTAAGTACTGAATCTACAAATTGTAAGGTATGTGATCATAAGCAAATTTCTTAAGTTATCTTCAAACTTCTCATTTGTATAGTGTAGATAATCATAGAAATCTTTTATATTTATTTTTGGCTTTTGTTTGCAGGTAAATTTAACTTACAGAAATAAAGACACTAATACTTATGATTGCATATGTGCTAAATAAATCTTAGCTACCATTATTATCTTTAATGCAATGCCCCCCCCCTCCAGAAGTATTTAGAAAAATAAAGTTTAACTATTATATCTTTAGTATTAATTTTGCTAAAAATTTTCAAAACATTGACTCCATATCCTACGCTACTTCCTTTATAAGTAAAGCACTACATACTGAAGCAGAACTCATGGAATATTTCTTTAAAAAAAACATGAAATCTATTTTTCCAGTCCAGATCTACAGTTAAATGATAAATTTGGAAGTAAATAAAGAGAAAAAAGGAAACGGGAAAAGGCTTAATTGGTATTACCAGCAGACAAATCAATATTGCTGAATATGACAAACTGCTATTTGCAATATCATTTAAGGATTATTTCTCCTATATAATTTTGTAGATAAATACTTGTCTAGGGAAGTTCAAATGACTGATTTCATCCCAATATATTTATTGATCAACAGCAATATGAAAGACTCAAGTAGATCTACTAAAACTAAGTACTTCCACCAAGAAATCAATGAAGGAAAATAGTGAAACCCTCATTCACTTAAAAAAGAGGATAATCAATTTTAATAAAAAAGATAAATGGCATTGCTCCTCATATGAAACTTTTTTCACTATAGGTGTGAAATTTCTTTCATGGCCACCATTTGAGATTTATTTTGCACAATATATTTTTAATCTAGAATGTTTCAAGACTTCCTGAAGTAATTAGCTCTGCCTCCAATTTCCCCCTGATGGGCACAAACGTGCTCTTGTTACTCTCTGAAAATGCACCTTTAACTGCCAGAGGGAAAGATCCTCCATATTTCTGAGCAATCTCTTCCAAAGTTATGAGAAACTACAAAAACAGGTTCTTGTCTCTTTCCTGATTTATACAGTTCACCATCAAAACACCTATGATGTAATAAAGTAGATATAAACATATACGAATATCTATATATTATATATGAATATCCACAATTTAGCAAACTGAATATATATTTAATATAATATATTTTCCTTTGAATTGGAAGTCTAACACTTTGTACATGTACATCAAATATAGAAAACTGATCTTATCTAGACTTGTTCCTTTGTTTCCTCCCTGAAATTACTTTTGTTCCTCCAATTGTTTATACATTTTGTTGTCCTGATTTTTGAAAAGTGCTATGTAATTCTTTGAAATCATAATGAAGACCTCAAGGTAATTTATTCCTGCTTCTAATTTTTTTTGTAAGTATGATAAGGATCATTGTTCGTGGTTATGCTACTTTACCAGGATGACCAAACTTTCAAGATGGCATTCCTTACCGTGTACTCCTCTTTAGTCATCTTTCTGCCTGTAGCACGTAGTGCAAGTCACTGTCAGAAACACTGGGGTAGGGAATAAGAGCTGCTCGAGAAGGCTATGGCCTCCTTTGGTTTTCAAAAATTTCCATCCATTCTAAAGGAGGGGAAAAAGAGAGATGAGCAAACTCTTGGCAAGAGTAAATGCTGGAATCACAGCTTTGACTTTGGGCCTAAAGTATCTTAAAATCTGAGTAGCAATTCAGTTGGACTATATATATTCTTTCTCACTCAGGAAAGATTTGCTTGGGAGCTCATTGGACATCAGTCTTCAGGAAAAGTTTTAAAAATGTTTATTTAGGGAGTTAAAAATAGGGTAGAAGGTTTATATATTTACTGTTATGTTCCAAAATAACGGATATCTAGACTTCTCTTGCAAAAAGAAAGAAAAAGAGAAAGAAGAAAGAAAGAAAGAAAGAAAGAAAGAAAGAAAGAAAGAAAGAAAGAAAGAAAGAAGAAAAAAAAGAATATTATGAGAACAGGTAGCAAATGTTTCAACCAAGTGTCTTGTGGATTATTAACATTATTTTCCTAACCGTAGACAAACTTATAGATCATTCACTTTTGTTCTTATTCTTAAAGGACTGATTTCAAGATTTATACTTAAAAACAAGTTGTCAGATTATCACAGCAAATTCAGACAAAATACAGTGAGAGCCATGAAGAGTACCCAAGACAACCTTTATATGAACTCTACTTTGATTTATGACTAACTGTGAAAAACATGTTACATTATAATTCATGCAACTGTTTTTCTTACAACTTCTTTTCCCGTTTGGAATAAGAAAAGTTGTGATATCCTAAGCCCACACCTAAGTGAAGCTATTTCTTCTGGTAAAATGATTTAGGATCACAACGTCCTTCCATTATTTTTCCATTAGTAAAATAACAGTGAATTTAGTTACAAGGGAGTATTTATTATAAGATGACCTTACAGAATTCTGAAAACCTTGTGCAATAATATGCCTTTAAAATGTTCTCAGTAGTCCAACTTCTTTCCTGTGAAAAGTGGAATTTTGTTCATTCACTAAATAAATCTCACATATCTGTTTATTAGGCTTATTCCTTCTCTTCTTTAAGGGATTAGGAGTGTAGTGTAGTCAATGTAATGGAACTGTGTCACCTATATTTTTTCATGAAAACATAAATGTCAACTATTATGCAGTTTATTTTGTTGCACAAAAATTAATTTCTAATATAAGCATCATGAAAAACTCAATTTCTCATTAAAAAGCTAACTGGATGATTCATAAAAATAACTTAAAATTTTGCCACGACAAAAAAAAGATGATAGCTTAAAACAAATTTAAGTGAAAAATAGATATTTTAGATGGAATTAGCAGCTAAAATATGATAGAACCTATGACTTGGCACTAAAAATTATAATTATTTGAAATTCAATCATTTTAGCATTCTGTTTTGTTTGTAATTAATGCCAGACACTCTGATTCTTGAAGGTCACTTTTGGTAGACAAAACCATGTGTCTAACAGCTCATCCAGTCAGAATTGACTCTCTGAGTCAAGGAACACCAGCGATCTACAAGACTCTGAATTGAAGGAGAGTGAAATCATTTTCTTTTATTTCAGTCTAATTAAGTCATCCTTAGAAAGGATGCTGCAAAGTTACTTATTGACTACTTTAGGAAGAAAACAATTAAAAATATTTATGTTGATAGTAAGTTTATCAGATAGAAGTGCTTTCAAAATAATTCCACAGTAACCAAAGACACTGTAATACAGAAGGTGCTGACAGGGTCCAGAGAGGAGAGGGGAGAGAATCACAGGGGAAAAGGGGAATGACTCACATGAACAAGTATAACATGGACAATAACTAAGGTGGGGGGCGGAGATGGGAGGGAGGTGGGGAGCACTGGGGGTGGGGCAGGGCTAGGAATACAAGAAAGAAAACTGTACTTGAACAAGAGTTAAATAAAAATTAAAAAAAAAATAATTCCACAGTGTTTAATTTTTTTTGGTAAATTTCAGTCTTCAATGAAACAAGAGAATCATTGTTAGTCTCAATGTCAGCCTACAGGAATAATTTATATAATTTTGAAAATTTTACACAGTTTTCTACCTATAATCTTATTTTTCCAAGTGAGAGCTCAGTAAAAATAGGTCCAATTTTCAAGAACACCCATAATAATTATGGTAAGGCTTTGATTGAATCTTAAAGCAAATGTAAGGTTGGCACTAAAATAACATTTTTCTTTCTATTCTTTCTGAAAGTGGATTTTTTTTCTAAAGAAAAAATCAAAAGCTCTTCCTAAAGTTCCAACTTGTAGACTTAGACTTAACTTCTAATATGTTAATAAACTTTAATAGAGTGAATGTCATACTGCATTTCATTATAAAATATGAAATAGTACTCATTTAACTCTTTTAACTTATAGTACTCCTTTATCTCTTTCTCTCTCTTCTCAAACAGTTAATAGCTGTTATGCAGTAAAGGAGACTGTTACTGAACACTATTGGATGAGTCTTTGGCAACAACAACTGTGAAAGCATGAAGTATAAGAAAAGTTTTTTTTTTTAAATAAAATATCAGACGTGTAGCCAAGCATCAAAAATGTTCCACTGCTGTGTGGAGGTAAAACTCTGTCTTTCACCTTAGACATTTCACTAAATAAAGAATTTTTTTCACTAAATAAAGAATTTTTTTCTCCACTTTAAGGAAACCACTGGCTTTAATTGCTTAAATGAACACACAAAGTAATTTTTCATGTTATCACTGTACACATAAAGACATACCAGGGGATGCTAGTACTTACTTTAAGGGATCGTTAACTTAAAAACACTGCATATTAACTGATATCAGAAGGTCTGTATGAAAGGATATTTCTGAAAAATAAAAGTAATATTAAAAACTACTACTAATCATTAAGAAAAAATGATCCAGTAGGGGAAAATGTGAAAAGACTGAATAGGTACCTCATGTACAGTTATATCCAAATAGCTGATAATCATGAAAAAAGTGCTCCTCTCTCTGACTCATTAAAGATACCACTACACACAAAGTAAATTAGCTAAAATTGAAGAAATTGCCAGGAATCAGTTTTGATTACAACGCAGATCACCTGGAACTATTATCACTCCTACATTAATGGTGAGATTTTGAATTCGAATATGCATATACCCTATGTTATATTCACAAGAGAAATGTATCCACATGTGCTCCAAAGCCCAAGAATGTTCAAGAGTGCCCGTGGTATCAGTGATTTGAATAGTCTCAAATTAGAAACAACCCGTATGACTGCTTGATTTGATCAGGCTACCAAAACAAAATACAAAGTGGGAGAAAAGTAGGTTTACAATTGTTCATATGGAGAATAATAGAATAATTAATAAATAGCAATTTAAGAATAAATTCAGTGTTTTGCGTGCTCACAACTATAAACCTATACTAACCCCACCCTGTAATGGCAGAAGTTTATATTCTCAGAGTTCTGGAACTTGAATAGTTGAAGGTCAAGCTTCTAGCAGGGTTAGGTTTCTCTTCTGGCTTGCAGATGGCTCTCTTTTTACTGCGTCCTCACTTAGCAAAGAGATGCAGGGAGAGCTCTTTCTCTTCTTACAAGGCCACAGCTCTATCAGGTTGAGGTGCCAAGCTTAATGACTTAAAGAATCTTAATGAATAGTGAATGGTGGACAATTGAATTCAGAGCATTCTATATGTCCATCAACAGAAAAATGAAATAAATCTTTGTTTAGACATTCAAATAATTAGCATGCACCCACAGGAATGAACAAAGTGCTGCTACACATAAGAGCATATATTTATTTGACAGATGAAAACAAAAGAGCACAAAAGTAGAAATAAAAAAATGAATACATGTAGCATGGCTCTATTTTTTAAAAGACAAAAATATTTCATCGCAGTTCAATTCCCAGCCAGGCCACATGCCTGGGTTGCAGGCCACTTCCCAGCAGGGGACTCACAAGAGGCAGCCATACATTGATATTTCTCTCCCTCTCTCCTTCCCTTCCCCTCTAAAGATAATAAATAAAATCTTTAAAAAAATAAATAAAATACATAAATATTTAATCTACTGTGTCATATTGGAGGTCAGGAAAGTGATCACCTTGAGTAGGACAGACAGACAGGTGCTGGGAAGGGACATGTTAGGAACCTACCAGGGATGTCCTAAATATTTATAAGTTTGGTGGTAGGTACACACTTATTTTCACTTGTAGTCATCAAACTGTAAATACCTGATTGCTGCACTTTCCTGTTATATATCCTTACAAAGGAAAAGTCCTTAATTTTTTAAAGGTTTCTTATGACTTCTTCATATGTTTCTACTTTTCATGGACACTATGACAGAAAATAATTTATAGGTCATATCTATAACTTGAAAATTTAGTAAGTCCTCTCCAAAAATTTGAGGTTTCTTGTTCTACTCATTTTTCAAAAAAATAAAATATTTTGTGTTGTCCTGCAAGATAAATTGTATGTGTTAGAAAAGAATTCAAATTTATCAAACCTACTTTTTATGACAAAAGACATTTATAATTGGATAAATTTAAAATTATTATTCCACATGATTGTCTTCATTACTTGGCAAAAAAGAAATATAACTCTGATATTCATGTTAAATTATTTCTTATAATAAAATAAAGCTAAAGTGTAAGTGGCCATTAATACATATTTTTGACTTTGCCCACATTAATGTAATCATGAGACAAGTTAAGACAGTTTAGTTACCTGTTATAACCATTGTAGGTTATTTTAAAACATTCAGATTAAATACGTACACCACCTTAGATCCCATTAGGATATGACAGAGATGATTTTGTGTTATCTGTCTCTTAATGATAACCTATCGCATTATTCAACTTCTGTTTGGAGGAAAGTGATAATTTAGTAGTCTAAGTTAGCAAAATAACCCATACTTTCTCAATATAGTTTACAATATAACAGGAAGGAGTTTGAAGAAATAATATAAAGATTTTATTCCAAATTATATATATATTTAAATATATTTTATTGATTATGTTAATACAGTTGTCCCATTTTCCCCCTTCCCTCCCCTCCACCCTACACGTTCCTTCCCACCACATTCCCCCACTTTAGTTCATGTCCATGGGTCCTACCTGTAAGTTCTTTTGCTTCTACATTCCCACACTATTCTTACCCTCCCCCTTTCTATTTTCTACCTACCATCTATGCTACTTATTCTCTGTACCTTTTCTCCCTCTCTCCCCCTCCCACTCCCCTGTTGATAACTCTCCATGTGATCTCCATTTCTGTGTTTCTGTTCCTGTTCTAGTTGTTTGCTTAGTTTTCTTTTGTTTTTCTTTTAGGTGTGATTGCTAATGATGGTGAGTTTGCTGTCATTTTACTGTTCATATTTTTAATCTTCTTTTTCTTAGATAAGTCCCTTTAACATTTTATGTAATAAGGGCTTGGTGATGATGAACTCCTTTAACCTTAAAGTGCTCCTATCCTAGAAGCACTTTATCTGTCTTTCCATATTTTTTAAGCCTACACTTGGTTCCATACTTTAAGCTAATTCTTTTCTGGCCTGGAACCTTTCCTTTGCTGTAACACCCTGTTTCTGAAATGCCTTCTCCCCATCCTTGCTTCACATGTTTGGTTGCACATTGATGGGGCTTTAGCTTCTCTTTTACAATGACCTCATTTCTTTAATAATTCCTGTGCCAGAAAATCTCTCTGGGCATCTGGCATATTTGTGTTGAATTCTGCATTCGTGAAGGCAGACTGCAGACCAAGATTCTAAAAACACAGGATACAGCTCTTTAAAGTGAGATCATGAAAGATAAAAAAGATCATTCAGAGCAAACACTGAACTCCAAATCTCTCTCTTAATGAAGTATGCCCTGTGTTCTAAAGTGGAAATTTAATGGCACCCTCTTATTATGCCTAATTTGTAGAATAGGTAGATGATTTGGGGCTGCTTAGTTATATTTTTTAAAGAAAAAAAGAAGAGCCTGTGATTTGTTTTCCATGACACTTTTCTATCTTGAAATATCCCATAGCTGCCCTTAACTATATCTGAATGTAACATAAAACCAAAAAAGCCAAACAATTGGACAAAGATGAACATGCAAGTAGTAGTCTCTCTTTGGCCCTTGGGGATTTTTCCAAGAACCCAATGGATGCCTGAATTTACAGACTACCAAACTCGATATATACTATGTTTATATATATATATATATATATATATATATATATATATATATATATAAACATATATATAATCTTTATATTATTTCTTCATATATATATAAACATATCATATATATATATGATAAAGTTGAATTTATAAATTAGGCACAGTAAGAGATTAAAAACAATGACAAATTATAAAATAGAATATCATAATATATGATAATAAAATAATGTGATATGGTTCCTCAAAATATCTTATTGTGCTGTTCTCACACTTTTCCCCCCTTGGGATAAAATAAAATGATATGCTTCCACATGATAAGAGGAAGTCAGGTGAGTGGCAGGCATTGTGACTTAATCTAAGGCTACCATTGACCTTCTCACATAAGTCAGAAGGAGAATCACCTTCTTCAGCTTTTCCTGGGTCATCAAATAATAAGTGGCATTTTTGGATCATCAGCATCACTACTCTTGTGTTTTGGGGCCGCTATTATGTAAAAGAAAATATACTTGAGCAGCATTACGACAGCAGTTGGCCACTGGATCTAATAGCCCGGATGGCTACTGCATGACCAGCAGTGGGGGCATCTGCTTTTTGAATACACAGGGGGAAGGGATGATGTAGGTGCTGCGTGGGGCCCAGCTAAATGGCTGGAGACTTCATCACATTACTTGAAAGGGTACACAATATGAAACTGATGAATTATTTAATTCTGGAATTTTCCATTTAATATTTTTTGGATCATAGCTGAATGCAGGTAACTGAAATCACAGCAAGTGAAACTGTGGGTAAGACAGGACGACTTCTACTGTATCTCAAAAGCAGGGTTAAAATATTCTTTAAACATAATTAATGACTGTCACTGCTTGTTTTATTTAGTTTGTTGTGTAAACACAAGAGAATCTTGCTATAGGAGTAGAATTAAACTCTTCAGGGGGCAACTGAACACTGAATTTTTACATAAAGTTGACATCAAACTCTTAACTTAGGTCTCTGTTTTGTAATGTGATACATGGGGAACGTTTGTGGTCCAATAGCCCTCAACACTTTTACTTCCATTTGAATGGTAAGTTGTAATTTTAAAATATCACTAGGGCCCAACATCAGGTTCAGATTCCCCTGCGGGAATGGTGTTTTCAAGTTGGTAGCCATAACAGGAAACAGCATATTCCATGCAGATAACCAAGTGAAATAGATGGTGAGGATAGTCACGCCATATCTGAAGATCTAAAACACAGACATGAAAGTCCATATTGTGAATTTAGGAGGGTTTTTTTTAGAATGATCAGGTATTTTTTGAGGAACAGAATCATCTTTTTTCTTACTGGAGAGATGAAAAACTTATAGGTAACTCAGGGATAAGAGAGGACACCTGGCTCAATGTTGAACCAGTATTGGATCTGAGCTCATCCTCTTCCTCCGCTGCACCCCTTCCTCTGTCCCTCTGGTCAAACCACCACTGCTTCTTCTACTCCAGATAATGCGTAACCGAGAGATCTTCACTCTCACCCAGGCCAGAAAGGAAAGTGGAATTGTTCTTTAGAGAACCGCCTCTCCCCTCATTCCCCATATTCACTTTTATTTACTACAGTTCTGACAGAGGACTCAAGTACCTTCTCTGTGCATTTCTATTCATCAGTGGCATCATTAAGACCCTCCTCCTGACTCTAAGAGACCATTTGAATGTATATGATAGCTGGTCTTTATACCATCAGCCTTTCTGTGTTTGCTTCTCTTCAGAAAATCCACAATGTCACTTCTAAAGTCTCATTTCTTAATTTCAGTATGTTACTGAATTGTTTAAACCACTCCAGCGACATCCTATTATCTAAGATAAACTCTAGGCCACCATTTGTGGTGAACATGTTCCTTCATGATTTATGTAATATTCAAAGACCTATTTCTACTTCTTTATATCTGGCCTGTAATTTTTTTATCAATGCCGTAATATTCCCTGATTATACCATACCTCTAAATCTATGTGTAACCTTTGCTGCATTCTAGCTATTTTATTTCTTCAAATATACTTTACTGATTATGCTATTCCAGTTGTCTCAGTTTCTCTCCTTTTGCCTTCCTGTGTCTGGTACCTCCCTTCCCTCTAGTGATTCCCACCCCCAACCTTAATTCATGGTCATCATTGTGCATGTACGTTCTGTGGCTCCTTCTTTGCCTGTGCTGTTCTTAACATCCCCTTGTGTATTTTGTACCTAACCAGTTTTGCTTCTAAATGTCTATACCGTTTCCCTCACTCTCCTCCTCCTAGCTGATAGCCCTCAAAATTATCCCCATGTCTATGATTTTATCCCCACTCTAGTTGTTTGTTTGGGGTTTTTTTTTAAGATTCGGTTGTTAATAGTTTTTTTTTTTAATATTTTATTTATTTATTTTTAGAGGGGAAGGGAAGGAGAGAGGAAGAGAAACATCAATGTATGGTTGCTTCTCGTGAATCCCCTGCTGGGAACTGGCCCCTGCCGGGAATTGTCCTGCAACCCAGGTATGTGCCCTGACTGGGAATCGAACCGCGATCATCTGGTTCACAGGCCCGTGCTCAATCCACTGAGCTACACCAGCCAGGGCAGATTCGGTTGTTAATAGTTTTGAGATTGCTGTCATTTTAATGTTCATAGTTTTGATCTTCTTTTTCTCAAATAAGACCCTTTAACACTTCATATAATAAGGGCTGGGTCATGATAAACTCCTTTAGTTTTACCTTGTCTGGGAAGCACTTTATCTGTCCTTCAATTCTAAATTATAGCTTTGCTGGATATAGTAATCTTGGTTGTGGATCCTTGGTTTTCATCACTTTGAATACTTCTTATCAGTCCCTTCTTGCCGGCAAATTATCTTTTGAGAAATCAGCTGAAACTCTTATGGAAACTCCTCTGTAGACAAATCTCTGCTTTTTCTCACTGCTTTAAATCGATACGGTCCAGGGAAATAAGTGTTTACACAATCACTGGATGTGATGAAGAAAGTTTTAGGTCATGTCTTCACCAGCGTCCATGCCTCTTCCTGGAATGCACTGCTCCAAGAAGTGCATTCCCGCTAGGTACACCCATCTGTTACATTCTAAGAATCATTTTAAGCATTAGTTACTCTCAGAAGCCTGCTATAACCTCTTAGGACTATTTTAACACACCTTCCAAGTTCTTATTACCCTCTGTACATATTGTCATTATAATTTTCACATCAAATTACTGTACTGTTATACTTGTTTCTTCTCTTAAATATAACCCTCTCCAAGGCTTACATTTGATCCTCAAAAAGGCACATATTATTTTTTGCCAACATATGAACAACTATGGCTTGGTTGAATGCCTGAGATGAAATGGGATTAATAAAAATGCATTGGATGTATATGGAATGCAACAATATAATGTTTGTGGCAGAAGTCAAAATCAAAAATTATTGTTTTCCTTTACTGAGCAGTGAATTATAAAGAATACAATATTTATACACTCATAAATTGAATATTTTTTCAAATGTGAGAAAATATGTTATTTATCAACCATGCAAAAGCTCAAAGACTATCACAGTTGAATGATGGAAATTACTTGGTCAAATAATTGGAGAGTTAACTATATACGATGAGGTCTGTTCAGAAAATCCAGTCATTGTTAACATAATGAGAATGGTTTGACATCGATGTAATATGTCAGTCAGAAAAAGTGGATAGGAATGAATATGGATGCCTTCACTGATGACTTCACTGTATTAGTCAGTGCGGATGGTAGACACTGTTGAGTATGTGTACTGTGTGGTTGTTGCATTCAAAATAACCGAGTGAGTAGATCAATGAATCTGCATCAAATTTTGTGTTAAGCTTGAACATTTCTTCACAGAAACTACTTGGATGATTCAGAAAGCTTTCAGGACTGATGCAATGAATGCAGCACAAGGAAAAGTGTGGAAAAAACACTTCAAAGGTGGTAGAGAATCTGTTGAAAGTGATTCATGTTCTGGAAGGCCTTCAACAGCAGAACATCTGAGAACCTTGAACTTGTCAGGCTGCAATCAACAAAGATCAGCAACTGGCAGTGAGAGAAATAGAAGCTCATCTGGGGATTCTAAAATCTACTGCGTCCAAGATTTTGACACAGGATCTTGGCATGAAATGTATTATGGCAAAATTTGTTCCATAGCTTCTGCTACCAGAACAAAAAAACAACATTGTGCTGCAGTTGCTAATAACTTGATTCAAACCGCTACCAATAAATCAAATTTCCTCAAGAAGATTATAACCAGAGATGAGGGTGGATGTACAGCTATGATCCAGAAGGAAGGCCCAGCCATCCCAATAAAAGTAGCCAGGTTCTCCATGCCTGTAGAAGGTGCAAGAAAGTCACAGCGATATCAGGACCATGCATTTATTGATTGGGGAGATGTCATTCATCATGAGTATGCCCCTCCAGGCCAAACAATTAATAAGGAGTACTACCTCAATGTCCTTTGTTGGTTGAAAGATGCAACATGATGAAAGCAGCCCCAGTTGTGGGCAACTACTCACGATTGGCAGCCTCATCACCACAATGTGCCCAGTCATGCATCACGTCACATGCAGAGTTTTTTGGTGAAACATCAAATCACCCAGGTGACTCAGCCCCACTACAGTCCAGCTTTGGTGCCCTGTGACTTCTGGCTGTTCTCAGAACTAAAATCACCTTTGAAAGGGAAGAGATTTCATGGATGGCATTCAGGATAGTACAATGGGGCAGCTGATAGTGATTCCAGAGTGTTTTGAACAGTGGAAGAGATGCTGGGAGAACTGTGTGAGGTCCTGTGGTGCCTACTTTGAAGAGGACTGAGTCATCATTGTCCTATGTACAATGTTTCTTGTATCCTGTATCTTCTTCAATAAATGTCTATTTTATATATTACATGGCTGGATAACTTCTGGAGAGGCCTCATACAATATTAATATGTAAAGTCCAATGATCAATATTTGATGAATGAAATCTGCTAAGTTGTTGGCTCCTTGAGAAATATCACATGACTTCTTCTGTATTTGCTTTGCATATCTAATACAATGTCTAACACCTATGAATCCCCATATATCTAAAAGTTGGATAAAGGGATAAATTGCATAATAATTGATTCATAAAAACCATAGTGAAGCAATAGATGCTTGATGACCAAAAGATGATTTTTTTGCATTGCTGCTTTAAAAACACTGATTTTGCCTGTTTTCATTTTTATTTTCAGTTATTTCACTAGGCAGTGCATTTTACTCTTTGTTTGAGGCAAGTTTTCTCATGTATATGTTTATTAATGTACTAGAGCAGTTTGTGGGTATGTAAAACACAGCCTTAAAGTTTTTCTCAACCACACTGAATATTTTGAGAGGCAAAGGGAGATTGGACTTGTGCTTGACCTGAATGTGAAGTAAAGAAGAAAATATGTCTTTTAAGGTTAAATACATAAACAATTAAAATGGGCTAATTTAAAAGGCAACCAAATGATCTGTTGGTTTCTAAAATAATTCTTATCTCTTTCTGGTATATTTCAGACCTGATTTTGAGAAAGCAACAGCCAGGTGTGATACACATAAGTTATGTGTATCATACATATTACATAAATATGTTAATACATATTTACATAAAATTTGCTGTAAATTGAATTGGAGCATAAAGTAGAAGTTGATAGTTCAAAGTAAAGTAAATATTTTATGTTCACTCCTTAGGTCTGAATACTAATGATTTTGTTTGCCTCTCATTATGGTCCATAGGTAATGAACACTAGGAAGTATCTTCATTCTTAAGGACTGGCACAATACAAAATAGTTTCCTAAGAGTTTCAGCCAAAGAAGTTTTTAAACATAAGGTATTTTATAGATTTATCAATTTTGAATTTAATGTTAGCTAAATTGTTTGTAAGGGAAGTAAAATTTTGTTTTTCATATACAATTTTATTGACTTTATCTTCATAACTTAGGAGACATTTTCCTTGCGAGAAGAAAAAAAAGACCTTTTTTACATATTTTTAAGCTCTTTTAAGCTCTAGGAGCTTTAATTAGAATAATAATCTCCTTTTATGGGAGTGGCAAAGAAAATGAGGACAATGCAACTCCAAAGAAATCCGATTAAAATATCAGCCCCAAGGAGCCACATATTTTAAAGCATTCCATTTTCTTGTGTCAGCATTGTTTCTTCTTTTCCATCTTACCATGGGAGTGTTTTTCACTACTTATTTATATCTTTATAATAAAAAATACACATCTGATGTGTTATTTTGTAGACTTAGTACTTTAAATTAAAAGTTTGAGTGCAAGAGGAATGGACGACAGAAAGGTGACTTGCCAAACAATAACAATAGTGTTATAGTGCTATAATATCTTGAAATTATAATTCTTTTTTTGCAAACTGAGAATTTATAATGGGGAACTAAAAATGAACGTGTCAAGCAAAAAATAAAAAAAAAACTAAAAAGAAAAACCTGCTTTAAAGAGCCTAATATAGGAATGAGTCACAAATGTAAGCGTCAGACCATTAAAATAAAATGCGGTGGCAAGAACTTATTGTAGTTATATAACCATAGCCTTTATAACATCAGATTTTGGAGAAAATTTTATGTAGTAGTGAAAAAAGTGGATGGTTTACAAGTTAGGAGAAAGAGCTCTGTTTCAGAATGAGGAGAAGAAAATGCAACATTTTCTGAGAATTTGAAAGAGAAGGAAAAAATAACAATAGTAATTCACATACAGTATAGAAAAGAGAGCCAGTGCTCAATTGGTTTGAATTAATTAGGTAGAGTTAAGATGTCTGTGACTGCCAGCATATAGTATGTAAAAATTTGTCTTTATAATTCAATTAATATTTATCATGAATACATCTTCTTTCATATTGGTATGTATCTATCTTAGTGTAATGTGGAAATATTAGAAATGATAATTTAAAATATTTGTTTTATGAGAAAATACCTCCCATGAAATGGGAGAGTTTCACTGAGCAACAGGAAGGTTTTCATATTTTTAGAAGAAATATTTTGTTATTTTACAGGAGAAAATTAATATTTTCTCACAACTCACAAAAATACTTATTAGATATTTAACTTTAGCTATATATGTCAATAAATGAAAGAAATGAATGTAGCTAATGAAAATGGTCGACTTGATCTTTGTTGAATCTCAAAGTAAATATAAAGTTAGTATCTGTTAGTCCTTTTTTACATATCTCCATCTTCTCTTCTGCCACTAAAAAATATAATGAAGTGTCCAAAACCAATATCTTACATAAATTCATGTTATTGGGGTTTTAAAAATGTCTTTTTATTCCAATGAGTTGAGGAGCAAGCTATCTGAATTATCTCTCACATCATAAGTCTGCAATCATTAATGTATTATAGGCAAAAAGGATTATAGGTTATATACAATGTTATGTAACCACAAAAAATGTCTCAGAGTTACTTTACTAAAAAGAGTTCATAGTCTGAATTGTCAAGAATTTTTAGATTATGGATATAAGCAAAATTAACATGTTATTCATATTATACTGTTATGCTATTTGGTTGAATTTATAAATACCTGAAAGTGTGTTTTGACAAATTAAGAACCCCTTTAAAATATAAAACTTTCTTAAGTCATAAAGGCAAATTTTTAATTATTTAAGAAATACACCTATTAATGGTACATGGCCCTATGTGAATCTGTGATACTTCAATCAGCAGAAACAGTGATTCATAATACTTTTCATTTAAGAGATAAATATTTTGGGGTGCATAGGTTCTTTTAGATTGTTGATTCAGGATTCTTAGGATATAATCCTAGCAGTGGAATTGCTGGGTCAAAAGGCATATTCATTTTTACTTTTCTTAGAAAATTGCATACTGTTTTCCATAGTGGTTGTACCAGTCTGCAATCCCACCAACAGTGAGCTAGGGTACCCTTGTTCATAGCAGCACAATTTACAATAGTCAAGAGCTAGAAGCAACCTAGGTGTCCATCAGTAAATGAATGGATCAAAAACTATGGTACATTTACACAATGGAATTCTATGCAGCAGGAGCTCCTTCCTTTTGTAACATCATGGATGGAACTGGAAAACATTATGCTGAGTGAAATAAGCCAGACAATGAAAGACAAATACCGTATGGTCTCACCTTTAACAGGAATCTAAACAACAAAACAAACAAGCAAGCAAAATATAACCAAAGACAGTGAAATAGAGAACAAGTATATAATGACCATAGGGGAGAGGGAAGGGAATTTCAGGGCAAAAGGGGAAGGATTCACAGGAACAAGTATAAAGGACACATGAACAAAAACTAAGGGGGGTGGAAATGGGAGGGAGGTGGAGAGCACTGGGGGATGGGCTGGGAGTAAAAGACAGAAAACTGTACTTGAACAATAATTAAATAAATTAAAATAAATAAATAGATATTAAAAAATAAAAGATAGATATTTCGAAAGCTTTTTAAAAATATTTACTTATTGGAGAGACAGACTTAATTCAGAGGTAACTTTGAGTTAAAATCTCACCTTTGTTCTTTAAGACAGCTGCTAGCAAAAAGACAGCCACTTGGTCTTCTCATGGGAAACTTAAATAAGTATATATGAGAAGAGATTAACCAATCAAAATGCATTGAATAGGTGGCATATTAAATTCTACTTTCAATGAATAGTCTACTCACTCTTTGCTAAATAGGTAATTCTCCTCCTTTGTTGTTTAATTCGTTTTCTTCTATAGAATTTACTCAATAACCTCCCAAGATAATCCTCAATTAATTACTTTTAAATAGCTAAATGTACATAATAGTAATACTAGAGGTACAAAAAGACATGCATGAGTAATATTCATATACTTTATTTATCCAGCCTTCTCCAGTGGAAGAAGCCAGTGTTATCATATATGTACATTTTCAAAGATATATTTTGTATATAAACATATTTTTTGGTTTTGTTGCTGTTTTATTTTAAAACAAATAATAAATTACAAATCTTACTATTCTGCATTTTGAATGATTTTTAGAAATCATTTATAATATTCAGATAGACAGGCTCTATTTAAAAATATTTAAATGTTGAACATTGGACTATCATGTCATTGTACAGATATGATAGTTGACATAATAAGTACATTTGGCCCATTTAAAAGTATATGTTCTTAATTTTGTTGTCCATTTTTTGTTAATGTTTTACTTTTTTACTGAGGCATAATTTAAATATAACAATCTATGAATTTTTGATAGATGTATATAATTATTTACATTTCTAAATCTTTCACCATACATTCTATTATTTTCTTCTATGTATCTGTGTCTGTATGTTCTTTTTAATGATTGGGAAGGTTAGGTTAATTGTTAAATAGTATTCAAGCTACTGTTGCTTCATGGCAAATCACTGCATTCTTAGTGCAGAAAGTAACCATTTTATGATGCGCATAGATTCTGTGGATTAGGAATTTGAACAGGACGGAACAGGAATGACCTAATTTTGCATGCAATGTCCTTGGTAACACTCGGTGTTGTGATTGATTTGCCAGTGAGGGGCTGGAAACATCTTGGGGTGTCCATGCACTTCTGGTGGTTGGTGCTGGCTGTTTGCCGGGACCCCTCCTGTAGCTGAGGGCACGAACTGTGTATGGCCTCTTTATATGACTTCAAGATCTCATAGCTTGGTGGTTGCAGGAAATTCAAACTTGTTTTGCCCCCTACTACTCTTTTAGCCTTGGTTAAATGGTTAAATAGAATCATTGCTCTTCAGTAGTTCTTTTGCTCTGGTTTTCTATTTTGTTTTTTAGCTGGCTGAAATAATGCTGTAGGAGTGTTTTCAATAAGGGCTTTTCTGAGTTAAGTCCCACTGATCTCTCAATTCTATGTTCGAGCCAAAGGTTAGCTAGATAGATACAATTGCTGCAGTTCTTTCTTTTCAAGCGCTTAGGAGTGATCGTCCCACTGATCACTCCTAAGTTTGAATATTTCAATGGAGAAGTCAGAGACCAGGCTTGTAGCTGTTATAACCTTTTGTTTAAGTAACTGAAAGAGGCTTTCTTTATGCATTTATTATATATGCCTCTTAATAAATCTGTGAGTAAGTATATCCCCCTAGAATATGCTTTCCCACTTCAAACTAAAAATTCCAATATTTATTGGTCCTTGGAAAGTTTTCTAAAATTACATTTAGTTCCATTAGGTTGAATGTTTTTACAAAGAAAAAAAATAAGTATGCATTTTGAGTCTCCTTTGTGTTTTGTAACTATTGATTTTTTTCTAATTCTTTTTATATCTATTTTACTGTGTTTACTTTTCCCATAATACTGACATTACTTTTTAGCAATATCTATCTCCTTTGTACAATTACCAATGTGGACCTCTATCTAAATAAAATTATTTTTCACTTTTACTAGTTTCTAATTTCCTCTTATTGTCTCACCAGATAGTCCCAACATTCCTGAATCTCTGCATTGAGATTAAGGAGCTGCTTTCTTCCCTTTGATTTCTTTTTTTATTTGTTGTTTTTTGTTTTTTCCACACCAAATTTATTCAACAGTATAAACAAGTATTCAATGAAGACAGACAAACAAATGGAAACATACACCATGTTCATGGATTGGAAGAATTAACATCATCAAAATGTCCATACTACCCAAAGCATTTACAGATTCAATGCAATACCTATTAAAGTTCCAATGGCATATTTCACAGACATAGAACAAACACTTTAAAAATTTATATGGAACCATAAAAGACCCCGAATAGCAGCCACAATTTTGAGAAAGAAGAACAAAGTAGGAGGGATCACAATACCTGATATCAAACTGTATTGCAAAGCCACTGTAATCAAAACAGCCTGGCACTGGCATAAAAACAGGCACATAGACCAATGGAATAGAACAGAGAGCCCAGAAATAAACCCAACTCTCTACAGTCAATTAATATTTGACAAAGGGGGCAATAACATATAATGGAGTAAAGATAGCCTCTTCAACAAATGGTGTTGGGAGAACTGGACAGCTACATGCAAAAAAATGAAACTCGAGCACCAACTTACACCATACACCAAAATAAATTCAAGGTGGATAAAAGTCTTCCCCTTGATTTCTATGGAAGAGCCTGTTAATGTCCCATGGTAGCACCTCTACTCCGGAACTTTCCTGGTCTCTCTTCTTCTTCTCTCCCCACCTCTTTCCTTTCTTCCTATTCTTCCCTCCTTCCTTACAATTTGATTTTATCTGGAATTCCTGTGCTGTTTCACTTTAATTATTATGTACCTTTGAATGAGATGATTGTTAGCTACAGCAGATATTTACAAGAGGTTTCTGTCAGGTAGGCTGGCTGGGGCCAATTTCCACAGTTCAAAAAATCTTTCTTATGACTTTATGCTTCATCGGTACTTTTTGTTTGCTTGCTTTCTTTTTACTTCTCTAATAGATTTCTGAAGAAAGAGAACTCCTTGAAAAACAACATTTTTCTTCACTCTGAATCACTAAAAGATTGCTCCTAGGAAATATGAAATGTATCTGTGATGGTTAATATAGTTCAGCTTCCCCTGATCTTTGAGGAAACAACGGGATCCAGGAACATTCCCAATACAAATTCAACTACATTGTTTTCATTTCTTCTGAAATGATGGGTCCTCCACTCAGAGAACTAGGTGTACCTTTGTCATCTGAGATTTTCAGTCATGAGCATCTCTTCAGTTCCTGCCTGCCTCTCTGTTTCTGACAATAGTCCTCTCTCACATCTTGTTATTCAGGCGTATACCTATCATTTAGCATTACAAATGATGGTTTGCCCTTCAGTTTTATATTCCTGCTTTTTAATAATTTACAAAAGATCAATAAGTAGTTACAAAGCTGATAATTTTATGCCTCCAAACTTTAACATTTTATTCTGCATTAATAACCAATGCTTGTAATTTTTTTACAAAGCTAGTCATTTTCATCTTCTTAATATCACTTCCAAGGCCAAGCCTTTCCTGACTTTTCATGGACCTTCCACTGCAGAAAGAATTAATTACCACATTTTCATTGTCCAAACATCTTTGCTTAACCACAGTGAGTATTTTTAAATATTCTTTCTCAGATACTGTTTACCCTGTAATAATATAGGAAAGTATACTGCAGAGGGTTATGGAGAAACTTTGGAGTAAATAGAAATATTTGCTTAAGAAAAATAATCTAATTAATTTAAACCTCATTGTTCATGTCTACAAAATCAAAGGGGGTATAACTACTGTATAAAGCAATCAGGCTAGATTATATTCCAGATTTTTAACCACTATAATTAAATCATTCTTCATTAGAAATATATTTTTTGGGGGGTTTGTTTCCTTGTATTTTTTTGTTTTGTTTGACTGTTAATTCATATTTATTTGCAAGATTTGTGACTCCTTCAACCTGACTCTGGGGGCTCTATCAAACTCAGAACACTTTTTAAGTATACATTATTGATTGTGTTATTACAGTTGTCCCAAACTTCTTCTCCCCTTTATCTTCCTCTACCCAATAACCCCATTCCCTCTAGCATTCCCCTCCCTTAGTTCATGTCCATGGGTCATGCATATAAATTTTTCATCTTCCTCATTACCTATACAGTTCTTAATATCTCCCTGACTATTTTGTACCTACTCAGTTATGCCTATAAATCTCTATAACATTTCCCTATTCTCCCCCTTTCCCTCACCCAGCTGATAACCCTCAAAGTGATCTCCATTTTTATAATTCTATTCCTGTTCAGGTTGTTTGCTTAGTTTGTTTTTGTTTTTTAGAATTAGGTTTTTTTAGCATAATCAATAAAAGATATATATTTCTTAACATATAGGTTTGATAATCAATTTATACAGTTTGATAATTTGGTTTTTATATATGCTATTGCATGGTTGATACACTCTTTTTTATTTAATTATTTTTCAAGTACAGTTTTCTGTCTATTACTCCCCTCCCATCCCACCCCCTGTACTCCCCCCTCCCTCCCATTTCTACCCTTCTCAGTTGTTGTCCATGTATCCTTTGTATATGTTCCTCTAAATCCTTCCCCTATTTCCCCTGAAATTCCCTCCCCTCCTCCCTCTGGTCACTGTCAGCCTGTTCTCTAGAATTAGTTCTTGATAGTTGTGAGATTACCGCTATTTTAATGTTCAGAGTTTTGATCTTCTTTTTCTTAAATAAGACCCTTTAACATTTCATATAATAAGATCTAGGTGATGATAAACACTATACTTTACCTTGTGTGAGAAGCACTTTATCTTTCCTTCTATTCTAAATGATAATTTTGTTGGATAGAGAAATCTTGGTTGTAGTTCCCTGCTTTTCGTCACTTTCAGTACTTCTTGACGGTCCCTTCTTGCCTGAAAAGTTTCTTTTGAGAAGTTAGCTGAGAGTCTTATAGGAACTTCTTCGTAGGTAACTCTCTTGTTTTTTCTTGCTGCTTTTTAGATTCTTTCCATATCTTTAATCTTAGGTAATTTAATTATGATATATCTTGGTCTGTTCCTTTTTGGGACCAACTTGTTTGGGATTCTCTGAGATTCCTGAATTTGTATATTTATTTCCTTCACCACATTGAAATTTTCTTTCATTATTTTTTAAAAATAAGTTTCCTTTTTTTGATCTTTTCTCCTTCTGGCACCCCCATGATTCAGATGTTGGAATGTTTAAAGTTGTTCCAGATGTTCCTAAGCCTCTCTTTGTTTTTTTTGTTTTTTTAACTGTTGTTTCTTCATTCTGTTCTGGTTGAATGTTTATTAGTTCCTTTTGTTCCAGTTCCTTGATTTGAGTCTCAGTTTTCATCCCTTCACTGTTGGATCCCTGTATAGTTTTCTTTATTTTACTTTGTATAGCCTTTACTTCTTCTTTTACTTTATGGCTATACTCAATCATTTCTCTGAGCATCTTGATGCAGAGTTCAACACTCTGCATCTGATATGTTGGCTCTTTCCTCAACGTTTAGTTCTTTTCCTGAAGTTTTGATCTGTTTTTTTTTTATTTGGGCCACATTTCTTTGTCTCAGCACACCTATTACATTGTAAAGAGGGGAGCCTTAGGTATTCATGAGGGTGGGGGAACCCAGTTTGCTGCATTGTGGTGCTGTATTTGAGAAGTGGTCAGAGGAAGAACAACGCTGCTTGCTTGACTTTTGTCTCACTTTCAGTCACTTCTGTTACCACAAACAAGTGAATTGTACTCTTCAAGGCACTTTCCTAGTGCTGATTTTTGGGTGGGTGGGCTCCTGTATGTTCTAGGACCCTGTGGGCCCCTCCAACGGACTCTCTTGAAAATGGCAGTTTCTCTTGCCACCACAACCCCACAGGCTTTTACAGCCAGAGATTTTGAGGCTTTATTTTCCTGTGCTAGAAATCTGTTTTGCTTCTCAGTTGTCCTTCCCAATTTATGTGAACGTGAATGTGGGACTACCTAGTCTGCCAGCTGCCACCTCACCTGCCGGGTACCTCAGCCACTGACTTCCAGCATGTCCTCTCTGCTCCAGCTGCCCATCTCTTACCCTCCTACCAGCCTGAGTAAATGTTTCTTCTTTAACTTGTTGGTTGTCAGACTCCCATACAGTTACATTTTCTGGCAGTACTGGTTGATTTTTGTTTTTAAATTGGTTGTTATCCTTATTTTGCGAGGAAATGAAGGGTCTCTACCTATGCCTACATCTTGAAGGCCAGAAACCCTCAACTTGAAACATTCTTGATCCCTTTAAAATTATGACTTAGCCCTGGGTGGTGTGGCTCAGTAGATTGAGTGCTGGCATATGAGCCAAAGAATTGCTGGTTCAATTCTCAGTCAGGGCACATGCCTGGGTTGTGGGCCAAGTTCCCAACATAGGGACATGCTAAAGGCAACCACACGTCAATGTTTCTCTCCCTTTCTTTCTCCCTCCCTACTCCTCTCTCTCCAAAAATAAATACATAAAATCTTTAAAATGAAATAAATTAAAAATTATGATTTAATGAAGATATCTGAGTTTTAGCCCTCTTAGTTTTATATCCAAAGTTTACAATATCTGCCAAAGAGTTGTGGAATTTGCTCTAAGAAGAACCCTATTTCTTCTACTGGCTCTTTCACTAGTCCCAAGTCCAAGTTTCAAAATTAAGTGTCGGATTTTTAAATTTTTCCATGGGATGTGTGTGGTGAGGGTAAATGGGTTAGTTGGTGGTCTTTGAAGATTCTCTCTATATCCCTAAGTGCTCAGAAATGTGTTTAATTCATTTAAATTCCTGCCTAGCTGTTTTGCAGTGGGAAAATGTTGCAGATAGTCCACCATGGTCCTGAAAACACATTCTCTGCTCCCTTCGATAAGTGATTAAATTTCACTCTTTGACCAACACACTTATGTTACAGTTCGTTCAGTCTACTATGACAAAATTTCATAAATGTGGTGGCTTATAAACAACTACATGTTTTCACAGTTCTGGAGGCTGGAAATCTGGAATCATGCTGCCGACGTGGTTGGCCAAGGACCCTCTTCCAGATTGCTTACTTCGTATGTCTCCACATGATAGAGGGGAAGGGAGCTCTGGAATGCTTGTTCTATTAGTGTTAATTTCATTCATGAGGGCTCTGCCTTCATAACAAAATCACCCCCCAATCCCTGTTCCCCATCCATTAATACCATCACATTGGGAGTTAGGGTCTCAACATAGAAATTTTGAGGGGGCATAAACATTCAGTCCACAGCATCCTATCTGCTGAAAAATCCAAATCCTATATTCAGACATATGTTAATTTACGTACACTCACTTAATGCCTTCCTGTTCCTCCAGTCTCCCTCTCCTCTTTTCTTTGGCCTCACTTCATTTTCTAAAAGTCAAATCTGAAAAAAAAATACTTGTATCTATTCTTTCAAGATTGCACTCAGGATTTCCAAACTTCATAAAATATGTTCAAACTCTTTGTAGTAATTCTTCACCCCTAAAGTAATCCAATTATTTATTTTCTTCTAATCTTCCAAGAGCTTTTCAATCAGGTAGACAAATATATCTTTTGATTACCTTAATTAGACATGTATGCTATTTAATATTATTTTTGTGCTCAGGTTGTCCATCAGTCTTTCACCCATTTTCAGAGGATTCCTTTCCCTATATCTTTTGGTCAGAAAGTTAGCCCAAAGGATCCCAATACTCCTGCAACTCCTGGCTTTCTAAACAAAAATCTTTTTTAAAAGATTTTATTTATTTATTTTTAGAGAGAGAAGAAGGGAGGGAGAAAGAGGAGGAGAGAAATATCAATGTGTGGTTGCCTTTCACACACCCCCTTACTGGGACCTGGCCTGAAACCCAGACATGTGCCCTGACTGGGAATTGAACCAGTGACCCTTTGGTTTACAGGCTGGCACTCAATCCACTGAACCACACCAGCCAGGGCAACAAAAATCTGAATAGCCTACATCAACATGGCAGCATTAACCTTTGGGGATCGATTATGTTAGCATGGTGTCCTTCCAAATTAATCATGTGTATTATATTTTTAATTTTCCCTCTTCTATAGTAGAAAATGTACTAAGGTGATTTCTTTTACTACACATTGGAAATTTGATATGATTCTGAGCAGTATTAAAACTTGAATATAAAAACAAGCAAGACTGCAACTACAATTGCTGAGGAGAATCGTGTAAATTAACCTCAGACATTTATGAGGCGAATGAGCAGTAAAATAAAAACGTGCTATAAAACACAAGGAACGATGCACCAAATTATGTAATTAATAGGAAGAATAAAGAAAAGATCCACACAAAAGATGTGTTTGAAATGAGTCTTGAAGGATGCATGTGACTTCACTAGGGTGACATCAGATAATTTTACAATAGAAAAAGAATGTTCAAAAGCACTGTTTTCTGAGGAATAATGGCATAATTAAAAAGCCAAAAACAGTTATGTATAATTATAAATAAGCTATGTTGGGGCATACAAATAAAAAAGAAATTAATCTCACTTTGCTTTATAATTTTTTAAATGCTGATTTCCATGCTAAAGCATGAGTTTCTCAAATTGGGGCACCTATCCATCATTTTGCACTTAGTGTTTATTCTAGTGACTGACTACTTATACATGTTCAATATAGGTTTTATTAATATAAAAGGACTATGGCGATCTGCTATAGGCTATAGGACCCCACTTTATAAAATATCAAAATTACAGTTTGAGATTAACTGTGTGTCAGTCATCATTAAAATATGTCAGACTTTTAAAAAGGAGAGACTGCATCTTCTGGTAACCGCTTCATTGATCACAGCAGGAGACGTAAGCCGATGACCTGAAAGGATGAACGAGACCGAACTAATACATTAGTGTGTGGTGATGGGATTACTCAGGAAGAAAGAAAACCCAGTTCTCAAGGAGCGTATGCTTGTGTGTATGTGAAACGAAGTTGAGAGCAGGTAGATTTTCCAGGCCATCAGAGGTGGTGGAGGAATACAGCAGAGAGTAGAAGAGAAAAGAGAGAGGTAGTGAAATGGCCAACATGTCGGGGCGAATGGAAGAGGGTGCTACACGTTGGCCTGTGACACTACATAAACAGCCACATGTCCTACAAGAAAGTTTTTGTGCTAATTGAAATAAAAATGTTTCATACAGGAGATAAGTGGAATGACATCCCATAGATTAAATGTTGAGGTGATGAACAATAAGACTGCCAATGGCAGCAAAACATGAAAAAATAAATAAATCTGTTGTAAGAAAATGAGCTTTCCCAATGTAAGCTCTTTCAGAGTATTTCGGTCTTTTCACTGTTTCAAACTCAGGGTTAAAGTTATGTTCAACTTAGATTCCAAACTACAATTACTTCATAGTTCTTCTGTGAGAAACTGCAAGGCCTAACTCATTGTAAAAAAATACAAGATTAATTGTTTGGTGAGTGTTATTTCTCCAACTATATCTCACATATATAGAAGTCTATATTGCATAATTTCATCAAAGGAGAAATTTAATTTTAGCTAAGAAATGAAGGATGGAAGTCAAAGAGAGTTCATGTTATATTTAAAGAAAAGTTCATTTTATTTCTCAAATCATCAATAAAATCAGGATTAAATTTTATGCTCTGCTTCTCTTAAATGTATACTGATGGTTGACTTTTGCTATAGTAAACCATTTTCTTTCATACTGCAATGAAATTAGATGTACTCAAAAACTTGAGCAAGCAGTGCTTTTATGCAGAGAAACTACAATTTTTGTAATACTAGAATTGAGATTAAAAAAATTTGTTCCAAAAAAGGAATATCTGTCAGAAAATCTATTTAAGTAATAATATTAGCAGCATCTTAACAGCAATATGTGTCATGTCTGAGCTGGAATATAACCTGTGTGGGAGAAGAGATTAAATGTGAGGTTTTAAAATACCCTGTAAAAAAACTAATATGCATTCTTAAAATAAGAGCTATGTGGGTAGTTCAACATCTGTTAACTGCTCCTGATGCCCATAGATGTTAAAAACTATCCCAATTGATCTGGCATTAATCTTAGACTTAATTTTAGAAAAAATAATATAGTTAAGTGATATTAAGTCTCATTTTATGTCTTTCTCTCCCCTGAAAAGACATCTTTGTAGTATAAAAATCTATTCTCGATTAAAGTTTATTATATTATCTATGCAAGGCATTATTGGGGAGTAATTATAAAGATGACTATCACAAGATGCTGAGTAATGAACAAAAAATAAAACTAGATATCTACCTGAAATGACCTTTGTGTTCAATTTATGTTACAAATGTTTATTTATTTATTTCATCTACAAGTCAAAATAGAAGATATTTGGACTAAAATGTTTGTAAACTCAGATAATTTTCATTTACATGGTCACCAGTTATCATTTGACATCTCTGTTCTTTCTGATGTGCCATCATGGTGGTTACAGGTGTCCCAGGCGGTAGCCTCATAAACCTGGTACCTGCACAGTTTTACATAAGTGCGCCTATCAGTTCATAAGGGTTCAGAACACAGTGGAACCTGGGTCTTGATACCCTCTTTCAGAGCGACATTATAAGGACAAACTGTGTTGGCTGTTTCATGCTGCAAACTTTGTTTACTTTCTTTCACAAGGAAAATGTGTCTCTCTTTGGGAATAGATGAATAATGAACTTGTGCAGAGTTTTCAAACATGGGTATTAAAAAAATAAACTCACGTTTCTTTCTGCTTCTTGACAGAGCATCAGGATTTTAGGAAAGCTCAGCTATATATTTTTCATATAAAAGAAAAATTTGTTTTTGAGAGTATGTCTACTGAAGCAACATTTTTACCCATACCTCCCCGTCTGTTGGTTCATTGCTAGTTTTCTCTCCACCCATGCTCTCATTTTTTTAAAAAATAAAACACTGAAGTAAGATGATTAAATGGGAATGACATTATCTTTTTAATGGCTTACTAAAGACTTATTTTAAGTTAATAAAAATTATTGGATGTGTGGCAACAATATGAATATTAGTGACAGAGAATATAAGCAGGGATTTCATTTTCTCAATTAGTTTTTTTCATATGAAGTGCATATTATATAAGGAAATATATATTAGAGTTATTATATTAATCTGTAGTGATATAAATAAAAAAGACTAACTAGCCACTCAACTGCTACTGATACTTTTTGGTACAATTTAGCAATTACTGCATATACTTTCTGTTTATTTCTTTAGAAAAAAGAGTGTTTATAAAATTAGTGAACCTTCTGTTCCTTGTTGAACATACAGATTTCACAGAAGCTGAGAAAATAATCATCACTCCAGTGAGCATAGGCATTTGTACATCTATGCATGTATCTGCATTTCTTTCTATATTTACACTAAATGTGTTCACTCTTTAAAAGTACCTAGGCATATTTGAAACTATATAGACAGCTATAAGAGAAAACATTTCTAATTTCTACCTTCTGATCACTTCATCATACTGTGACTATGGACAAGACATATCCACACATTCCTTGTGTGACAATCATGCATTTTTTTGCTATTAATTTTAGAAGCACCCTGATATTGTTTTGAGGAACTCTTCTCCTATTGGATTCAATCTCGGTGAAATTTCAAATCAAATGTTTTATTGCCTTTCCATCCCTTCACCTTCGTATGGACAATAGTGTGGAGATTGACTATGGGAGTGAGTGGCAGGCTGGGTGGAGGAAAATTGGGACAGCTGTAACAGTACAAACAATAAAATACTTTTTAAAAAGATTTTGTTTACTTTTAGAGAGAGAGGAAAGTAGGGAGAAAGGGATGGAGAGAAACATCAATGTGTGGCTGCCTCTCACGTGGCTCCCACTGGGGACCTGGCCCTCAACACAGGCATGTTCCCTGACTGGTACTCAAACTGGAGACCCTTTGGTTCACAGCCCATGCTCAATCCACTGAGCTACACCAGCCAGGGACAATAAAATATTTTTTAAAAATTAAATAAAACATTGTATTTCCACCAAAGTGCAGGTAACTTCAATATAGACCTTTAGAGGGTATATTCTTAGAATTTGAATCTTGACTCATTGTCTTTGATTGTAAGCAATTTCTCAGTTTATGCAGTGTTTCATGCAAATATTTTCTTTTCATATTTGCTTTGAAGTAAAAACAGTTGAGAAACAGTAATTGCAATGTCTTTCCTTCTTTTGTGTATACAACCTTTTTTTTTTTTGTTTCTCAGGTAGACTCTGATTATAGCCATGCATGTCTATTTGACTATGGTCTGTAAGATTATGATGGAGCTGAAAATTTTCTATCACCTACTGACATCACAGCCAACATAACTTCACTGAGTTGTGTGTTATTTATGTGTTTATGGTTATTCGTGTGTAAACAAACCTACTGCACTGCCAGTCATTCAAAAGTATAGCCCATGCAATCACGTACAGTACATATACTTGATAATACAGGGTGGGGCAAAAGTAGGTTTAGAGCCGTGTATATGAGAGGCACAGAGCTTATTCTTGTATTATT
This sequence comes from Sturnira hondurensis, assembly GCF_014824575.4. NCBI lineage: Eukaryota > Metazoa > Chordata > Mammalia > Chiroptera > Phyllostomidae > Sturnira > Sturnira hondurensis. Next base: position 8,408,680 of record NW_028079127.1, on the reverse strand, counting down.
ATTTATTAATTATTGTAGTATTTGTATACGAAGAATTATAGACCTACTTCTGCCTCACCCTGCATAATAAATGACTATGTACTGGTTGATGTATTTATGATACTATACTTTTTATCATTATTTTATAGTATATTGTTTCTACTTATTAAAAAAAAGCTTAAGACTTCCGCCAAGATGGAGGCATAGGTGGAAACACTGTGCCTTCTTCCACAACCAAGTTTGAATAAAACAAAGGTTTGGAGAAACAAAGACACAACCAAAGGACAGAAAACTGAATTATACGGAAGTCCGACTACATCTAACCATTCAACCGGGACGGTAAGAGGGGCGGAGCCAGCAGCGAGCAGGGTCGGGTTGGACAGGGCCCCCGACCCAGGCGCGCAGGCAGAGGAGAACCAGCTGGGGTTCGGGGCAGACTGACCGCGCGGTCGCACATTCGCGCACAGTGAGACAGACCACACAGGCCCCAGGGGGCAAGGGCTGATGGTGGTGGCACACTCCCGTGCAGTGGGACGAAATGCGTGGGCCCAGTGATGGCAGCAACTGCGGCACAGGTGAGGGCCGAGGCGGCAGGCGGCAGACAGGACTCCGTAGTCCCTCTTTGACCTCGCCCCCACATACAGCGTCACAACCCAGTGACTTAGTTGCCCTGTTCTAGTGAACACTTTAGGGCTCTGACCCTGCTATGGAACAGGCACAAACAGCCCAAAAGATGGTGCAAGAAGAACGCAAAGTCCCAGAGCCAATAACTCTAAGTGACCGAGAAATTGCCAACCTCTCAGAAGCACAATTAAGACACTATTTATCAGGATGCTCACAGAACTGGTAGATTATAGTCACAAATTAGAGGAACATAGTCACAAATTAGAGGAACATATGAAGGCTAAACTAATTGAAATGAAGGGAGATGCACAGGAAACCAATAGTGATGAAAAGGGAACTGGGACTGAAATCAATGGAATGGACCAGAAGGAAGAACAAAACATCCCACCAGAAAGGAATGAAGAAATGAGAATTCAAAAAAATGAGGAGAGGCTTAGGAACCTCCAGGACATCTTTAAATGTTCCAACATCCGAATTATAGGGGTACCAGAAGGGGGAAAGAAACAGCCACGAGTGGAAAACGTATTTGAACAAATAATAAAGGAGAACTTCCCCAGTCTGGCAAAGGAAATAGACTTCCAGGAAATCCAGGAAGCTCAGAGAGTGCCAAAGAAGTTGGACCCAAGAAGGAACACACCAAGGCACATCATAATTACATTAGCCAAGACCAAAATGAAGGAGAGAATCCTAGAAGCAGCAAGGGATAAGGGGACAGTCACCTACAAAGGAGTACCCATCAGACTGTCAGCGGATTTCTCAAAAGAGACCTTACAGGCAAGAAGGGGCTGGAAAGAAGTATTCCAAGTCATGAAATCCAAAGACCTACAGCCAAGATTGCTTTATCCAGCAAAACTTTCATTTAGAATGGAAGGACAGATAAAGTGCTTCTCAGATAAGGTCAAGTTCAAGGAGTTCATCATCACCAAGCCCTTATTATATGAAATGCTAAAGGGACTTATATAAGAAAAAGAAGATGAAAAATATGAACAGTGAAAGGACAGCAAACACACAGTTATTAACAACCACACCTAAAACAAAAGCAAACCAAGAGGACAGCTAGATCAGGAGTGGAACCATAGAAATGAAGAACACATGGAGGGTTAGAAACAGGGGAGTGGGAGGAGGAGAAGGGGGGAGAAGGCACAGAAAATAGCATAGATGGTAGGTAGAAAATAGATAGGGGGGAGGGCGAGAATAGTGGGGGAAATATAGAATCCAAAGAACTTGAGACACGTGGTTATAAACTAAGGAGGGGAGAATGGTGGGGCAGGGAGGGTGCAGGTGGAGGGGAATGAAGGGGGGGGGAATAGAACTGTAATGGTATAATCAATAAAATATATTAAAAAATAAAAAAATAAAAAAATAAAACAAAACAAAAGCTTGCTGCAACACAGTATGCTGTGTTGTGCTGGCAGCAGCCTATACATGTCATGTTTACTGCATCTCTTGATTGCATCATTTTCTCTAGTTTTGATTTGTCTGTTACTTCCTACAGTGACATGCTGTACAGGCTTGCACCCTAGGAACGATAGGCTGTACCACATAGCCCAGGTGAGTGGCAGGCCACGGCCATTCAGGTGTGAGTAATGCACATCACATGTTCACACAAAGATGAAATTGCCCAATGATGCATTTCTCAGAAGGTATCTCACCCTTTAGCATCTCATGACTGTATATTATGATACTAATTAGACTACTTTGAATGTAAAATCCTGAGCAAAGATTTCTGAGCAAATGGAGAGGAAGAAAGAAGAAATTTTAACTTTAATTTAAAATTTAAAAAAATGTTGATTAATGGCTTTGACTTATTCTATGAAGAACAAAATGAAAATTATACACCTTATGAAAAAAATTTCATACCTATTCTTGCAAATGGAATAAAAAGTCACCAGAAAATTAGGCTTTTAGTTCTGATCGTTCTTATTAAGAGATTGTGAATCAAAAAATTAACATTTTCATAGTCTTAGTATCAAGGTGGATAAGTAACAGTTGAGTTTAATCTTTTGCTTCCTATTCTTTATGACTGACACAGTGGTGTAGTTTTACTTTTTCCCTCAATCTAAATGGATATATTAAATACTTTTTTTCTCTTAGCCAACTAAAAATACCATGAAGCTTTGGATATCAAGTCATTTTACACTTAACCTGGTATCAGTGTAGAGTAGCAGTAAATAATCCCATTTTTATCTAATATTATTGAGTTTTTCCAAAATAGGTCATTGGTAAACATTCATGTCTGCTTCAGTTTCAGTCCCCAGGAACCTGAATTTCGAAGATATTCATTCTATGCACCATTGACCATGTAAAGCAGATAAAGTTTTGGTACAAAGTTGTTAACATGATAGCAAGTGTTCCAGGACTGGAATGCAAATATTACAAAGCTTTGTACTAATGAGAGTTTTTGAGGATGGTTCACTTTCCAGTGTAACATATGTCACATGTAATGAAGAGAGTAAGAGAATGACATAAACATAGTTCTTTTAGACAGCAGAAGAACTATGTAAACTATTCCCCAACGATAGTGTATAGGTAAGGTGGAAAAAACCTCTACAAAAATTCAAACTATACTTAGTTATCTAATTAATATCTTCTAATATGTGGTAGCAATATTTCTGATGGTAGAATGTTCAGTAAAATTACTTATAAATAATATAATAGCACTAGGCCAGTACTAGGTTAGTTGTCATTTGTCTTAGAAACAACTGTGTGAATCTTTGACCTGTAACTATTTCCCTACAGAACCTGATGGGCAGGTCAACAAATCAGGGCAGATTTTTTTTTTTTTTTTTGATGTGACTACAAGTTCTGAGAAGGCAAATTGGGCAAATAAAATCTCTGGACAAGTCCTCCAAAGCATTTCCAATTACTTGGTATGTCACTGATGAATTTTTATCTTGCTCTTGAAGTTAGTAGTGTACACAGCCTGAACAAACAGATACCCCACACCTGACTCTGAGTGTGTCAGCAGTTAAACCGAAGCATATTTATTTCCCTGCTTGATGAACTGAAGAGCAAACAGTTAATCACAGAGTTCCTTTCCTTCTCCTAACCTTTGATGAATGTTCTTGTATACATGATGCCGGTGATGGATATTTGTTCCACTTCTGTAAATAGTGAAGCATAAAAGTTCAACTGCAAACACACGCCTCTTCCACTCAATGCATAAAAATGTAATTGCCTTATTGCTGATAGATAAAAGACTAGATCGCTTTAGTATCTAAGTGACTCCTTGTTCATTTCTTCTTAGAAAGATTCATTAGCACACATAACTATCGTTTTTGCTTATGGAACTGCACTAGAGAGACATTGGGGGCTTTTTACCCAGCATACCATTTAGCTTTTTAGGGCCTTAGGGCTGGGCTTTATTATAAATTATCTTGCATACCCAATGTATAAAGCAGCCCTTTGCATGGATATTTGATAAAACAAAAAGTTAAATATTCATAGGAATGGAGATGATTAGAATGAATTGCTATCAGTGAGTCATGCATTCATTCATTCATTCATTCATTCATTGACTCATTAAAAAAATAGCCTATGCATAAGTTCTTGAACTAAAGGGGGGGAATGTGGGTCAGAGAGGGAGTGCAGGGGGGAGGGGAATGAAGGGGGGGAAATGGGACAACTGTAATAGCATAATCAATAAAATATAGTAAAAAAATAGCCTATACACCTGTCCAAAATGCATCTTCTCATTCAGTACTCACTTCCAAGTAGTCTGATTTGTAAGCCTACAACTCTTCTGGAATTATTCTAATTCTAATAAAATGTTTTCAATCCTTATTTTATTAGATTTTCGGTACTTTCTGTGATATGTGATACTGCAAACAACTCTATTCTTGAAATTATTTTCCCTTATTAAAGACACCTCTTTTTTCTGTGAAGAAATCTCAGCATTGCAAAACTCTTCACATTGCGACCTCCATTAGTATTTACAAGATCAGGTCCTTTTTGTCTCACACTTAATAAACCCTACACTTTAGACAAAATGTACGCCACTAATGTTCTCCAGGTGAGCCAAGGTTTCTCATGCCTTTTGACTTACTTTCTCCTTCCTTCCCACCATTTAAACTGTCATTTGCCAAGGGTAACTTAGCTCAAATTGTACCTCCTCCAGGAAGATTTGTCTTGATGTCTCTGGAAGAACAGCAATTCTTCATCTTGCTTCTCTCAAAAAAAATTTGCATTAACACAGTGTTACAATTTCTCATTAGTTTCTGTATAGACACATATTCTTAACTGTATTTTAATAGATTACTTCAAAGTAATGATTACATACTATTTGTTTTATATCCACAGAAATTACATTAGTACCTACTATCTAATGGACACAAAAATATCAAAAGATTGAAATAAGGAATAAAGCAAAGGGGAGACTAAAAGATCTAGAGGTATAGTTAATATATCAGTTTTAATTTAAATTTTATATTTTAATAGTATTAAAGGTGTGTACTAAGAAGAAATATATGCAGATTATCTAAAAACTAGAACAGTTTTTTCAAAATTATGATTTATGAAATTAACATAATGAGTCTTTTTTAAAGATTTTATTTATCTATTTTTACGGAGAGAGGAAGAGAGGGAGAAAGGGAGGGATAGAAGTATCATTGTGTGGTTGCCTCTCACGCCCCCTGCAAGCCAGGCAGGTGCCCTGACTGGGAATTGAACTGTCAACTCTTTGGTACGCAGGCTATAATGAGTCTTTTGATGGAGGCTATGTAGGTAGATACCTACTGGTACCCAACATGTAAATCCTTTGTTAACAAAGTGGACATATGCACATGTGTATTTGTAAGTATCTGGATATTACCAGAAATTCATTTTCCTAAAATTGACAAATCTGGTAAAGTACAGATTAGGTGACATTTAAATTTTTCTTTCTAAAAAAATAAAATGTAACCAGAGACATAGAAATAAAGAACAAACTGACAGTGACCAGATGGGAAGGGGAAGAGAAATAACAGGGGACATAAGGGGAAGGGTCAAGTCAAGTAACATGTATAAAGGCCCCATGGATAAGGGCAATGGAGGGGAGAATTGAATGCAGGGGGCATGGGCAGGGCAGGAGAGAGCAATGGGGGAAATGAGGACACCTGTGATTGAAGAATAATTTTTAAAAATTAAAAAGGAATAAATAAATGGCTGTAACAATAGCAATTGGTACATTTAAAATATTACTGACAAATAAGAAAAAAGTAGTTACTAACATTGAAGAACCATGAGACAGTGACCAAATCACTTTTGTACTAGGTATTGAATGAAATTCTTAATATCAGACAGTCTAAGAAAGTGATGAAGATAGCAATTTACAAGAGAACATTTAGAGAGAAAAGAGGAATATTCTACCAAAGTCAATAAAACATTTAAGGTTATCTAAGGCTGAAGAAAATCATAATTTCATAATGTGTTACAATCAATCATTTTAAAAATGTATAAAAACATCTTTAAAAAAGAACAAATGATTTGTATCAAATCTCTAAAATCTAAGATATCTTCTTGGATTTAAAATAATCTGTAAACTAAGACTGAGCCTTACTTAATCTTTAGCTATCTAAAAATCACACTATCTACAATACTTTTTTTCTGAACGTCTGAAAGATAAATTTTGTTGTAATGTCCTGAGGGTATATAGCCTAGGTGTCAGCCAACTAAGTCAGAATACACCCAGGGAAGTGGAAAACCCTATGTGTAGTAACTTATACAGGCCCACGTCATCCTCTACATTCAGAGGATGAGTTCTTAAAAAAAACTTTTTATATCACAACATACAACTTCTTTTTGAGGAACAGTAAAAGGAATGTGTGGTATGTTTACTATGAGGGAAAATGATGATTAGTGGGAATTACTCTAAGTACAAAATTGTTTGAAGTCTTTTAATTTCTAAAAATTAAATTTATTCAGTGTTGCCTCAGAGGGTAAAGGAAAAAAAAGAGGGTGGTTTCAGAAAACTTTTCAATAGTTAGTTTAGACCAACCAAGACAGAGTTTTTCTTGAACAGTATAATGTCACTCACTAGAAATAGACACTAAGTATCAAGAATGTACCCTGGCTGGTGTAGCTCAGTGAATTGAGTGCGGGCCTGCAAACCAGAAAATCCCGGTTCAATTCCCAGTCAGGGCACATGCCTGGGTTTGCAGGGCAGTTCCCAGCAGGGGACTCAGGAGAGGCAACCATGCATTGATATTTCTCTCCCTCTCTCCTTCCCTTCCCCTCTAAAGAAAAATAAATAAAATCTTTAAAAAAAAGAACGTTATGAATGTTGTGAAAGAATTTCTGAGTTATATGAACTCTTTCTCTTTAAGCCTCAAAAATTTTAACAAGTAACTGGCGTTCTATATTTTTATTTTTTAATATTTTTCTTCTTTGGATAGAATTAGGTTATAGGACACTCAAATATGCAGAAAAATGGGGTTAGTTGAGATTTTTTGCTCAGAAGTGATGGAATGCTGGGTCTTCCCGTGCATCTTTTGAATAACACTTTCACAGATTGCTTTGACACTGAGGGAGAGACATGCTAACTTTTCTCTTTCTTCATCACCTACATCATTTATTGTCAGTTGGAAATGTAAAGCTAGTGCATATGTTCACACTTAGTATGTAAGTTGTATCTTACGATCAGTGTAACCATTCTGAAATATGGAAATAAGACTGTAAATGTGGGACAGCAGCCTTCAGAAAGCCAGCGCCGTAAATACCATCATGCTGCCATCTTTCCCTCTTCCCTCGTTCTCTTTCTTGTCAGCCACATCCCTGCTAGTGTTGACTAGGTTAACTTTTCCAGGACTAAACAGGAATAGGATTAGAAGTAAGAATGTATGCTTCAAAAGTAGAAATAAAAATACATTATTATTTTAATAATGCAGATATGAAAGCTATAACATGTGTTTTTGTGCATATATTGGAGATATGCAAAAATACATAATTCTAATTAAAGAAGTAATTTTTAAACACCCATATTGTACATTCATGTTTATCTACAAATATTTAGCAATTATTTAGAATTTAAATCAGTTGCTCAAAACCCCAAGCAAACCTTGTGTTAAATACAAATATGGAAACTCATATAGTTATTGAGATCATCCTTTGAAGGTTATAGTTTTAAAATTTTATTTATTTATTTGTGAAAAGAGGGAAAGAAAAGGGGAAAGAGAGAGAGGGACACATCAATTGGTTGACTCTCATATGTGCCTTGTCCAGGTTGAAACCACAACCCAGGCATTCCCTGACCAGGAATCAAGCTGGTGAACTTTTGCTTCACAGAATGATGTTCAACCAATGGATCCACACCAATCAGGAACAAATGGCCGATTTTTTAAGATACTATCACACTCTTCTCACTATTTCCTTGATACTAGTTTCCTTCGTACCAGTACATTCTTAAATATCATTGAATATCTTTGGATAAACTGTTCAGAAATGGTCCATATTTGCTTTTCTTACTTTATCAAGTCTATGACTTTAGGAAATGTTTAATTTTAAATAATATTTCTGTGCCGTTTAGTAAGTTCCCTCCACCTCCATGTATCATTAATTCTTCCCTTTGCAAATGGAAGTTAATATTTGCTACTAGATAATGTTAATAAAATAAACAATAGAGGACAGTTTTCATTCCTGGTGATGTTTCAGAATTGTTTTTATTACATAAAAATACATATTCATGGGCCCCTTTCCCAAAATTCAATTTATCTTCATCCTCATTTTTTTCTACTAAACTCACTTTCACATGTTCTGTTTCAGTCATGTTGCCCTCTTAGCTTTTTCTCGTATCTGATAGGCAAGGCCCTGCTTTAGAAACTTGTAGTCTTCCTCAAGATATCTGCAAGGCTGTCTTCAAATGCCACCTTCTCAATGAGGCCTACTTGGTAGAGTATTTAAATTAAAATAACTTTAATTCTCTTTGTTTGTTTTTTTCTTTTTCTTTCCTTTTCTTTTCTTTTTTAATTAATTTAATTATTTTTCAATTTACAATAGCCAAGAGTTGGAAGCAACCTAGGTGTCCATCAGTAAATGAATGGACCAAAAAACTATGGTACATATACACAATGGAATTCTATGCAGCAGAAAGAAAGAAGGAGCTCTTACCTTTTGCAACAGCATGGATGGAACTGGAAAGCATTATGCTGAGGAAAATAAGCCAGGTGTTGATTGGTTTTTTCATAGTACTCTTTTACCTTGTATCTTCTAAAATGTATTTATTTATTTCGTTTATTATCTATGTACCCTAATAGAATATATATTCTACACACATAGTATTTTTTTCCTTTTTGCCCTCTGATACTTCTCTAGTGCTTAGTATAATACCTGCACATAGCAAAGGTTCAGTAAATTAATGAATGTACTGAATGAAAAATTTGCTACTGAAAACTTTACAGGCAATTCACTATTCTATTGTTAGGATTACAAACCCCTTACCTAGAGAATAGCATACAAACAGAAAAAATAATACATTTTTAACAGACAACAATAAATAATTCTAGCCAGAAACTTACTGAACCTTCTTAATATATTAGTTAAACTAAATGTTTTGACTCAGGGAAGAAGGTTTCATCATTTAACAGGCACAACACTGTCTAACCTGATGCTATTTTATGGTTAGAATAAATTACAGTTCAGTTTCCCTTAAAATTAGAAAAACCTGTTTTTACATTTATCTTAATATGATTCAGCAACATTTAAAAATATACTACAACATATGTCTTTAAATTTTAAAATGATATATGCAAGGAGAAAGTATTAATGTATTTTGCATGTGTCAATATTCACAGCTAAGCTACTATGGCCTCACTCTCTTAAATATATAGGTGTAGCTTAAATATTAAAGAGTGTGGACAACATACTTTATAAAGGCAGTGATCAGATGTTCCCTTGACATATTTATACATGACAATATTATCAGAGAAGAAAATAAGGGGTGTTATGTCTAAAATACATTTATTTGGCATGCTGTTTTATAATTGTAGTAATATTTCTTTAAAACTTACTTTGCTCTAAGGCCCTCTGGGCAGGGCAGCTGATTTATTCTGTATTTATTTAAGTCCTACACTCTGATCTCCCAACCTGGCACACACATTGATGAGAAGCAGCAGCTAAAAAATGATAAGGGGATAGTACTATATGAATTTCAGAATAGAACCAGGGCAAGACAGAATGCATAAATCCTCAAGTCTTATAGATTTGTAAAAAGCAATGTGCAGGTAAAGACAATTGTGGAATGCTTTTTTTCTGCATCTTCATAATTTTTAGCTAAATATACTTCTATCACATACACGGGTAATAGCATTCTCTCACTCCCATTTTTGTATATGTGTGTCTGAAATCTTCATGCGAGGGAAAGTAAAGTCACTACTCAAATAAAAAAATGTAAATGAAATAAAAGTAAAGCTTTCATAGATCCCTTTTAGTCTTTATTTATGGTGAGAATTGAGTTTGCAAATGTAGATGAGTTTGAAGAATATTGTGTCCATAAATGACACTGATTGTGAAATGTGAGTCTCTGTGTATATCTAGGACAGTCAGAATTATGACCTCTCAAATATATATATATGTTTATATATATATATTTGACTATGTAGTATATAACTGAATATATATTAAATTATAGTTAAGTTACAGTCAAAAGTATTTTGTATTAGCTTTGGGTGTGCAGCATGGTAGTTAGACAATCACATACTTTACAAAGTGTTTTCCCCCTGTTATTTATAACACCCCCCTGACACTATAGCAGGCATTTTAACAGGCATGAGCAGAGAAGGACGATAGGCCAGGAACTGAATGTCACCGGATTGGAAAGCCCCAAGGACCTGGCTTGGGCAAACCTGGGAAAACAAGGACATGGTCCCTAGGGTGACTTTTCCTCCCTTGTCATATCACTGGCTTTGCAGTTCAGACACCCACAACCTTTCATTTCGCTGGTCATGTGGCTCAGGCCCTCCTATAATCCAGCTTAATTAGATGTCTGGCTCCTTTCTCTTTCATCAGTATCTAACTAGCTGAAATAGGTGCCTACTATAACATAACCATGAATTTTTTAGTGATTTGTTACAGCAGTGGTAGAAAATTAACATCATAACTTTGTTTAATAAGCATATAGCCACTGTATTAACCTTTAGGGGGTAATCTACAGAAAACATTTCTCATGACTCTAAATTTGTATTTAGTTTTACTCTTGTATAAGGAGTGCTAGATTTCTGGTACATATTGCAGAAAAGAAAAAGTTCTCTGCCCTTCTATGTTCTTCTGTCTGGTCTAAGAATTAAAGTGACATGACACATATTAACAGGGGGAAAATCAAGTTTAATTTCACACATACAGAGGTGCCATAAAATATGATGTCCAAAGGGAAACCAGGTAACTGACTTTATGTAACCTAATGAGCTAAGGAAAGAAATAGCCACCTGGCAATGCAAAAGTGAGGAAGACCATTTACAGGAAGGCCAGAGGAGACACATGGATAATAAATGTTCCCTGTTATGCAGTCAAATTTCTTAGGATAAAAAGGAATCTCAGGTAATATTCCTGGTACAGACCTCCTTCCAATGTAAATTTAGGCAGCTGAGGGGGGAGAAAATGAGCTTTTTCTAAATCTACTGGGTTTAATTCATTTTTGATCAAAATAATCTTTATACTAAAGTGACACACTTCAGAAAGATTTGTTCTGAACCTCTTCAATATTCTTAAGCTAATAGATGTACATATAACCAAGATAAGATAAAGTGCCAAATGTAATTTTAAATCTACATTATATTCCATTTAAGGAACACTGACCAGTAACAGTGATTTGAAACATTATTGTTGTTAAAAAAGCATTTTGAGAGTTTTAGTAAGTCTCTTTTTAGGCACAAACATAAAAACAAAAACAAACATTTAAAAACTTATTATATTGAAATTTTTGCTTACAAAACTGAGGTCTCTTTTATGAGCAATTTTACTATTATTTTTTTACTTAGTAAAATGTTCCCTCAGAATTTGATTTATGTGTAGGAAAATCTATATTCTACACAAGTATGTGCAATATCTCCTATGTTAGATTGTTATAAAAAGTTTTTGAAAATTATTATTTTCACAACAAATCCTAGAGCCTATAGTTTCACAGGTTTAATTCCATATTTCTCCCTGTTCAGTGACAAATTTATAACCTGCATTCAATAGTAAATTTTGCAGCATGCTGCAATGGGCTATATGGTACCTCTTACCACATCTATTAATTTTCAAGAGTATTTTTCTTTGGCCATAATTTACACAAGGTTTTGTATTATTTATCACCAACTCTCTATTGATCACCTAGTTTAGGAATTTTTATTGTTCAGTTTATTTCAGTGAGAAAAACTGAAAGATAATAAAGGCCTTCAGTTATGAGCATTCAGTGTGCAGGAGGATACGTTATTATCCTCAAAGAAATCTGACATTTGGGGGTTGACTTGCATAAATTGTTCACTGGTGCACCAGGAGGCTGTGGCCCAAGTGATTGCTAAATACATAAGCTTGCTAATACACAACACGTATAATTGCTGATTACATATATGTGTATATATATATGTATATATGTATATATTCACATTCACACAGGGTGGGGCAGAAGTAGGTTTACAGTTATGACTACATGAAATAAAGTTGATTCCTTATTCTTATTTATTAATTATTATATTATTTTCCCCCATGAACAACTGCAAACTTACTTCTGTCCCACCCTGTGTTACATATCTACCTATTTGTCTATGTGATGTATTTAACACATAGACTACAAGGCTACCAGCATTAAGGTAACATGTGCATAGAGCACAACCTTCCTGCTCCTATTTTAAATTTAGCTGAAGTCATTTCCATAGAATCCATAAGGATTGGTTTACTCCACAGAGCACATGTTTCCTTTAAATAGTCACTAAACAATGATGATAATACCACTTACATTTGGAGGAAATATTAATCTGGAAATTATCTGCAACTGCAAACGGCAAACTAATTTTTACTTACATGAAGGGAAACTTTTAGAAAAAAATGTGATTCAACATCAACTGTGTGAAGAAAAACAATGTTCCAATCAAAATAGCCTTGAACTTTAAAAAATATATATAGTGTTTATTATATATTTTTTGAATTATTATTTAGTCCCCTTATACTCCCTCCCCCCAGCAATCACCACACTGTAGTCCATGTCCATGAGTGCTTTTTTTTTTTTGCTAAATCCCTCCAACCCCTAACCATCCCCCACTAGCTGCCATCTGCTCTCCATCTGAGTCATCTTTGTTTTGCTTGTTAGTTCAGTTCGTTCCTTAGATTCCACACGAGTGAAATCACATGGTATTTGTCTTTCTCTGACTGGCTTATCTCACTTACCATAATATTCTCTAGGTCAATCCATACTGTTGCAAAGGGTAAAATGTTCTTTTTTTTATGGCTGAGTAGTATTTCATTGTATAAATGTCCCATAGGTGTTTTATTCACTCATCCACCGATGGACACTTGATCTGCTTCCATATCTTGGCGATTGTAAATAACACTGCAATGAACATAGGGGTGCTTATGTTCTTTTGAATTAGTGTTTTGGTTTCCTTTGGATGTATTCCCAGAAGTGGCATTGCTGGGTCATAAGGCAGTTCCATTTTTCATTTTTTAAAGTACCTCCTATTGCTTTCCATAGTGGCTGCACCAATCTGCATTCCTACCAACAGTGCAAAAGAGTTCCTCTTTCTCCACATCCTCACCAGCACTTACTGTTTTTTGATTTATTGATGATGACCATACTGACAGTGTGATATGGTATCACACTGTGGTTTTAATTTGCATTTCTCTGATGGTTAGTGATGTTGAGCATCTTTTCATGTGTCTATTGGCTATCTGTATGTCCTCTTTGGAGTAGTGTCTATTCAGGTCCTTCACCCATTTTTTAATTGGATTGGGGTTTTTGGCATTGAGTTCTGGAAGTACTTTATAAATTTTGGATATTAATTTCTTATCAGATATATCAGCAAATATGTTCTCATTCTGAGTTGTCTTTTTATTTTCTTGATGATTACCTCTGCTATGCAAAAACTTTTTACTTTGATGGAATCTCATGTGGTTTTTTTTTTTCCCTTACCAATGAAAGATATCCAATAAAAAATTTTTATGAGCAACATCCAACATTTTGCTACCTATGTTTACTTGTAGAAATTTTATGGTTGGGGGCCTAACATTTAAGTCTTTGACCCATTTTGAATTTATTCTTGCCTGTGGTATGAAAAGCTGGTCTAATTTTATTTTTCTGCAGGCATCTGTCTAATTTTCCAACACCATTAATTAAATAAACTATCTTTAGCCCATTGTATGTGCTTGCTCCCTCCATGGAAATTCATTGACTCTAAAGGTGTGTGTTTATTTCTAGGCTCTCTATTCTGTTCCATTTATTTATGTGTCTGTTTTTATGCCAGTACCAGGCTATTTGATTAATATGATCTTGTAGTATAGTTTGATATTAGGTAGCATGATTCCTCCAATGTTATTCTTCTTTTTCAGGATCACTGTTGATACGTGGGACCTTTTGTGGTTCCATACAAAGTTTTGAAATGTTCATTCTAGTTCTGCTAAATACATCAGTGTAATCTTGATAGGAATCGTATTGGATATATAAAATACTTTGGGTAGTATGGCCATTTTAATTATGTTAATTTGTCCTATCCATGAACATGGTAGGTACTTGCACTGATTTGTATCCACATCAGTTTCTTTCTTCAGTGTCTATAATTTTCTGAGTATAGGTCTTTTACATCCTTAGTTTAGGTTTATTCCTAGGTACTTTATCCTTTTTGAAGAAAGTATAAATGGAATTTTTTATCAATTTCCCTTTCTGTTAGTTCATTATTAGTATACAAAATTGCAAAAACTTCAGAATATTAATTTTGTATCCTGTTACTTTGTGGAATTGATTTATCAGTTCTAGTAGTTTCTTGGTGAAACCTTTGGGGCTTTCTATGTACAGTATCATGTCATCTGCAAACAGTTGAAACCTACTTGTGCCCCACAATTATCTTATCTCTACTGAACTTTAGACAATTATCTTCTCTACTGGTGTGGCTCAGTGAACCAAATGCAGTCCTACAATCCTAAGGGTTGCTGGTTTGATTCCTAGTCAGGACACATGCCTGGGTGGTGGGCCTGGTTTCCTGGTTTGGGGAACATACAAGAGCCAACTACACACTGATGTTTCTCTCCCTCTCTTTCTCCCTCCCGTCCTCTCTGTCTAATAAATAAATAAATAAATAAAATATTAAAATATAAATTTAGATAATTAGAATATGGCCATGACCAGTTGTGAGCTTAAGACTTTTCACTGAGTGAGGCATTATGAAAGAGATAATTTTTGAAAACCGAAAATTGATCCATTTTGAAAGGATAGCCACCAAAAATGAGGTTCTTCTTTTCTACGCTTTTAATGAACTAGATAATTGTTATGCTTATCACCTACACTCTTAGGTTATCCTCATGGAGGACCCAGAATAATCTAAATAGTCTTTATTTTTATATTACATTTTTATTTATGAAATCTTTCACTTGGCATTAAGAAGACATGTTCTATTCAAGTCATTAATATGCAACTACTGTTAAGTAGGGCATAAACATGACATCTATTAAACTCTACACATCATAAGCAGAAATATACTTAACTTGCTTATTTATTAACCATCTTTCTTGTCTCAAGTTGGGAACCTTGTCATTTTTTGACTTATAAGTCATTAGGCTCAATCCCATTAATTGAGATATTTAGGAATGCACAAGATTTCTTAAAGGTAACCAGCAGATTATCTTTATATATATCAATGCATTTTTCAGGGTCCTTGAAAACAGTCTGCCATGGCCTTGCCAAAATCACCATCTGCTCAAGAGTTTTTATAAAAGTAAAAGTCTTCTTTTTTTTTCTGTGTAGAAATAGCTGAAAAGAGTAGGTTTTCTCTCTTCTTAAGACCATTCTTTAAACAAGTGATGTAAGGCTTTCTATTATAGTCATGAATAAAGATCATAATTTAAATATAGTTTCAATATAACACATCTAAAATAAAGTTGGCATAGGATTTTGAGGGATATTTATTTAGAATATAGACTGTTCATTCATGAAGATGGCTCCAGGTAGAAAACACAGGTGAAGGCTGACCTTGACCTGTGCCAACAACCCAGAAAACCCCAGAGTAAGCATATCCAGTGGACAGCTACAGTCCATGTCAGAGCACTACCACCCTGCCCTTGCACAGCTGATCCCCCAAGGAGGGTGGAGGTTTGTGGTCAGTAGCCAGAGCCAGTCTTTGAAGCTGACTGGCTTGATTAAATCCTTTCCACTGACCTGTCAATAGCAATCAAGGGTCAACTACAAGAAGAGGGTATACACAGCCTATATGAAGGGCACACTCAAGTACCAGCTTGGGCTGATTGGGGAAGCTGTGCCAATGAACCGTACCAGACATCTACTACATTAGCCCACACTACCAAGTCATAGTAGCTCTACCTAATGCATAGAATCAAATGCCAAAATGAGGAGGTAAAGAGCATGATCTAAATGAAAGAACAGATCCAAACTCCAGAAAAAGAACTAAACAAAATGGAGATAAGCAATCTATTAGATGCAGAGCCTAAAACACTGGTTATAAGGATGCTCAAGGAACTTAGCGAGGACCTCAACAGCATAAAAAAGATTCAGTCAGAACCAAAGGATACACTAATTGAAATAAAGAAAAATTTATAGGGAAATAATAGCAGAGTGGATCAAACTGGGAATCAGATCAGTTATTTGGGACATTACTAAGCAAAATACAACCAGTCAGAACAAGAAGAAAAAAGAACCTCAAAAAATGAAGATAGTGTATATAGCTCCAGGACAACTTCAAGCATTCCAACATTCACATCATAGGGTTTCCAGAAGGAAAAGAGAAAGACCAAGAAATTGGAAATCTATTTGAACAAACAATGAAAGAAAATTTCCCTAATTTAGTGAAGAAAATAGACACGCAAGTCCAGAAAGCACAGAGAGTCCAAAACAATATGGATACAAAGAAGCCCACTCTGAGACCCCTCATAGTTAAAATGCAAAAGGTCAAAGATAAAGAGAGATTTTTTTTTTGAAAATGAATGGCACTAACAATAGTAAGTTATTGATAAAAATAAAGAAACATTATAAGGAAATGATGCTCTTCAACTTTTTACGCAGTTTGTATTTTTATGACAAACTTATAAATATTTGGAGTAATGTGGTGGTGATCTTTTTGAGGAGATCTTTAATTAGAACAGACTAATTCCATCCCTTCGGCATTAAGAAGACAAAAAATTGTACTCCCAAAGACACTATCTCCTAAATACTTAAAAGTCTGCCCACATTCTTTCTGAGATGGATACACTTCATTACTTTCCGTTTTTCTTTTCTTTTTTTCCCCAATTTTTTTATTTAATTATTTTTCAAGTACAGTTTTCTGTCTATTACTCCCATCCCCTCCCACCCCCTGTGATCCCCCTCCCTCCCATTTCCACCCTTCTCGGTTGTTGTCCATGAATCCTTTACATATGTTCCTCTAAATCCCTCCCCTATTTCCCCTGAAATTCCCTCCCCTCTCCCCTCTGGTCACTGTCAGCCTGTTCTCTATCTTAAAAGCAGCAAGAGAAAAGCAGTTATTACCTACAGGGGAGTTCCTATAATACTGCCAGCTAATTTCTCAAAGGAAACTTTGCAGTCTAGAAGGGGTTAGCAAGAAATATCCAAAGTCAAGGAAAGTGGGGACCTACAGACTAGATTGCTTTACTCAGCAAAGATATCATTTAGAATAAAAGGGTAGGTAAAGAGCTTCCCAGACAAGAGAAAAAAAATGAATAGAGTTCATCATTACCAAACCATTACTATGTGAAATGTTAAAAGAATTTATTTCAGAAAAAGAAGACCAAAACTATGAAAAATGAAATGACAAAAAATACATGTCTATCAACAATTGAGTCTACAAACTAAGCAAAAACAAGAAGAACAGACCCAGAATCATGGATACAGAGAGTGTTTTGACAGTTGCCATATGAGAGGGAGTTATGGGGGAATAGGCAAAGTGGTGATGGGATTAAGAAGTACAAATTGGTAGTTACAAAACAGCCATTATACAATACAGTATAAGAAATAGAGGAGCCAAAGAACTTATAGGCATGACCCATGGGCATGAACAATGGTGTGGAGATTGCCTGAGGGAGTGAGGGGTTGCTGGGAGGTCTGCAGCAAGGCCGGAAAAAGGTGGGGCAAATGTAATAGTATAATCGATAAAATTAAAAATAAAAGTAATTAAAAATAAGAAGCTAAAATAAAAAATAAACTGTTCATTCTACTTAGAACTAGCAACAAGGTTTTTTAAAGGAGTCACAGTTAGTGACCCCCAAATATATTATTTACTAGTTTTGTTAATGAAGAGCAATCATAAATGCATTCTATTAGGTAGTGCAGATTTCATACTTATCCTATACCTTTCAGGATATATATTTGCTCTTATTTTGAACATTAAAAATCTCTTTTTTCATTAAGAGCTTGATTTCAGGTTAAAGGCATATTTTTATTATAAAAGTTGGAACTAAAAATCTATCTTTCCAGCACTAAGCATAAGAATAAAAAGATGTTTAAAATACATACATTTATTTTTATCAAAGTGTATTGAATTACTCCCAGGACTTTAAGGCACACTTAAAGTGTGCCTGGCTGTCAACTCTGGCTGTCAAACACTAGTCCTGACAAAATATCCTTGTAAATTTTTATGCTTCTTAATTAAAATGACAATTCTTATCCATTGCTCATAATACTGAAAAAAATAAAATAAAAACAAGCCAAAACACCTCCTACTTTTCATGGAATGTTCATTCTCATGTTGGTTATGATTATTAGTCCAGTCAATTTCTTTTACAGTGATCTACTTTAACTCTCTCTCCTAGTGTCAAAGATATGATAATAATACTTCATATCTGTATAGAATATTGTTTTTCATATCACCTGTAAACATGTTTTATTGCAGCCTTTTAATAATCATATAAAATGCACTTAAGAATAATTTCTACAGAATCATTCAATAAAAATTGAAGAGAGTGGAAATTCAAAGATATGTTACCCCGCATGTGAGGGGATGTTTTTCATGTGAGACAAAAATCAGAATTTTAACCGGGTTCTCTTTTGTCAACTTGTTTTTGTGTTTTCCTACTATGTTGCCCTTATTTAAGAGAGAGTGAAAAAAAATCCCTTTCAGTAAATCCTCTGAAAAGGGTGCTACAAAGAAGTGGCAGTGCTTATAGTCCTAAAATCGAGACGTGACAGAAGGCTGTGTGGTAAACACATGATGAGAATCACCAGTTACTAACTAGTTGCACGGCATTGAGCAAATGCTCAAACTCATGCTCCGGAATTGTCTCTACTCTGGAATTGAAGAATGGATTCAACAATCCCTGCCTTATATGGAATCCTATGGATCAGAAGTAAAAGTTAATTAAGCCTCAGATACTACTTTTCATTTGGAAAATCATATGTTTTGTCAGTAGCATCAGCAATACATATTATGACTATTTTTGAGCCCTTCGTACATGCCAGGTAGCAGGCTAAGGCTTTTACGTGCAGCGACATAGATGAGATCACATTATTCTCTCCATATTAGAGGTAAGAAAAAAAGACTTTAAGTTTTGGAAATCGACTTCTCAGATCACTCAGCTATTAGTCACGCAGCCAGATTTTGAAACCATGTTTTTCTTAATCTGAAGATCCTACTCTGAAGTTAAATATCTTATTTTGTTTTACTCATTGAAACTTTAAAATTCTATTCTAATGATACTTAATTTGTTTTTAAATTAATTCATATAGCAAGAAGATCTTAATTTAATTTGTATATTAATTTAAAATGAAAGTGTAAAATAATTCAGAATTTTTATGTTCTGTCACTTGTGGCACCACTGTTGACTTTAAATAAATTAAATTTGCGTGAGACCAGATTTTTAAGTTGTAGGGTGTTTGCTATTACATTTGCACTAGAAATTTGAACTTGTTCATATAGAATTAGTTGATAACTGTTCCTCAAAAAGATTATATATAGCTTGCAATGACCATAAAGCAAGAATATTATTGTTACTCATTCTCATATTGTAATTTCTCAAAAAATGATGGACTTGTGTTTTTCTGCACCAATTTAGATTTAAAAAATAACTAACAAGTTAGTACAGAGATTTCCCACATATGTCCCCACACACAAGTGCAGTTTTCTCTATTATTAACATCTTGTAGTAGTGTGGTACATTTGTCAAATAAATGAAGCAATACTGGTACATTATTATTTACTAAATATGCAGTTTACATTAAGGTTCACTTTTTGTCTTGTACTGTTCTACTATTGTTGACAAATACATAATGTTATGTACTCATCATTACATTATCATAAAATATTGTTTTGCTCTAATTTTTTTTTAATTGTCAGCTATTCATCCCTACCTCTCTCACCTTGCACTTCTGGAAACTACTAATGTTTTGCTGTCTCTATAGTTTTGCCTTTTCCAGGATGTCACATATTTAGAATCATGCCATATGTAATCTTTTCAGACTTGCTTCTTTTGCTTAGTAATATGCATGCAGGTTTCCTCCATGTCATTTTGTGATTTGCTAGCTAACTACTTTTTATTGTGGAATAATATTCCATTCACCTCCTGAAGAAAATCTTCAACTACTGAAGTACTTGCATCCACTTTTCTTGCCATTTTTATAAAACTTCCATAAACATTTGTATGTACCTTTTTGTGTAGACATGTTTTTAATTCAGCTGGATAGTACCTTGCAGCACAATTGCTGGATCTCATGGTGAAATTATGCTAAGCTTGGCAAGAAGTTATTAAACTGTCTTCCAACATAAATATACCATTTGGCAGTCACATCAGTAATAAATGAGATTTCCTGTTAATCCACTGTGGTATTTGATTTTATGAGAATTTTGCATTTTTTTTGTTTGTTTGTTTCTAATTTTTTAGCTATTCAACAGATGTTTAGTGGTATCTCATTTTAATTTGCAAATTACCAATGGCATGATTTTGAGCATCTTATCATATGTAATTTATTATCTGTGCATCTTCGTTTGGTAAGATGTTTATTCAGATCTTTTGCCCACTTAAAAAAATTCAGTTGTTCAATTTCTCACTGTTAATTTTAAGAGCACTTTGTATATTTTGGATATAAGTCCTCATAGGAAAGGGAGAAATTTTCCTCTACCCTTCTAGGTTTCTCTACCCTCCTAGGTTTCTCTAACTGGTCTAATAATCAAACCAGCATCAGGCATTAAGATACAGTAATCAAATTTAATTATATACATACATAAGGTAATAACACATGCATGAGAGAGTCAGTGACTCCACATACATGAGAAGTTAAGAGACAGGTAAAATGAGGTATATATGACATTCTGACCTAAGGATGAGGTAAGACACCTGAGGCTTTAGAAGGGAGGAAGGTCGTTGGCAGAGGGATTAGAAGATGTTGAGTAATTAGAAGTTTTCCTTGCCCTATAGAGAAGTCAGAAAAAGCCATTTCTGGTAATATTTCTAACAAGGGAGAGATGTTCCTCTTGAGCCTGCTGGGTCTTGATTGCCTTTAGCCCCAGTCTTCATTCCACAATAAAGTAACACAGCTTGGGAAGGTCTGTTCTGAACCTGTTCATCTTTTATCAAATATGTATTTTGTAAATATTTTCATTTACTGTGTGGCTGGTGTTTTTATTCTCTTAAGATAATATTTCTAATGAAATATTACTGAATGCTTCCAATACCTCAGTTAAAATGACACTACTATAAAACTGGACCCTTACACTGAAAGCAGACCCCAATCGTTGTTTTTTCTCTAGTTTTATTTAGTGTCTTTTAGGAGATAACACCAGACCTCCTCTCAATGTTCAAGAGACCACCCAACCTAGCCATAAGGAACTGGTCCCAGAAGCTTGAGAATGAGCAGTTAGCAATCACATGACCCTAAGCTGACCTCCAGAGCACAGCAGAACCAAGATTCACAAGAGTCAAGAAAGAGAGGTGGTGGTGTTTCTTTCTGGGGCTCATTAGGAAGTGACAGGTCCTTCAATAAGGAAGATCCACTGCCTAGACCAAATATGGACGCGTATAGGACTGACCAATCAAATTCTGTCATATCGGAATTACTTTGTTCCTTCCTGCCCTCTGCGTTCTTCCCCTTAGAAGCTTTCATTCCAAGACTATCCAATCAGATCCCGAGAATTAGACTAATAAATACACATAACCCCTTCTCAGCTCTATTCCTTAAAATTCCCTCAAATCCTTATTCAAGAGATTGATTTGGGCTTTCTTCCCAGCTGCTCATTTGGCTACCTCATAAATAAAAAATGCTTTTCTCTGTGAAACACCTTTTTTCCTAGAATGTAGCTTTTCTGGACATGATGGGTAACTCTTAAAAGTCATTCAAGTAACTTAATCATTGATAAAAGTAATATAAAAGAGAACTCTAAATCACAGTCTCTATCAATAACTACCTTCCATGTTGCAACATTTTTTATGCCCAGAATTTATGATCTCAGAAGTATCTATTTTCTGTCTACCTACCATCTATCTGTCTAACTTTCATCTGTCGTCTGTCTATCACTTGTTGTCTTTCGATCTATCTATAAAGAGAGAGAGAAATTAGTACAAGTTTTATAAATTTCTGTTATATGTTATAGAATTCTGTATTGTATCTATCATTACATATTGATATTTTATTAAATGAATGTCATAACAGTACAGTGTTTATTCATCAGTTATTTGAGAATCAAGAGCAACAAAGTACCACTGTAAATTTAAGCTGTCTTTCAATTCATTAGTCCTCTGCTGCATCTTTAAGGACAGATATGCATAGGGGTCTAGCTGCAATCCCTACATTAGCCAATATCCAAATAATTTCAAAGCATTGAGAAATAATTGGAAAAATCATTGCTCTTCACAAATTGTCATGGTTAAGGTCTGAGGTTGCCAAGGTAAATTTTGGGGTTTAGGTGTCTCCACTTATCAGCTGTCTAAGCTTGGACAAGGTATGAAAGATAAGCAGAATATGCCACCCCAAAATATACCTATTTGGCATAATAATTATTTTGAGTTGGTTCTTTTTTCAAATGCAGCTGACACTTGAGAAATTCTGAAAATCGAGTAGGAGATACCTTTTTATATTGAAAACACACTTACATTTATAATAGAAAAGATCAATTTGTAAAGGTATCACCTCCCTCTCTATATCAGGAAGGAGAAGAGGACTAAATCTCTAGGTCTCTTATCAGTGGGGAAAGCAAGGACTTAGATCTATGTAGCAACCTTACCCTTGTTTTCTGTACTTTGTCTGATGAACTCCCATGACTGGCTCCTGGGCCCCAAAGTCTTCCTTTAACTTTAGCTGGAGATGGAATTTAAGGTGGTGACTTGGACCATGTTGGTGTGTTACTCAGTTTTCCAGCATATCTCCCATGTACACACAGGGTATACATGTTACGAAACTTCTGTTTGGTTTTTCTCTCTCAATCTGTCTTTTTATTTTGGGGGTCTCAGCCAAGAAACTAGCAGGAGGAGAGAATATTTGTTATTCCTCCTCTGCATTATTTGAGCTCTTTGTGTATTGAGTTGCTTCCTCATTAAATTACAAAAATAATTACCGGATAAAAATAGTACCAGATTTATAGATTATTGTAAGGATTATGGTCAAGAGTTTAGAAAAGTGTCAGGTTTACATTATGCACTCAGTGCTAGTAATCTTATTTAGGCAGTGGTCAAGTATATATATATACATATATACATACATATATATGTACATATATATATATATGTACATATATATACATACATATATATGTACATATATATATACATATGTTAATATAAAATACAAAAATATACTAAATATCCTGCTGGACAGAAAAATCTTGATAACTCAAAAATATCACATGTTTAAAAGTAAAAGACTTTTAAAGTATCATTTTATTTATTTAGGTGGTATTTTTACCAATAGTAAAGTTTATTTCCTTGACATATATTGAGATAAATATATCAACAAGAATTTATATAGAGACACATAGAGAGGTAGGTGATTCATGTCTGTACATAAAGCAAATAATTTCATTCTATCAGCTTGATGAAACAAATGGCAGGATATCATGGCTACATATATGTGGAAATTTACAATATTGTAAATTTACAATTTTACAATATGTATGTTCCCATACATCTCCCAGGTATGTATAAATTGATATTTAGAGAGCCCATAGTTTTCATTTGAAGAGGGAAATAAATAAAATGGTGGTTAAATCAATAATGAAGATAATGGTTTCCAGATGAGTGTCCTCCATCAGACCAAATTTACAGGTATTGAGCACATGAAAGGGACCAGAAACCGGTGCTTTTAAGCTGTTTTCCTGGAAAAAAAATAATGTTGAGACCAGTAATGTGAGCTTGTTGGGGAAAGGGGCATGCGACATGCTTAAGTTGGGGGAACTTTGAGATTTTTCACTTTGTGGCAATAAAAGTTAGCACCTTTAGAAAGAAGTTTGCTAATATTTTTCTCTTGTTTATGCCATTTGAGCAAATTGGCACTAATCAATGTTAGGCTCTTACGTTCTCCCGCAAAAAGGGAAATCAGAGTCCTGGAGTCAGGAGGAAACCTGTCTAAAATCTAGCCAAGCTCAAGGGAACTTCAGGCATCTTGGTTGCACCTGAGGTGTCTGAGTTGCACAAGTACAAACGTCAGGCAGTTTCGGTCTTATTGTGGTGACACACACATATTAGCTGTAGAAAAGGCTTACACTCACTCAGTCTTCCGTGTAGCTTCTCACCCCTTTGTGGAAATTCCCACTTCAATAGTGGACATTCGGATTTGGGATCATCTTTCACAATATAGAATCTCAGATTTCACCCACCACTCCCATTCGTGAAAGGGCATCTGCATTTTACCAGGATTCCCCCAGGGGGTTCCAGTGCACTCCAAGTTTGAGAAGCACTATTAGGCATTGTTTGTCTTATTTGTATTCATCACCATCAGGTTTTGCCTGTTAGTTCCAATTCCCCGGGCACTTGGTCTCCGATTTATGAGGTTAAAACTAGTTAATCTTTCAAGTGACAACATTATTATATATCAACTGGGAATAATGTATTCATGAGAACAGAAGACCAACAGCCCTTGTTTGAAATCAATGTTATTTTTTAACTGAATGAAGTTAAATGATGAAAAGATTTTCTTGTCATTGTTCAATCCAAATGAAAAAAATTGCATTATGTAATGGGAAAGTATATTTTGTACAGCCATTTATACTAACTTTTCCTAAAAATCTAGGTACCCTATCTACTGGTAAGGCAGTCCTTCATTTATACATTTTTAATAAAAATAGATAAGTCAGTGCACTGTTATCACGACAATGAAAATACTAAGTTTTTCCCCCTGTTTTAGTACAGGCTTCCTCCCCACACCCGCAGCCTTTAGATAAAGATTTCTGATGATTTTGTTACAGAACAGATACACACACACACACACACACACACACACACACACACACACACACAGGGCCAAGGGGGGGGGGTCACAATATACGATTACTGAAAAAAACCCCTACCAGATTTGTTATGCCCACCACCAGATAGGAAAAACATCTCTCAATGCCAGAGATTTGTGAAAAGGAAATAAAATGTTCATTTAATGCTATACAGACTTAAAGTGGTGACCTAACATCTTTATTAAAATATCGAAGTCCTTTTGGATACCCACAGATGCCCACTGTGCTTCCTTCTCCCCCCTGCCCTAATTTGGGGTGCTATAACTCTGGAAAAGAAGCACATGTCCATATTTCAGGCNAGGGGGGGGGGTCACAATATACGATTACTGAAAAAAAACCCTACCAGATTTGTTATGCCCACCACCAGATAGGAAAAACATCTCTCAATGCCAGAGATTTGTGAAAAGGAAATAAAATGTTCATTTAATGCTATAGAGACTTAAAGTGGTGACCTAACATCTTTATTAAAATATCGAAGTCCTTTTGGATACCCACAGATGCCCACTGTGCTTCCTTCTCCCCCCTGCCCTAATTTGGGGTGCTATAACTCTGGAAAAGAAGCACATGTCCATATTTCAGGCTGCTGGCATCATCAACTGTGTCACCATCCAGGCAGGATCTCTAATTATTCCAAAGCCATGTGGCACCTTCTCATGGCCTACTGGCAAGAGTTCTTTTACCCTTCTTCCAAGCAAAGTCTCTCCTGCTTCCCAGGCCACATGACCAAAGGGAGCACCCCAAAGCCACATGGTCCTCTTTTACCAAAGCTGCAGGGGTCCCCACCCTGGCCAAAATCACATGGTTCTTCTCTCCACCAGAGCTGCGGGGTTCTGCACTCTGGCCAAACAAACGTCATGGATCTCTCCTCTCCTCCAAAGCTGTGGGAAGTAGGGGGTCACCACTCTGCCAAAGCTGAGTGGTGGTTCTCTGCTAAAGCCGCCTGGTGACTCTCTCTACCCCAGCTGTGGGGGTCCCCACTCTGTCCAAAAGCGTGTGGCTCCCTCTGCACTGCCACAGCCTCACAGTCCTTCCTTCAATGCCTGGGTTTAAATCCCCACACCAATCTTCCTCTGTACCCCCATTCCCGACTCTTCCTGCAATCAGTGACACCTGCCAGTATTTCTGTATGATTCCAAGTTTACTGGGCTGCCATCGTGAGTCTGGGAAGGTATGGCCTCATGTCATGGAGCCAATCTTCTCCAAGCTCTCACACAGGTGCTGGCACCTGGGGGACCTGCCTCCAGTTACATCTTGGGGGGAAGTCTCTTTCCACCCCCCTGGCTCAGAGCATGGCCACAGCTATTTCACATATCCATGCAGCCAGTTAAAGATTATAGATATGTTAAATGACCATGCCATGGATTAGCTGCAAAGCTGTGGCTGTACAAAACAGCCCTGTATGATTCTGCTCCATGTGTCCCTTCCCCCAACCCACACCTGTGTGGGAAAAGGAGTGAGGACATCTTATTTGTCTTTCTAATATTCTTGGACATCCTGAGTTCTGGACCCTATTCCAGATCCCTATTTGTGGCCCTCCTCTTGGCTGTACCCTGTATCAATTTTTCTTGCATTTATTTTTTTCTTAAAATATCATAATATTTAACATACTTTGCAATAAATGATCCAATTCATTCCTTCGTGTGTCAGATCTAAATTGAGAAGTTGATCTAATGAGGTAACAAGCTCTTCCTAGTGAGGGTTTGAGGGGGCACTGGCCTTGGGACCAAAGCACCTGCTTCTGGCCCCAGGGATGCCTCCAATCTAGTGCACAACATTTTTGAAACACTAACTTACTTTGGAATTCCATTTTCTCAATCATAAAATCAGGAGCTACAGGAGGAAAGTGTTCTCAAAGTGGTTTCTGCATCAATAGTTCTATTTCCCCATGGATATGAATCTCCTCTTAAACCTGTGTTTTCCTTGTGCCTTTACATTTTTTTATAAATTTTGTCAAGTTGTGTGAACTGGACTGAACATTGGAATTCACTTTTCTTGACTTAACCTGATATACAGCATTTGATGTCTTGTTCAGTACTTTAAGCAATTTCCTCAGGCACTTTGACACTAAAAGCAAAGACCAGGTGTATGGACGGCAACTGAGGTTTCTACAAAGCATTTGCATTTTATAATACCTACTTTCCAAAGTTTGTGTACTTTAAGTAATCACACGGTCTAAAACAAACAAATACAAAATGTGATTTCTTTTAAGTGCAATATGAGGATGAAGCATCTAAGCCTGACACCTCAGTTAAACATTTATAATAGTTTGAATGATGGCCACTCAAAGATATCAAATCCTAATATCCGAAATTTTAAATGTTAGCTGATTTGGAAAAGTGGAACTTTTTAGATTGAATTAAATAAGGATTTTGGGATGAGGAGCTTGCGCTAGATTATGTGGGCGAGCTCTCAGTGCCATCCCAAGTACATTATAAGTGAGATGCAAAGGGAAATAGAGGAGAAAGCAATTGTGAAGACACGGGCAAAGATAAGAGTGATGTGGCCACAAGCCCAGAAATGCCAGGACAGCCGCTAGAATTTAGAAGAAGCAAAGAATGGGTTCCTCCTTAGAGCAACCAGAGGGAGTACTGCCTTGCTGAATTTCAGACTACCAGCTTCCAAAACTACGAGAGAACAAATTTTCATTGATTTATGCCATTAATATGTGAAGATTTATTATAACTCTTAGAAAGTTAATACTGGTTATTTTGTAGAAATACATATTTTATAGAAATAAATCTTTTCCTTCTAAAAAAGTAAGAGGAAAACATTCAAGTTAAAGAATTAGATAGTAATCACTGAACCAGATGTATACTACTTTTAAAATGATAATTTCACCTCTCAAATATAATCCACCACCTCAGAATTTCATAGAGTAGAGGATGAGAGTATTAGTAGGAAATTGAGACACAAATTAAAACTGTAAACTTCTTGGACTCATTCCCAAATCAGCCAAAATAGATCTGGGCAACTTCTGGTAAAAGGGCCTCATATAAAAGCAACACAATCTTCTAAATAGCAGCAATAAGAATGTGGAAGTACTTCACTCTAGGTTCTGTTTGCTATAGAATTCTCATCCTGTCCTGCGACACAGGGCTCCATTAACTCTTTATGAGGATAATAATTATGTCAGCAGGTACTCTGCCTATAACTCAGGGAGCAAATGGCTAATTAATTTGTCACCTCATTAAATCTTCTCAACAACCTCATAACATACATTTAAAAGTTTACTTTAAAAATGTTTTGAGCCCTGGCTGGTGTAGCTCAGTGGATTGAGCGTGGGCCTGTAAACCAAAGGATCATGGTTCAATACCCAGTCAGGGCACATGCCTGAGTTGCAGGCCAGTTCCCAGGAGGGGATGCATGAAAGGCAACCATACATTGATATTTCTCTCCTTTCCTTCCCCCTTTAAAGATAAATAAGTAAAATCTTTAAAAACTGTCTTAAAATAGGCCTAAAACTTTTAAATAACTGGCCTCAAATCTTACAACTCTCAAATAGTGAAAATGTAATTCAAATCCAGTAGTTAAGATTCATTAGTACACTCTGTTAACTACTGTTAACTATTGCTAACTACTCTGTTGTATGGGAAACACCCAGCAGTGGAAGGTGTCATGAGTATGTGTTCATGACATAGTCTTTCCTATATGCCAGCATTCAGTCCCTGCTCTGATCATCTCACGTGGGCCTTCAGAACCGAAAGTCCTACAGGTGACACCAGGCATAATACCAGGCGTAACAGGAAGCCAACACAGGTAACTATGCTAGTCACTCAGATTTTATTAATGCAGATTTAAGCCAAATCTGTACTAACCTAATAACAATACTAATTGCTCAGAAACAATCTGCAATAACACCACATGAGAGAGAACTGGGGGATAATGAACTCAAGTCCCGGAGTCTCAGTCTTTGGGTCCGAGAGACAGCATGGTGGGGAAAGAAGTCGTCAGCGTCTTGCAAGGAAGAATCTCCAGACTGAGGTGGGCAACAGGGCAGCTGAGTCCTTAGTCCAGCAGGGCAGAACCATCTTTGATGGCCATGCCAAGGGAAATCAGAGTGGTATGGAAGAGCACTCGGCTGTGTGGAGCTCAACAGTCTCAGCAGTGGTCTGGAACATTCCTGAATTATACCTTGAAAGTGTCATACTCCATCTCTCTGGGTCTCCTGATAAGTGTCTTGGCACCCATGGTGGCAAGTAGGGAATTTCCTCAGGAGCCTGTCTATGGGTGGTCCCACTCTGCAGACATGGTTGTTCTGGTCATGTGTGCAGTTATCTTAGGTGTGTCTGCTTGCCACATGTTTCTGCTCTGATTTAGGTAGTTCCCTTCTTGAACCAAACTGTAATCGCTGACTGGCAGCCATCTTGATTGACATAAGTGACTTCACTTTGTTTTCTATACTTTATGCTGCCTTGACTGGACCGATGCCATTTTATTGGTCTTGCTCTCCAAAAATTTATGGCATCCTTTTGTAATTGAAATAAGATTGATCTGGCTTTCAAAAACTCTGGTATACTCTTTTTATTTGTATATAAAGTACCTGCCTGGCATCATAATAGTTATCACAATATTGTTGACTATATTCCTTATGCTACAATTTACATTCCATGGGCACTCATAAAGATGGAACTCTTAACTATTGATATATTTATGAATTAAGGAATGTTGAGCAAATTCGCTTCACTTGAATTTTAGTTAGGAACTCATAGTGTGTTTTTCTCTTCATCTCTTTTTGTGGAGAATAATTGAATGCATCGCCTACTTAACAAATTATAGTAACATTTTTGATTATAGCATGAAGTATCTTCCTAGCGTAAAAAGAATTTTTAGATCTAAATGTGACAGTGTAGTTACAAAATCCAGTTTGTTCAACTTAACACTATATATAGTTTTACTTTAAACTCTTGAACTTCTGAACCCAGTTGTTTTCATACATGGTCTCTGACTTGTGGAAATTAAGAAAAGTAATGAACCTTTTTCTAGCTAGTCCCAGCTGTAACCCAAAGGTCAAGTCAAGGCTTCTCCATTAAATACCATTCTGATATTAGTCAATTGCTGGAACTTTCATGATTTCACACCCTGAATTTTCTTAAGGTTATCAATTTTTAAAGCAGCCAGTTTAAATCCCAACTCAAAAATTTTATTCAAGCTTTGTCTTGGATAAATTTTATTTCTTCATGCATTTTTAGGTATCTTAGACAAACCTATTTTATGCCTTCATCCATCAACTTACACTTACACTTATATATATTATATATTATATATTACATATTATTATATATTATTCTCTCTACTCATTACATATAACAAAAAAGGCCATTCAAAAGTACTAATTTACACTTATGAAGTGGCTACATTTACATAGGAATATTATTTACCTATGTATACAAGTATTATTACTGTGCTAATACACACATATTGAAAATGACCCCATGGTTCCCTTGTCTTATGGAACCCTATACGCCCCTTCAGAACTCTAAGTATCTATGACCAGCAGCTTATTGGTTCCCATTTGTCAAATAGAGAGACATTTCCTTTATTGTCTTTTGGCTGCATCTACTTTCCTGCTTCTTAGCCCTTCTCTTCTCTTGTTCTTTCTTCCCACATGGATGTCACCTGAACAAATTTGTTACTGTCAACCTTCCTTTGAGCTGCCTGTGCAACAGCTTTGTGGCAGAGATTACTAGTAAATCCATAAATTAATGTTTCCCTTCACTCTCAGTGTAATAAAATATTCAATTACTCTCAGAACCATATGGCTTCCCATAACGAAGACTGCATTCCCTGATTTCTCAATAAACTGTGTATGGCCATGTAACCAAGTTTTGGCTAATGGCTATAAGTGATAAATGCAAATTTAAAGGCATGACTTACCCCTCTCCCACCCTTTCCTCCTTGCCCTATGACCTAGTAAGTTGTGGAAAACCTAGCCTGCCAGCTGGACCATGTATACAAGGGCTACTACCTAAGGATAGTAGAACAGAATTATGGGATTTTGTTTAATTGCACTATGGTTTCACCATCCAACTCTAGATTGCTCGTGCCTTTACATGAGTAGGAAATAAACTGTTACTGTGTTTAAACGTTGTTATGTTGTCTCCAGACTGTTGACAGATCCTAGTACAGGCACTAATGTTCGTTCACCTCCTACACACTTGGTGGCCACTAATCTACTTTTCGTTACCACCCTGGTGCTTCATCTCCTGCATCTAGACTCCCAGTTCTCCCACGTGATTCACACTGAGTTACCACTGTGTTCAGGGCACCTACCTGGTACAGTGAGAAGCTCACTATGAATTCCAGTGCCCCTCTTGCTCTCCATCTTCTAAGAGGTAAGGAGCAGCGAGATCCCCAGGAAATCCAGGGGAGCATCAATGACAGGGATTCTTTTAAGTTTGCTCTATACTGGGTTCTCTCCAAGGAATCATAAGGAAGTTCAGGTCTGGACCAGGGGGAGTCAAGGACAAGTCCATTTTTGTACTTTAAGAAAATTACTTCTCCTTAGTCTCTGCTGCTAATGAAAATACATAACGACACACTCTTATTTTTATGTGTTTCTTTTCCGCTCTCTCTTTCTGTCTTAAAGATCTCATGGTCCTCTCTATTACTTAACTCCTATCATGACACATTATAATCTTTTCTAGATAATATGTTTATACTAGAATTTCATGAATAAGATTTGTGCTGTTTTCTATAAAAATTTTGTAATTCATCCAAGTCAGTCAATATGGCTAAATACCATAAATAGGAGGGATGGTCATCATTTACATATCAATCACACATGAGTCTCTAAATATCCTGGTTACTTTTATTTATTTGGGGAAATTATTATTCATCACAGACTAAAAACTCTGTTACTCTATAGAATAAAAACTCTAAATTACTGTTAGTGTCAGTTTCTAATTCTAGATCTGCTACCTACTCTAGATATTTATTTGAATAAGTCGTCTAAACTATCCAAGCCTCAGTTTCTGATTCCGTGAAAGGAAGATATTAGCTTTGCTTATTTCACAGTGTTGTGAGAATAAAATAAAAATACACTTATGAGAGGAATTTGAAAACTAAAAAATAAAGTATACATGTTTTAAGATTTATTATAGAATCAAAATATCTTGCCTTTTATAATTCTGCAATGGTAAGTTTCCTTTTATCTCCCTACTAAATTCCAAATCAAATGTTTCACTTTATAGTAAATTAATCCAATTAATATGTCAGTAACCATATATTTTATGTTTTGAGTAGTTATTAATTCCTTTAACACTACCATGCACTACTATGTACCATATATAGTAAGATATATGAGAGTTTGCATTCTTCAAGGATCTTAAATTCTAATAGGGTATAAAATAAAATAAATAAATAGATAATTACAATGCAAATTAAGACATTTGGTGATAAATTTTAAGGCAGGATGTTGTTGAGACAAAGGTTTTAGGAAGAATGAGGCATTTTAATGTATTGAAAGATACTGTACAGATCCCCTCATGAAGGAAAAGGGGTGCTAGTTAACAATAGTTTAATAGTAGTAGCTTAAACCTAAATATATTTCATTCAAAAAAAGGAAAAAGGTTTATTGTGTTATACATATTTGAAGATTTCAGGAATAAACTTGTGTCAGTCATAATTGGAGCAGAAACTCAAAAATTCCATCAAGACTGTGTCTCTCTCTGCTGCTTTCCTTTGCATTGGCTCTATTCTCCATGAAAATTTTCCTGTGTGGTAAGTAAAGTGGATACCAGTGGTTCCAGAAACATATTCTTATTACAGCTATAGGTACTGAGAAAAGAGAGCACTTTCTCATGACTAGCTCCAGCAAAGACTTGGAGAGGATCACATGTCCATCCATGTGACTTTATGGACCATATGATCATGGGTTCTCTGATTGCCCAGCCTGAGTACTATGCTTATCCTGAGGTTATTGAATTAGAGTTAGGTTAAGGATAGCTGCTTCAAGTGGAAATTAGTTACTACAAAGAATTTTATGTATGCATTACGTATGCATGTTTGTAACTGCTTAATGTCTTTGCTCATCTAGGCGATATGCATCTTTGGCATCCGTTATGCATCTTGCCTCCATTTTGCTTACCTCTTCATACCTGTGTGTTCCACAGTAGCTAACACATGAGGAAGGCTTACTAAATATTTGTTTAATAAATGAGTGAAAGGTAAAGAGCCAACTTATATAAAAAAAATGAAAGTTTGTATCAAGTGTATCACTATGTCCTAACTCAGAATTCCTTTCAAAATCTCTTATCAGAGACTCCACTGGTAGGAATCATATATCTCTTAAATTATTACCATTTTTACTTTATAGTTAAATTTATGTTTTAGCAGCTTTTCAACAAGTTAAAAATCCTCAAAGTCATAGAACTTTATATGTCCATCTTTTCAGTTAAAACAGTTTTATTATTAGCCTGTAACAGAAGTTCTGGATTAAGTAATATATTAGATTGATTAACATCAACTTGTCCTTTTATGGTTATAAATGATAAAATAAATATTAGTAATTTTATATGATTCAAGTGTAGATATTTTCCTGGCTCACATAAGTTAAAGATCAACAGATAGACCTGGCTTGTTTCACCAACATTCTGCATTTATAAGGTTGATTTCACCCTGAGGGAAGCTCCCTTTGTAATATTAAAGTGAATGCCAGCAGCACTGAGAAATACCTCCCTCCTCATTCTCAGAAAAAGGGAAGGTTTACCTAATAATATTTCCTCCAAAAAATCGAAGGTGCATTCTGAACTCCCTTAGATCTCCTACCCACCTCTGGAGCAATAATTATAACTGGTTATATTCATTTGACTATCATAAAATGTCACAGACTTGATAACCCGAGCAACAGAAATGTATTCTTTCACACTTCTGTAGGCTTGAAGTTCAATGGCAAGGTGTCAGAAGTGTTGGTTTCTTCTGGATGCCTTTTCTTGGCTTAGAGGTATTCATCATCTTTGTGTCTTCACATGGTCTTCTCTTTGAGAGTATGTCTTAATCTTCTCTTCTCATACAACCTCATTTTACTTAATTATTTCTTTAAAGAGCCTATCCTCACATACATTCTGAGGTATTTTAACAGGGTTGAGATATATGAATTTGAGGGTAAGGGCAGCAAAATTCAGCCTGTGACACTGGCTTAGCCAAGGCCATATACCCCAACAATGAATCCAGAAGAGGCATCAGTTTCCACAAAACCATATGGATCCCCAAACTGAAGCAGGCACAATGGAAATGGGGATGGGAGAAGAATGCTGTGGGGGGTAATGGAATTATTCACTATCTTTTCTCTAAACATTTTTAAACGTTGTATTTATTTATTTTTAGAGAGATGGGTAGGGAGGAAGAAAAAGAGGGAGAGAAATGTCAATGTCTAGTTACTTCTCATGTGGCCCCTAGTAGGGGTCTGGCTCACAACCCAGGCATGTGCCCTGATTGGGAATTAAATGGATGACCCTGTGTTTTGCAGGCTAGTGCTCAGTCTACAAGCTCCACCAGCCAGGGATTTGTCTAAAATTTTTAACATACTAGTAATGAACTTAGCTAGAGTAGGAAAATGAGTCCTGGCATAATTCCTGGTATTTCTGAATGACTGATATTTATAATTTGGCTGTTTTATTTCATGTTTATTTTGAGAGGTATATTTGAAAAAGTCATATCTTTGCTTAAGAGTTTTACAAGCAGGAGTGATTTAATATTTATTCATTATATATGTGCCAGATCTTAAGGTGAAGAACAAAGGAAAAAATCTATTTGGCCCTGATCATAAGTGAACTCCAGCTGGACAGATGGAAATGATTTCTAGTCAAATGGGACAAAGGAAATCCAAAGGAAATCCATTCAAGGGAACATACAAAACTCTAATAATATTTCCCTTAGAATCAGTATTTATGTTCTATGCTGAAAGCTTAGACTTGATAACATTGCACGTATTTCTTGGCAATCCATTATAATTAATATAAGATGGATTGCAAGTGGAGTCCTCTTACAATAAAAGAAGACAGCAGAAGTCCAATACCTGTGTAAAGATCACCCAACTCTCCAAGCTGAGATCAGTTCTAGAACAAGTCAAAAACTGAAGCAGGTATCCAATACCTACATTCAGTCTTTCAAAGTTAATGGCCGAACAGTTGGGAATATACATTAAAGATATATATGTGTGTATATATATATATATATATATATATATATATATATATATATATATCAGTACTAATTTATAAAGAAAGGATTTTATTTGCCACCAATATATACTCAGTAGATAGTGCATGGGATACCAAAGCAATTCTAAGTTAGATCCACATGTACCCAGACTGAATTATTCTAAGCTGTCCTCATGTTTAATATTATACTTTTGAAAATAGTAGGAAAAGATCAGGCCTAGAAAAAACAATTGAAAAAATCAACCAGATATCTGAATTGAAACAATAAATTTATGTTAATTTTTGGTCATGGGGAATATGAGGGATCTTTTCAGAGCCTACAATACCTCCTAGAGCATTCTTTTAAAGATGTCTAATTATTTAGTAGAGAGATGTTCAGGTAATCGGGTGTTTTCTTCCTGTGAGTTGACATATACAATTCCACCATTATGAGGTGCAGAGAGAAGAGTAAACAATCATAAAAGGAGATGAAGTAGAGCAGTCTTTGAGGTGTGAAGTGGAATAGGAGTGTTGTATTCCAAAGGCCAAGCAAAGAATGTGTATGGGGAACGAGAGAATGACCAATATATCAAATACTGATGATAAATCATACAGAACTAGGTATCGTTCACCGGATTTAACAACCTGGGTATCACTGGACAGGAGAAACTCTGTTGGAATTAAAGTACAAACACATAGCAGAAGTAAGTTTAAGAGGACATAGGAAAATTCAATTGGAAGTTGTGTGGAGAGACGACGTCTTTGAGATACAAACCAACTGGATAGTACCTAGCAAGAAACTGGATGCAAACAGACGTATTTGTTTGTATGAAAGAAATACTAAAACAATATTGTTTTACATTTGCACTAGGAATTTGAACTTGTTCATATAGAATTAGTTGATAATGGTTCCTCTATAGCTTGCAATGACAGTAAAGCAAGAATATTATTGTTACTCATTCTCATATTGTCATTTCTCAAAAAAAAAAATAACGGACTTGGGTTTTTCTGCATCAATTGTTAGAAACAACCCAGAAGAGGGTATATGTGGCAACAGTGAAGAATTACTAGAACAAAGTAGTTGAAAAGTGAAAGGAGACAAAATCTGGTAAAAAAGATTTCGTGTGAGATGAACATAAGTAGTACTCTTTTAAGGGCTGGGGTAGGGAAATAGAGAATGTGGATGCAAATATTACTGAGAGGGAATGTAAGAAAATCCATTTGGTTCTTTCTAACCTAAAGCAAGAATATGAGTTTTCATTTCATCTTTGGTCTCAAAATTATCCAAATACCCTCTGTTCTTAAGTTGTAGCCATTTGTTTATTCTTTTACTTTTCTTAGGAGAAATTTCAATTTGGGTCCAGGAAATGTGTTTATGGCAGGCATCAGCTGACTGAATAATCTGTATTTCTCATTACCAGGAAAACTTCAGTTTTATTTGGCAAAATGGTGCCAGCTAAGATCCCTTTAAAGAGAGCAATGACATTATCTCACTGTACTATCTGAGAAAATATCTCACCTCCCAATACATGCTTTTTGCTTCTTGATATGAATACACACTACATGTCATTAGAGCAAGACTTCTGCAGCCAGGAGGTGATAAGCATGAGGAAGAAGGCATACATATTAAGAAAAGTAAAGTGGAAAGGCAGAAAGAGCCTTAGTCCCTAATAGTATGATTGAGCTATCATGCCAGCTATGGAATGTATAACTTTATATATTTTTTTGCATGGTAATATATTTTTGCCACTGTAAGAGGGTTTTCTTTACTTGTAGTCCAGTTTCATTAAATTTTTTCTAAGATGCTCTGGGCAGTCTGTGAGACCTGCGTGATTTGGACATACTTTTCCTAAGGCCATTATTCTAATCTCTTAGAGCCTGAGAAATGGTGCAGAAGGGCGAGGCTTGCTGTTAGAACAACCAGGACAAAGCCGAGCCTCACAGATGTCTGATACCTCTCTTCACAACATGGAAGACTGTCCATAGGAGGCCAGGTTCTATTGTTCTGCAAAGAAAGGAGAATGCATGCTGGTTTTCCTGGTGACAGATCTCCCTTCATTATCAACCCCTCTTCTTTCTAAGTTTCAATGTCTTTCTCCCCCACACACATAGAGATACTTGCTTTCTTTTGAATTTGACTTATAAATCAAAGTAACTAATATTTATATATTAGCAAGACCAGGTACAGTGAGGGAAAGACTGGATGTAATAAGAAATAAACTAAAAAAAATCAGCATTAAAATAAAAAGAAGACATTATGCAGAGCATTCATCAAATTCAAACTCTCTGTCTTTGGGGCAAAAATAGGTCTGTGGCTGAAAATGAGAGAGCAAGCAATGTTTGGAAATTTTCTTCTCCCTTGGTATTACTTATAAGTTTTGTGCGCTTGCGTGGGTGTTGCTGTGTGACAGCTCTCTGTTTGTCCTTCCCATTTCTGCACATTTTGTGACAGTTTCATTTTTTATTCTAAACCTTTTTTTAAGGGTATATGTACAGTCAACAGCCTAGGATGACAGAGACAATGTCTCCCTTTGGGGCCAGGGCAGAATTGTTCACTATCCAGGGTAATCAATAATGTCTTTCTATAAAAGGCATGTTGGGTAAATTTGCTAACAGCCACCTTATTCGTTGGGAGTTTCTCCCTAAACCCAGAGTTCTTCAACCAGGAGGCAACTCCTTCCTGCAAGAGTGGCATCCATCCGGGCTCTCTGTACGATTCTCATGAGATTTGGCGGGTAACAGGAACCAATGAGAACATAACATTTATCTACCTGCTGTGCCACTTATAATAAAGTATTTTGTACCCAAGTCAGGAGGTTTGTGTCTTCCATCAGCATCCTTAGAATTCTGGCAAACTAACCTGTTAGCTTGCAAGTGATATAAAATCTAAATCCTTCATAGTTGTGGGTATATTGACAGTATTATTCAATCACCTCCGTTACCTAAAAAATATTTCCTGCATTTGCCTCTTAAAAATTTTGACATTGTAGTAAAGGGATTCTACTACAAAGAGATAATGCCATAGCCTATAAATTATCCTTCCTAAGAAACCTTCATGGGTGTTGTTCTTAATTAATTACTGCTATTCTTTCTTTCTGTAGTACTTGCAATTAACATAATTTAATTCATCCTACTCTTCAACATTAACTTTGTGTATGATGCCTTTTCTTTTGATTGTGAATAACTTTTGACGAAAACTGGCATTTTTTTCCTCTAGGAATTGCTGAAGCACCTTGCCCAGTGATTTTTTAAATATAGTATAACACATGCTTTTGAATGATCCAATGTAATTTTAATATTTAAATTTAATAAGCATTTGAATAATTAATTGTTATTAAATAATAATTAATTAAATGTGATCAATGTAATTAAATAATACATTCACGTAGCCCTTTATAGAGCTTTCAAAATGCACTCCTATATTCCCTAAGAAAATTAATTTTATTCTAACATTCCTGTGCAGTGGAAATATTATATGTAAGGAAAAAGTGAACTGTGTGGACCCAAGTCTTTCTACCTTCATGCATTTCCCTTAGAATTGTCCTTCCTAGGTCATACTAGTTGTTTGTTTTATTTTGAATTTCATGCCTATCACAATTGTAAATAAAGTTGGCATTTTTTCTTTTACTTTTTTCTCTTATTTTGCCTTAAGGCTTTCTTCCAGAAAAGTTCAAAACCATTATTCAATTTAAGAAATGTTACATGAAAAAAGATACTAAAAAGGTCTAGAGCTATGTGTTATGAGCCTTCCCAGAAAAAAGAAATGAATATTTTTCCTGTTAAGGTGAAGGAAAATGTCAAAATTATGTTAATAAAGGGTAACATTAATACAACATTAAAGCAGATTTAAAGACAGAAATGAGGATTTTATGTAAAAACCTGTCATATTGTAAATCATGTAAATTTTCTACTGTAGTTATCATTATTATTGTAACCCCGGCTGACAATGCCCTTCATAATCACTTTAATGATCCTAAAGGAAAATAGACACCAGTACCATTTTTTAAAAATATTAAGTTCTAGAACATATGATGCTGACCTTTGATCTATAAATTTTACAGTAGACATGATAAATTAACATATTTCACTGAGATAAAATAGTGGGCATTAAATTATTTGACTGAAAGTGAATCACTCTGTTTATTGATTATTTATTCATGTATGTTTGTGTTTGTGTGTGTGTATTAGGAAGACTGGGAGGGTAGTGGGAGAAAATTTATGTATGAAGCACTATTTATCAACATAGCTGATTAGTTCGAATCACAATCTGAAAACAAAAACTAGACACAATGTTTATTAGGGCACTTTGTCCAATAAAACCAAATTAAGCATGAAATAAAAACCTACCAAAATAATTCTTCATGTATTACCTATGAATTAGAAAATATCCAGGATCATTTACAAGATAAATATCTGTATTTACCACAGAAATAATAAAAGAACTGTAAGTGGTAACTTGTAATAATCAACAACTGGACAAAAGGTTAGAACAGTACTCTGTGACCCGGAAATCCTTCATGTTTTGATTGAAATTTTACTTCAATGTTTTACACATGTTATTGAGGTACTGTAAAACAGGAATGTGCAGTTTTAGGAAAGATAATTTTTCCAAACTATAAGCAGAGTACATTTAATATCATCAAATAAGTGTGAAAATTGTGTCTATGTTGAAATACTTTTAAAACTAAGCATTTGTTTTGATAGTGATACTTTTATGGAAGACACTGTAAATTTGCTTTATTTACAAAGTCAATAAAACAGTAAAATGATACTATTCAAAATTAATAATCCTAAATTAAAATTAATTTTATTCTATATCACCTGGAAAACATAGCTCAGAATGTTTAAGTATATGTATACTTTTAGGACCGGAGAGTGTCAATTAATTGTATTGTGAAATATGGATCATATGACTAAAAAAAACATTTGTTTCACAACTTAAATCAGAGAATTGAAACTCAAAATATGACATAACCCAGACCAGTAATACCGGTGACCTAGCATGGTACTCTCAGTCTTCCTAACCCTTTCCTAAGCGTGAAGCCACCACTCAGCTCCCAAATGGCATTTGTTAGAAGATGCAACAATAGACTTTTACCCTTAACTCCACTCTTCTTACACTCCATATTGAATCTACCAGAGAAATATTTCCCCTCTACCTTTAAATTATATCTGAAATTTTAAGTTTTATCATGCCAGTTAAATTATATGTCATATTATTAGAAAAGTTTCCTAACAGATATCTGTCTCTTTTTCCATCTACTAAAAAAAAGCAGTAATTTTTTATTAAAGCCAGTTATGCTCTTAGAGTCCAAATTCTCTGAATTAAGGTCAAAACCCCCACAACGGCCCACAGGGTCCCATATGTTCTGACCCCCTTCTGTCTCTATGATCTCATACACATGCTGCTCATCTAGTTTTTCTCGCAGCTCCGTAGTCATAGTGACAGGAGATGCTATTACTGGAGCACAGCAGGTGGGGCACAGTCTCACCTCAAGGTCTTCAATGCATTTGTTCCCTTTGATTGCAAAGCTTTCTCTTCTCTCCTATACAACACTGATTCCTTGTAATCTGGTAAAAATCCAACTAGTATAACACCAACTACATTTATTGCAATACATTTCTAATGCTAGTTACTTGGAGGTAGCTTTAGCATCTATGAGTGAAGAGCTCAGTTCTCCATAAGACTACCCTTATTTAGATGCCAGCCACACTTTGGGGGTCCCCGGGCCATGTGTACTACTGAACAACTGGCTATAAATCCAGGACTTTTCGGACTCCCTAAGGTTCAATAGTTCACTAGAATGACTCACAGAACTTAGAAAAGCACTGTGCTTAGAGTGAGATGTGGAAAGTTCCCAAATGCAGAATTTCCAGTGTCATCTCTCCATGGCCTTAGGGTGCTGCATCGCCTTCCTAGGACGCCAATGTGTTGACCGACCAGGAAGCTCACACCTTCAGTGTCTAGCATTTTTAAATAATGAGTTCATTAAATAAATATCATTTATGAAATCACTGTCTACATGATAGAACTCAATCTCTGATCTCCCTCCCATCCTTTGTGGTGGGAATGGGCCCATATCTCAACCCTCTAAGCACATAGTGGGTTTTTCTGGTGACTGGCTCCTGTCCTGAAGCTATCTAGTGTCCCACCGTGAACCAGTTCATAACCATAACAGGGATACTCCTATCCACTGGAAAATTCTAGGGATTTTAGAAGTTCTGGGTCAGAAACCTAAGACAAAGGCCAGACACTCTTTGCTATACCACGACTCACATCCTCTATGTCATTTCTCCAGTGTCACTTTCTCAGGAAGGCCTCCTCTGATCATCAGTAATAAAAATCTGGCTTCATGTTTTCCTGTTTGACCACTGACTTCTCTTAAAATTCACTCTCATTTTTTTTTTGGCTCGTGTCTAGACAAGCTGACAAGAAATCCTGTGGGAAGCCCGCCAGGCCGCAGGGGACCAAGGACAGAGCCCCCACTGTGAAAACGGTGGCGGGACTTGGTTTCTGGTCCCTGGAGCCGGCGGGTATCTTGACATCTTCCGGACCTTCTCCTTCTCAGCCTTGAAGGAAAGAACAAGGTCTTGGCATGTGCGTCATGTTCCAAGGAAGTGATAATCTTGAGGACACTGTTATCTGTGGGCTAATGTTCTCAGGATGTGAGAACATCTTGCCCTCTTGATAGCCTTCGGGAATGTACAAACTTTTGTAAAACAGCATTGTTCTCAGGCCACTGCAGTTCTGCATATAAGCCAGCAGTTCCTTGAATAAATTCGCTATTTGCCAGCAAGAGCACTTGGACCTCTCCATTCTTTTAATTAAGTTAAGTCCATCGCCTCACCTTGCGACCACCCTTGCTGCCGCGGGCGGCGGCAAAATCCCAGGCTTGTCTCCTTCTTTGGTTCCTGTGGGGAACTCAAACCTTGAAAGACACAGGTACTTTTCCCTAGTCCATCTCCTAGCAATGTAAAAGACCTAACCTAGTTTCTCTGCATTCATCAAGCCAGCCAAAACTTTCTTCTGCCCATCCTTCTATCCCCTTGAAGCCCTTTGTGTGAATGATAAACTTTCTCTCAAATCCTTTTTGTATGTGGAGTGTCAACAGTCTTGATATCTGAACAGCTTTGTGGGTGGAGAACCATCTTGCCTCTCTCTATATGTATGTATGATATATATACACACGTACACAAATACATGTATACATTATTTATATATAAGCATATATTTATACACATACATATCTATGTATATAAATTATAAATATAATATATTATATGCAAATTATGTATATATATGTATATACATATTTATTCAACCTTAAAATACTAGCTTAACTAAAATCACATCTCCCCATCACTGCACAGTAATTCCTAGTGACATTTTTGTTTATTTTTATTATAGTATTTATCAACATCTGACATATTACAGGTATTACTTTATTTACTATGCATCACTTCTTCTAGAATATAAGCTCACAAGGGCAGGAATGTAAGCTTTTTGTATGGATCTGAT
The DNA here is from genome assembly GCF_014824575.4 of Sturnira hondurensis. Lineage (NCBI taxonomy): Eukaryota > Metazoa > Chordata > Mammalia > Chiroptera > Phyllostomidae > Sturnira > Sturnira hondurensis. Next base: position 8,365,889 of record NW_028079127.1, on the reverse strand, counting down.
TCCACTGTGAGAAACAAGAGTATAATAAACATTTATTCAAACAAAGCATTTACATTTTCACATTTATAATTTGTCAGCTAACGCAGCATCATTTTATTTTGAGTTGAATTCTTAGATTTAGAGATGAAGACTCATAACTATTTATTTAGCTCATTCTTCTATGGGTCAACAGTTTGCCTGGACTCAGGTGGCCAGTTCTTCTAGAGTCTACCGAGTCTGGTCAGCTGCTGGTTAGCTAGGAAATTCTCCTCTGGGTTGGCTGGACATTGACTGGGGCCACAGAAGCAATAAGTCCTGTGACTCTTACCTTCCAGCAGGAGCGTGTGCACATGGCGGCTCAGGAAGATTGCAAGGATGAGAATGGAAGTGTTTGTATCAAGCACGATGTTGTTTATGGCACATTCTACCTGTCAAAGCAAGTCACAAGCCAAGTCCAGATTCAAGGGGTGGAAAATTCCCCTTCATTCCTTTTTTTGTTATAGTTGATGTGTATTGTTCTAGCTCTATGATGTACTAGGTCTTGTGTGTACTACAACTTGCTCACAGATGATTGGGGGAAAGGGAATATCATCAAATAGTTCACTATTTTGTAACTCGTTTCCCCCCACACCTATTACATTATGAACATGTTTTATTAAAAATGTAATGTATTTTATTGTATGAACTAACCGCAATTTACTTAATTACTTACCTATTGTAAATTTTGTTTCCAAATTTCAGAAAAAAATTTGAGCAATTAATTTGAAGTGGACAAAAACATTTAAAGCTACATACTTGCAAAACCACTATAGGATGTAACCAAACTATCACAATGTGCAAACTCACTGCCTGGTATTTTCCTCATTTTGTCCAAATTGTTATTTCTAGTTTCACCTGGCTCCATTTCACCCCACTCCTTTACTTTTGGATGGGAAGAGATGAAAAGAGGGAAAATATGTTTTGTAGTCAACCCACAGATCCATTAGCCCATTCATCTCAGAAAAATAATCAGAAAACTCCTCTTCCCCCATTACCTAACAATACCAGCAAAGCGAGTGCTTTCTATGTACCCGCAACAGATTGTAACCAACCTTTTCTATCAGTACACTTTATCATTGATATCTTCTTCCTATATTTCCTGAAAATGAGCATTGTCTTCAAAATACAAGGTACTGTGATTATAGCTCTTTTCCTTGCCCACTTACCTGAAATGTCTTTTTTCCTCCACCAAATCAGTATCAAAGGTAAGACAAATGAAACTTACTTTATCGTCTTCATTTAGGGAAGATCTCTGTGCTTTTTTCTCAGTCATTTCTGTTTATTCAATTATAACAGTTAAGTGTTTTTTAATAGTTGCTTTGATGTATTGCTCTTCCTCATACGATCAGGTCCTTTGGGATAGTAATAAAGATAGCTAGTTGTTTTGCAAATCCTAGGTTAGTCTTCACAGACAGCGATATAACTGATGTCAACAGTGACTAGAAGCTACAATATGTTTTTACCTTGCACCAGGAGAGCACTGATTCTAATTCTCTTTGGTGTTTGAAATCACTGAAAAAAAGAGGAAAAGGAGATTTGACTAGAAGGCTAGATATCAAGGAATCTCTGGAGAATAAATGAAAATTTACAATTAGTTTTAACTAGAGGTGGTAAGGGCTTATATACAATGGTGGTGAGACTATTTGGTAACTGAGGGAATTACTTTTGCTTAGGAATAGTAATTTATTAAGATCTAAAAAAAACCCCAGAAAAAACAATGCAAAGTGTATGCTATACAATACAAGAAATGACAGAAACCTGCTGTCACAGTTTTTAGTCAAAGAAACAAAATGTGAGAATGAAGTGTAACAGGGTGAAGAGCGTATTCCCTACAACCCTTGAGGGGGAGATAAAGGGGGTGGAGGATACGGAGTTTAAGATACATTTCATACTAAGACAAGCTAATAGCCATACCTTCCTGAGGGGAAGAGGGCTGTCACCCAGGACGAATTGTACAGTGACTGTGAAAACATGCAGCAACTAGTGACGTAGCCAGGGGAGAGCATACAGTGCCTGCCCAAGAGTCAGGGGGTGGAAGCCCAGCCTGGATGCTTGTGCATTACTGGCAATTTCTGCCCTGATTAAAGGCGGCAGCCAAAAGAAGAGAAAAGGTACTGGGGAATGGACCAAATTGGCAGACACTAACATACTATAGGAAGGGCTGGATGTGAGGTCATGCAAGAAGTTCCAGGTGAGCATTTAAATGACGGCAGGATGAAACAGAGGAGAGAGAGCCACAAGCTCTGGAGTATGAGAGGAGCTCTGCCTGGAGAAGAAGGTGGCAGAGCTGATGAAGCTGCAAGACCTTCGTGGCCACTCAAATTTGTGAGAGATACTTGGAGTGGAACTGTGACGGGGAATGCTAAGTTGCAGACTTTTGCATCTCTTAAAGATGTATGGAGAGGCCACTCTCTTGGGACACCTGCATTCTTAGACTCCACCAGGATCCAGGGTAACATGGCACATATTTTCTTGAACCAGTACTTGGAGGCTGAGAGTAGTGCACCCCAGATCCTGAAGGAAAGAGCCTGCACGAAGATGGTGACTCTGAAACCCACAAGTACACATTCCAGAGATGATGGAGACTTGTTTGCATAATTGGCTGGTGGACAGATAAGGATATTGGGACCTTCTGGGCATGGTTTTGGCATGCAGCCTTTTGGAAATCAAGGAAAGTTTTGTCTCTCTTGAGAGAAGGGGGCTCTGAGCAGGAGTGCTCTCAGCCCTCCCAATATTGGAGCCCTGTTGATAAAAACCTGTTCCCTTCAACATTAATTGTTGGGTCACAGGCAAAAGTGCCAGGTGGCTGAGCCCCAGTTTGCTTGGAAACAAAAGGATATAATTAAGCTGAAAGATATTCTCAGAGTTATAAAGAAAAAAGCCTTGTTAGTTAAGCAAGATGTTAAATCAGTAATAATCAAATCAAGTTATAATCAAAATAAGTTTAAAAAGAACAGTAAGAAATTGGTAAACTGACAGATAATGAATAATTCAATTATGTTAATGAAGACTTGTAGACATTTAGAAATGAAGATAATAAGTAAAAATAGGTAGGAGTAAATTTTCAGTTATATTTTTCTTTTCCTCTTTAATTCTTGTCTCTTTTTTTTGTAAAAACTTAACAATGAAACTACCTTTCAACTATCTGGGGATTTTTCCTGAATAATGCTTGAGTTAATCACAAAAATTAAAATAGTAAAAAGCAAGAAATGTGAAATTATAACACAGAAATACAATAGAGTCTCTTGATCTATATTGTATAAAATATCCTATTCTCTGTATTAAGCTGCCAGAGATTCTCAAAAATATTTTGTATCCTTAAGAAATATATTCCCTCTGTGTGTTTTCAATGTGTGAAGCCAACATGAAGGGAAGAAAGTGTGATTTTTGGAGATTCCCACATGATTACTTAGAAATGTTTGGCTGTGAGTGATTCTAGATCACAAGTGGTGCCCTGCTATCCTTTTATGATGAATGATATACACACCAGCCACTTTTGTGCTGCTCAAATTCTACTCTGCCTTGGTCCCCAGAACACTAGTTTTCAAATACACACAAATTATAAATCTAAAACACCTACAACTTAGGTGAAATAAATGCTCAATTCGTTCATTCATTTCCCCCTTAGGAACAAATGAAAATAACAGAATAAGATACCAAGTGAACTGATTTCTAGGAAATAGACTAGTGGGCACTTGAATTATAAAAATACAGGTATGAGCTTAAAAATGACATATAAATTTATATTGTAGTCACAGGCAGGTGAAACTATAGTTATACAAGTTATATATTTATAGTGCTATAAATTTGAAGAAAAGCCCATGTATTGAATGATACTAACAGCAAAGTGCAGTGGCTTTTATAGAAGCATCTATTTAATATTCTCAATGTTCCTATAACATAAGCATTAATCTTTTTTATATAAAAGAAAACTAATACTTTCTCATGACATAAGCTAATACATCATGGAGTTTTTGACCCCCTCCCCAAAATGCTCATTTCTATTTGCATTGTACTTAATTCAAATATGCATTAAATCCATAACAGAGGTAATAAAATATGCTAAGGATGCAAAGAAATAGAAATGATTAAATCAGTTTGAGATTACTGAAGAACTCTTAGGGGTGGGTGTGCATATTTAATGTAAGTCTTCAGCTAATTAGCCCAAGAACAGCATTCCAAACAGAACAGAGCACAATGAAGACAAAGGAAAAAGGCTTGTTTGTGGAATCATGAGGTAGATGTTCAAGGCAGCGGGTTGGCAGAGTGTGTCAGAAGGTATGGGTGAACAGACGACTGGGAGTCTGGGCTAAATGCTGATACTCTGAGGTTTACATTGCAAACAAGTGGGAACCAATAGGCATTTCTTACAGAAGTAACATAATCCTATACACTGGTTGAATGACTAAGTAAATAAATTTGCATGTTAAGGACAAAATATTTTAGTTTCAGGTTTTTCCACTAAAGGCCTACATATTATTTTAAAGTTTATCATTATGTTACTTACAAACCAAAAGCATTACATTAAAATGGTTTGTTAACATGACAAATACAGTGGCATATTTTTTTACAGACTACACTTCTGTAGCAGTCTTCCTGAAAGTTTTATTGAAACGGCAAAGTTTTCTCTGCTAGAGAGGTGTTTGATGCAACAGCTGTTTAATTGACAATTTTTGAATTCCATCTTCATCTCTCCACTCATTAGCTATTCATTTTGAGTTAAAAAAATTAAAGCCCATCTGCATTTGCTTCCCCCTGCCCAGTACCAATTTTAGATTTCCTGATGTGCCCAATTTTACATTTCAAAAGGCACGTGCCTGTTATCTGATGAGCAACGTGTCATCTTGTTCACGGAATAGATGACAGATCCTTTCGACTTTGCTTAGTGGTTCTCACCTAAATTACTCTTGAGAGAACACTCTTTGAAGATGCTACCAGATGGTTTTCCTCACATACTTAAGGAGCAGATTGGCAGTTTTAGTTCTGTCTCAACACTTATTGAGTGGCTATTTCCTATCTTCCCCATGGCTTAAGGTGCCAAGTAGATTTATGTCCAAAAACATACATGGAAAATAAATTCCCAGAGACTTCTGCCTTAGCAAGTCATTATATAGAATTCTGGCAGACTGAGTTCGTGTACTGAGCAACTCCTCAGTGCTGCAGAAATGTTTCATCTTCCTGGGGTTATTTGCTGCAATTGAAATGAGGTCAGGGAGTCTCTTCAATTCATCATGCCACACCATTCACTCTGATTTCCTCTTCTAATGCTGGGCGAGATGATGTAATTAGCATTGCCAGAAAAGGCATCATCCCACGGGTCATTTGTACAGTCTTGTAGCTAGAATAATTACTACTATAGTGTGCTAGAAATGAAACTCCTTCTACTGACCTTTACCACTCAGGTCACAGCGATTATTTTTCATTTTATGTCTTCCCCTCCTACCCACGTCTCAGAACCTACAGGTGCCATGCTTCAGTGTGCAGGGCTACTGGTTGCCTTGTCAAATGTAAAGCCATTGTACAGGCCGCATGTTTTAAACTTTTGTCTGCCATTGATCAGCGGTCTAGCTAATGCTGATCATTCTTGTCCCTAGCATTGCCAAAGTTGAAATAATTTCTTAATAACAATGATTGACTAGGAAATGACTTCCTTTATTCCACTGGCTTTCTCAGTCCAGGAATACAAATAAAAAAAATCATATAATCCCAATGTAGTTTTTATTCTTCTGAGTGTGTTACAGGTTACTTAAACGCCTCCTTTGTTACTGTGAATCAAGAATGTTATTTGCATTCTTCCAAGTGTTTGAAGTGTTACATTTGAGTTTTACTGCTTGCTCAATTTAAGCAGAAAGTACATTCCTAGTTTCTCATCAGGAGGTAAGGAAGGTCTGTGTGGCAGGCAGAATGATCATCACCATCACCTCAGCCCAGCGATGCCACCTGCCTATCAGTAGTTCCTGGGAGCATGCTCCATTTTAGGGAAAATATGAGTTTGCAAATATAATTAAGTAGTTGACCTCAAAGGAGAGAGAATAACCTGGGTTATCCAGATGAACCCAAGCTTTTCAAAAGAGTATTTGTAAGTAGAGAAATTTTCCCACTGGACATGAAAATAGGGTGCAGCAGAGAAAGTCAGTGAGCTTTGGAGTGTTAGGAAGACTTCGCCAATTACTGCTGGCTTTGAAAATGGAGAAGGCAACATGAGAAGGGATGTAAGGGGCTTTGAGGAGGTGAAAGCGTCTTCTGGCTTATAGTCAGTAAGAAAACAGGGACTTCAGTCTTGCAACTGATGAGAATTGAATTTTTGCCAAAAGCAAGCCTGAAAGAGAATTGTCCCAGTGGCCTAAAGATATAAAATTCTTCAGACATCTTGATTTAGACTTTGTGAGATTTTAATGAAAGGACTCAGCTCTAAGATCGGAACTGCTAACCTACAAAACTGTGAAATAAAAATGAGCATTGCTTTATTTTATTTTTTAAAGATTCATTTATTCTTAGAGAGAGGAAGGAAGAGAGAAAGAGAGGAAGAGAAATATTAACACATGAGAGAAACATTGTTTGCCTCTCACAGGTCCCAAACCAGAACCTGGCTTACAACCGAGGTATGTGCCCTGACCCATAATCGAACCAGTGACCTTTCAGCTGTCAGGACAACACTCAACCCATTGAGCCATACCAGTCAGGGCAAAATAAGTGTTGCTTCAATCTATCGAGTTTTTATACTTATTATAGCAGCAATAGAATATAAATACAAATTTTGATGCCTGGAATAGGAAAATGACAAAAATTCCTAAAATGTGCACATTGCTTTGAATTTGGGCAAATAAGCATAGTTTGCAAGGATTTTGTAGAATACAACAGAAAAAGCCTAGATAGATTGTGTTGAAGAGGCTTTTGCTAGAAAAATGCACATTAAATATGCTATCAGTGAGGAATCAGAGGAAGTAATGAGAATTACAATAATTTGTAAATCACCTTAAAGAAAGCCTAAATCCCTATTACCAGGCTGTCAGTAGAAATCCAGGATTCCAGCATGCTTCTGGTGAGCATTCAGAATGAACTGAGGAACATGTTATTAGAAACAGGAAAAGGGGAACTTTTGTTAGTGTCAGAAAGCTTAGTCTCACGGCATCCTGAGATTATGTGAAAATCAGAATTTTTGAGTAACAAAATTAGTTATTTAGCTGAGGATATTACCAAACAAAGTATTCAAGTTGGATCCCAGGATCCTAGTTTCTTCTTGCAATATTTATAGTAAAAATATAAGAGAGATTATCAAAATTAAGGGAGAAACTTTTTGACTAAAATAAATGGGGACATGATGATTTGAAGAAGTCTAAGCCTACCCAGATAACAATAGGTCCAAGTATTCAATTCCAAAAATGGCTCTTCAAACTGGTCAAAAATGTGAATCACACATTTACTCCATAAAACTAGGGTCCCTTGGGAAGTTTATGTCTTCAGATGGCGATCAGTCATCTGAAAAGTGGCCATAAACAGACATAGGATTATCTCTAAGAAGGTTGTAAATGTAGCTTCCGTTTATTGGAGTGAGTCCTCCCAAAATTCTACCAGCAAGACACAGGTTGATTAAAGTACTCCACTAAACACATGCTACCTTTCATGAAGAAGTAATAATGACTGCAAGGTGGAGTCCGGAGGCCTGAGCCAGGAACCAAGGAGGATTATTCCCAATGCTTGAAACCAAATATACTTTGCTTACCTTCTAATTAAAAATGACTTGGACTGCTAATTCTTATTTATTCTTCACTTCCCCACTTTTTGAATGAAGATATCTATAAATGTTATCTATGTATGTCTTACTATCTTGTGTTCGAAGCAGATAACTTATGTCTTTAGATTTATATATTCACAGATGGGGAAGAATTGTACCTCAGCGATTGTTTAATGGATTATAAAAGAACTTCATCCTCATGATTTACATGATTTAGTTGCATCAGATTACTTAGATGCTGAGATTTGGAATTTCTGAGCTGATGAGAATGGAAGGGGACCTTTAGGAATTGAGGATGGGATGAATGTATTTTGCATTTGGGAAGAATATGAAACTTCAGGAGTCAGCAGGTAGACAGTGATATGACTTACTAATTATATTCCCCCCCTAATCCCTAGATCCTGTGCGTATGCTTCAATGCAGGCAAAACAGGTCTTTGCAAATGTAATTAAATTTATGGACCTTAAACTATGGAGATTATCCTGGATTGCTTTGGTATATGAACCAAAGAGTAGATAACTTTGTACTTCAATTGGAGCAAGAGAGATGGAGAAGAAATAAAATTCAGAGGATTCAACTTGCCATAGCTTTCTTTAAAATTAAAGGGAGTGGAACTTCTAGCCGAGACGGAGACATAGGTAAACACACTGTGCCTCCTCGCACAACCAAAAGAATGACAACAACAAATTTAAAAACAAAAAACAACTGGAACTGACAGAAAATTTAACTGTATGGAACTTCAACAACCAAGGAATTAAAGAAGAGATATCCATCCAGACTGGTAGGAGGGGTGGAGACAGGCAGCCAGGCAGAGAGGACTTGCAGCAAGGCAAAAGACTGTGGAGTGGATGGTCCCACATTCGCGTGCAGATAAACCAGGAGGAACGACTGGGCAGCACAACAGACTACACAACCCAGGGCCAGAGCTCAGGAAAATAAAGCCTCAAAACCTCTGACTGAAAAAATCTGTGAGGGTTGTAGTGTCAGGTGAAACTTCCAGCCTCCCAGTACAGCTCATTGGAGAGATCCACAGGGTCCTAGAACCTACACAAACCCACTCACACAGGAATCAGCACCAAAGGGCCCAATTTGCTTGTGGGTAGTAGGGGAAGTGACTGAAAGCCAGCCCAGAGCAGAGCAAGCAGCAGTGTTCCCTCTCAAAACCATCCCCCACATACAGCATCACAATGCAGCCATGTGGGTTGCCCTGTGCTTGTGAACGCACAAAGCTCTACCCCTTACTACTTCAAAGGCACGCTGAAACAGAAGAAGGGGGAGGAGGAGGAGGAAGAGGAGGGGGGAGGGGGAAGAGGAGGGGGAGGGGGAGGGGGAGGGGGAGGAAGAGGAGAAAAAGAAGAAGAAAGAAAAGAAGAAAGAAAAATGCCCTAAATGAAAGAATAGATCAAAGCTCCAGAAAAAAATCCAACTAAGCAATGAAGAGATAGTCAACCTACTAGATGCACAGTTCAAAATACTGGTAATCAGGAAGCTTACTGAACTGGTTGAATATGATTTCAAAGTAGAGGAAAAAGTGAAGGCTATGAAAAGTGAAATAAAGGAAAGTGTACAGGGAACCAACAGTGGTGGGAAGGCAACTGGGATGCAAATCAATGGTTTGGAGCAGAAGGAAGAAAAAAAAACATGCAACCAGGACTGAATGAAGAAATAAGAACTGAAAAAAATGAGGAGAAACTGAGGAACCTCCAGGAAAACTTTATCTGAATATCTGAATTATAGGGGTGCCAGAAGGAGAAGAGGAAGAGCAAGAAATTGAAAACTTATTTGAAAACATAATAAAGGAGAACTTCCCCAATCTGGCAAAGGAAATAGACTTCCAGGAAGTCCAGGAAGCACAACCAATGCACATCAAAATTACATTACCCAAGATGAAAGATAAGGAAATAATCTTAAAAGCATTAAGAGAAAAGGAGACACCTACAAAGGAGTTTCCATAAGACTATCAGTTGATTTCTCAAAAGAAACCTTATAGGCAAGAAGCAGATGAAAAGAAGTATTCCAAGTCACAAAAGACAAGAACCTACATCCAAGGTTATTCTATCCAACAGAACTATCATTTAGAATGGAAGAGAAGATAAAGTGCTTCCCAGATAAGGTTGAGTTAAAGGAGTTCATCATCACCAACCTCTTATTATATAAAATGTTAAAGGGACTTATTTAAGAAAAAGAAGATAAAAATATGAACAGTAAAATGACAACAAACTCACAACTACCAACAACCAAACCTAAATCTAAAAACAAACAAACAAACCAAAAAAAAAAAACAGAAACAAAAACAAACTGAGCAAACAACTAGAACAGGAACAGAATCACACAAATGGAGATCACATGGGGGCTATCAGTGGAGAAGTGGGAGAGGGATAGAAGGGGAAAAGGTACAGGGAATAAGTAGCATAAATGGTAGGTAGAAAATAGGCAGGGGGAGGTTAAGAATAATATAGGAAATATAGAAGCCAAGGAACTTATGTGTATAACCCGTGGACATGAACTAAATGGAGGGAATGTGGGTGGGAGGGGGTATGCAGGGCAGAGGGGAATAAAGGAGAGAAAATGGGACAACTGTATTAGCGTAATCAATAAAATATATTAAAGAAAAAATAAAATTAAAGGGAGCAAATGGACAGGGGATGCAAGATGCACTAAGGATCTGAGAAAAGTTCCAGACTGAGTCTGCAAAGAAACAAGGACCTCAGTTTTATTGCTGCATTCAACTAAATTTTGCCAACAACCTGAATGAAACAGAAGACAGATTTTCTCCCACAGCCTCCAAATACAAATTGTGCCAGACTAGGCAAAACCTTGACTATGCTTATGACACACAGAACTTTGAATAATACATTGGTGCTCTTTTCAGCTGCTAAATTTGTGGTGATTTGCAACAGCAATAATGAAAAGTCAATATAGTCTATAATTCAGATGTAATAATAAAGGTGTCAAAAGGTATCTCTATCCAGGGCAGTATTCATTGTTACAGTTGTAGCTGTTTCTGTAATTAGCATTACAATGGCAGAATCCCAGTTCTGCCTTCGTGGAATAGCAGGTGCAGATCTCAGTTCTGTGCCTCCTTCCCACACAGCCTGGGCAATAAGCATGACTGACATCTCTACTTATCTGTCAGAGGATTATCTTTTTCCGACTAAATACACAGATACTTTACATTTGCAGAGTTCTTCATAAGTGATAAAGAACCTTCACATATGTTACTTGACACAATAACTTATTGAGTATATATTGTCATCCATCTATGATTTGAGAAAAACTAACTTGGATGGATTAGTTGACTTTCCAAAAAACATACATGTTGGCATACTCTAAACTACACTCAGCAAAATAACCTAATATTCTTTTCAAATGTAGCTGTTTTCACAGTATGTCACTCAACTTTTATTTATATCAACGGAGTAAATTCTTAGTTGGGCAATTAGAATTAAATTTAATCAGTTGTTTCTTTTAGGATATTTTAGCTCTCTTAGTCATGTGTGAGTAGTCAAATTCAGCTGAAACATCGTGAGGTCCTGCTTGTCTATAACCTTGTTATTGAATTCTATTATTTCATTTGTTTTATTAGGTATCCATCTTTGAGTGAGTAAGGTCAAATACTAAAAGTTATTTTTTACTTGTGCCTTTTGCCCAAGCTCTATTTATATTTCTTGGCTTTATTATTATTTGGGGTTTATTCTTCTATTCTTTTATATCTGCCTAGAACAAAATAAAATAACTTCTTTTCTGCTTTCATGAAAATATCACTATTTGTATTTTCTTTATTATTCTAGAAACAAATTAAACTACTCTTTTCTCCTTTATGCTATTTTAATTATCTATGCATCATCTGTCTATTGTTTCATGTAGACTCTGAAAAATTTTGTCTTTATCCAAGTAAATCAATTATGTAAATATATTTTTTAATATTATTCTGGAGATGTTCTACATCTTCTTATGTACTCTAAAATGAGAAGGTGAGAGGCAGCCCTAGAAAATATATCCTGCCAAGGACTATTTAGTGCAGAAAAGCACTGAATGATGAATTTGGGCCTGCCTTCAATACTGTTTGAAATTTAGGTAATGACTTCAGCCCTATAGCTCCATACTAGTTCACAAAACCCCAGGATTTCTTCAGACATACTTTATAAAAAGACACAGGGACCCCTTTACTGATTTTGGTCATTGGCTAAAGTGAGACCTGGGAGGGCCATGGCTTGTTTTCGTTCTCTCTGGTTTCTTATAAATAAGTTGGCTCAGGAGAAATTTTAAATAAATGTAGTTTTAATAAGACACAACACAAGAAACCCTTTCAGTTTTTTTCCTAAGCAAATAAAAGAGATCAGTTAGCTTATCTAAAAAAAGACATACTTCATACAATAAGATCAATATCAAAAGGTATAGCAACAAGGCTAGTAGAAATAAGGTATACTATTAAGCCTGGGTCAGAAGACAGGGCAGCATATAGAAATAAAGCTATGTGTGACTCCATTTTAGGAGCATACAAAGTGTTTTATTCCAACTAAGAAACACTTGAAATACGGATGATTCTGCCATGCACCTGTTACGTGGTACATAGAATTTTAGCTTTAACTCTAAGTTTCTGCAAATGCCCCATCTTGTCCCCTCAGCAATTCCCCTCATTCGTACAAGAGTAGCCTCTGATACTTAACAGTAACTTGCCAGAGAAGTAATATTTAATATTATCTTAAGTGATCATTTAAAAAAGTGAATAAAGAATAGAGAAGAGCACAGACCCAGACAAAGCCAAGGATGATTTTAGTAATGGAAATAAAAGGATTAGGATTGGGGAAACCATAAATACTATTCTGTGACTGTAATTTCTGAGGCAGCTTTTGAAAAGTAATTGTATCTTTGTGGGAACAGTTTAATCAATTTTAAAAATGAAAATTAAAGTTTCTGTTTACTGATTAAACAGGTTATTGTGAGAATGCTTAGTCAGAGAACATATATGCATAACTCATAGACACAGACAACAGTGTGGTGATGGCCAGAAGGAAACAGGGTGGAGGTGGGTGGAAGTGAGCAAAGCAGGAGAAATGGGGACATCTGTATTAGTGTCAACAATAAAAATAAAGTTAAAAATAAAAAAATGCTTTTCAAAGTTATAAATGTCTAAACCATTTTCCCTTTTTTTTTTGTATATCATAAAGTGAGGATTATCTGAGAAAGATGTATGATAGCCTCACGTTGGGAATTCAGTCTATAGGGTTAAAAATAGAATAGGTTTGAGAATAGTTTCATAAACCATTTTTTCTATGATGCTACAATTAGACAAAAATAGTAGAAACCATGAAATATTAGCTCTTTATGGATACTACTAAGGAGATCATTTCAAAATGGCTTTACTTACGTGAAGAGTAGGTTATGCAATCTGGATTGATGAGAGTGTTTAGGGTCTCAGTGTCAACAGGGGGAAAAAGGGGTGACACTGTAAACTTTTGAAACTATGGTGAGTTGTTTAGGATTCTGCCCACGATTCAATATTTCTTAATGCTGTGAGCTGGAATATAAATAAAGTTTGGAAATATGAAGTTGTAATGACTAATGATACTTTGTGCTATCATTACTCTCTTTTCTTAAACATGACTAGGTGACCCATGTCATTCCCCGCTCTGCCTGCCCTATCTGAATGGTAGCAGGTAATCTGTACATAAATAGTCCCACTACCCATCATCTGATGCTATTGAGCTAAATATTGGAGAGCTAGGGATGGCTGCAATTTTCTAGCACAACCAGAAAAAATATTGCTGGTTCAGATGTTGAACTCTTTACTACTATGGGATCATATGTTTCTGTGTAATCTTAAAATGCTTTGGTAATGGATCATTAACTTGAAAGCAATAAAATGCCAATAAAAACCTTATTTTCTAAAAATGAAAATCGAGAGAGTTATAGCTTATGTTTTGTTGTTTGGGAATTCCTCTAAATATTTATTTTTTATTTTAATTATATATTTTAAGTGAAATCTAGAATATTTTGGATGATGTAAATAAATATTATCTATAATGTTATATCTAAGATATCTATAAAATAAAATGTTTTTCTAAGATTTATTTTATTTATTCATTTATTTTAGATTTTTCTTAATTTAATTTAATTTAATTTTTTATTTTAATTGTTTGAGTAAAGTTTTCTGCCTTTGCCCCCACCCCAGCCCACCCTCTAGCCCTCCTCACCTCCCTCCCATTTCCACCGTTCCCCCATTATTGTTCCATGTGTTCTTTATACTTGTTGTTGCAAACCCTTCACCATTTTTCACCCTTCCCCCCCTCCCCTCTCCCTCTGGTCACTGTTATTTATTTATTTTTAGAGAGAGGAGAAGGGAGAGAGAAAGATAAGGAGAGGAACATTAGTGCGTGGTTGTCTCTTGTGCACCCCCTACTGGGGACCTGGCCGACATCCGAAGTATGTGCCCGGGCTGGAAATTTTACAGGCTATCCTTTGGCTCCCAGGCTGGCACTCAGTCCACTGTACCACACCAGCCATGGGCATATTATAAAATGTTTTTAATTATGTTCTATATAAATGTTTACTTTTGTGATTAGGTATAATCGTTGACTATGCATATTTAGAGACAATGTAAATTATTGTAGTTATTTTATTCTGCCAGCTTCTTATTTTTTAATAAGTGTAATGATATATTTAAGCATAAACACCAATCCATTTTCTAATATTTGAGCACAATAGCCATTTCTCCTCGTTTAACCAAGTACAAAGTTAGGAAATCTAAACTTCCAGTTATGTAATCAAAAAATGTTTTTAAACAAATGGACTTTTTAAAAGATTTTATTTATGTATTTTTAGAGAGAGAGATAGGAAGGGAGTGAGAAGGAGAGAGAGAGAAACATCAATGTGTGAGCGAAAAATCAACTGGTTGCCTCTTTCACACCCTGAAAATAAATAATGGAGACCCAGCCTGCAACCCAGGCATGAGTCCTGACTGGGAATTGAACCAGGGACACTTCATTTCGCAGGCTGACACTCAACCTACTGAGCCACAGAAGCCAAGACATATAAGAATTTTTTAGTTTCCTAGTAGACATTTTAAAGTTGATTTATATTCCCTATTAGAGTTGACATTTTATGCATTTTAAATAAACATATTTATGCACCTTAAGATAGATACATTTAGCTAGTTACTACATAAATATTTTCTTTTTCATCAATAACTAATTTATTTCTATAATAGAATGCCAGTTTACAAAAAAATTTCACATAATAAAAGTGAGAAATTAATGTACAGCTTCTCTAATAATTGAATAAAATCAGCAAAATATAAGCAATTATTGAAAAAAGTATATAGTACTAAATCTGCAAAAAGTAATATAAAATTGGAAATTGTTTTAGGTATTATAGGGAGAAAAAAGATTTCAAAATCACAGTTTCAAAATTTTTCCATCAAGGAAACAATCCAAAAATCAGTTTTTTACCCGTTTATTAAAATCCTAAATTCCAGTCCAAGGAATTTAGCACCACCCCAGCAAGCTTACTGTAATAAGATTTATAGGATTATTGATATAAGACTATTGTGTAAAATTGACTGATAATACTTTCTAAATGTCTCTTTAGGTCATTTACTTTCTTGTGTATTTCAGGGGCTCTCGTGATGTTGTTCAAGAGAGCCAAATCTCAAATTAGCATTATTTATTTATTTATTTACTTACTTACTTAGTTTTTATTTGTTATATTTTTTACCATTGTTCAGTTACAGTTGTCTCATCTTTTTCTCCATTGTTCTCCCCTGCCCTGTCCCAACCCCCTCATCCCCACAGTCGATCCCCTCATTGTTGGTACCTATCAGTCCTCTGTTCATGTTCCTTGGCTTGCTCCTTTCCCTTCTTTCCCTCTTTCTGTCCTAACCCCTTTTTTGGTCACTGTCAGTTTGTTCTTTATTTCTGTCTCTCTGTTTTTTTTGTTGTTGTTGTTAATTTGCTTTGTTGATTAGGTTCCACTTATAAGTGAGATCATGTGGTATTTGTCTTTCACTACCTGACTTATTTCACTTAGCATAATGCTGTCTAGTTCAATTCATGCTGTTGTGAAGGGTAGGAGCTCCTTCTTTCTTTCTGCTGCATAGTATTCCATTGTGTAAGTTACCATAGTTTTTTGATCCTCCCATTTACTGATGGCACTTAGGTTGTTTCCAGTACTTGGCTATTGTAAATTGTGCTGCTATGAACGCAGGGGTGCATAGGTTCTTTCGAATTGGTGTTTCAGGATTCTTGGGGTATAATCTCAGTAGTGGAATTGCGAAATCAAAAGGCAGTTCCATTTTTTGTTTTCTGAGAAAATTCCATACTGTTTTCCACCATGGCTGCACCAGTCTGCAATCCCACCAACAGTGCACTAGGGTTCCCTTTACTCCACAATCTCACCAGCACTTATTGTTTGTTGATTTGTTAATGGTGGTCATTCTGACCAGTGTGAAGTGGTATCTCATTGTTGATTTAGTTTGCATCTCTCTGATAGCTAGTGATGTTGAGCATTTTTTCATATGTCTATGGGCCATCTGTGTGTCCTCCTTGGAGAAATGTCTGTGCAGGTCCTCTGCCCATTTGTAATTGAGTTATTTGTCTTCCTGGAGTGAGTTCTTCATATATTTTGGTGATCGAACTCCTGTCTGAGTTGTCATTAGCAAGTATGTTTTCCCACATGATTGGTTCCCTTTCCATTGTGTTGATTTGTACTTTAGCCATGTAGAAGCTTTTTAATTTGATGTAATGCCATTTGTTTATTCTTTCCTTTATAACCCTTGCCTTAGGGGATGTATCAATGAAAATATTGCTGCGTGGCATATCTGCAATTTTTTTGCCTATATTCTCCTTTAAGACTTTATGGTGTCATGACTTATATTCAAGTCTTTTATCCATCTTGAATTTATTTTTGTGTATGGTGTGAGTTGGTGGTTTAGTTTCATTTTTTTTTGCATTTACTTGTCCAGATCTTCCAACACCATTTATTGAAGAGGCTATTTTTACTTCATTTTATGTTCCTGCCCCCCTTTTCAAATAATAATTGACCATATTGACATGGGTTTATTTATGGGCTCTCTATTTTGTTCCATTGGTCTGTGTGTCTGTTCTTATGCCAATACCAGGCTGTTTTGACTACAGGGGCCTTGTAGTATATTTTGGTATCAGGTATTGTGACTCCTCTTACTTTGCTCTTCTTGCTCGAAATTACTGAGGCTAATTGAGGTCATTTATGGTTGCATATAAATTTTTGAAATATTTGTTGTCTATCTGTGAAATATGTCATTGGTATTTGATAAGAATTGCATTGGATCTATAGATTGCTTTGGGTAGTATGGACATTTGAGTGATATTAATTCTTCTAATTCATGAACACAGTATATGCTTTCATTTATTTGTAACTTCTTTAATTTATTTCTTCAGTGTTCTGTAGTATTCTGAATATAGTTCTTTTACCTCTTTGGTTAAGTTTATTCCTAAGCATTTTACTTATTAAGCTTACAAACTCACAAAAATAAACACAAGATTTTTCTTCCTATGTATAATAACAGTTAAGCTATTTTATAATCAATTTTTTCAATAGCTATGAGATCTTTCCAGAATTAATGTTAAAATCTGTGCTTTCTCAAGTCGAATTTAGAAAACTTAGAGAAATATTATTGAATTACGAAGATAATAAAAATTTGAGACAGTAATTTTTTAACTAAGAAAAAGTTAAAGGACATATAATGCTAAAGTGAAAAAGACTGTAGATAATTTTATTAAACTTCATCTTTGTAAGTCAGATCATTATGAGTTTTCACATACTTTAAAATTACAAAAATATTCCAGAATAGGCTATATATCTACTGAATACATAAATAGAAAAGATTGATTCTATGCTAAAAACATGTATAATTTCATGAAAAATTATGCTTGTTTCAAAAGTTCTTGAGAGTTTGTGGAAGAATACTGATTTTTTAGAGAAATAAAGAATGGTGTGAATTCTGCCTAGAGAAGTGATTAATATTTATAAGATAAAAAATGTATACAATCCTTCTTACTAATACACAATCCTGAGACTGATATCATCAGTTCTCCACTGGAAAAAATGTGAACACAATTAGTAAATGTAAAAATTTACATTACTATGTTTTAATATATGAAAATGGTAGTGATAATCTACTATCAATACTTTGGCATGACTTTTTTCTATTGTAATGATGCATAAATTGGCAATCTTAATAAAAACAAAAGGCAAGTCAGGATTATAAACTAAGTAATGCTGATTATTAAGTATGGAAAGATTTTTACCTTTCTAGACTAAGTTTTTACTTATTGAGTATATACATTTTGAAAGGTTTTACTGCACATACATATGGGAATTCAAAAAAATTAACTAATAATCATGTAATTAATTTGTAATTATTTATTATTAATTATTTGTTATTAATCAATGATTTTTTCTTTTTAAATTACAACTTACATTCAACATTATTTTATGTTAGTTTCAGTTTCACAGCATAATGGTTGGACGGTCATATGCTTTCCCAAGTGTTCCCCTCCAATATTTCCAGTACCCACCTGGCACCATACATATTTATTACAATATTATTGACTATATTCCCTATGTTGTGCTTTACACCTCCATGACTACTTTGTAAGTACCAATTTGTGCTTCTTAATCCTTTCATTTTTTTATCCTGCCCCCATAACCCTTTCTCCTTTCTAGCAATGATCAGTCTATTCTGTGTATCTGTGAGTCTGTTTGAATTTTTTTGTTTGCTTATTATGTTGTTTAGATTCCACATATAAGTGAAATCATATGCTATTTGTCTTATCTGACTGACTTAGTTCACTCAGCATAATACATTATAGGTCCATCCATGCCATCTCAAAAGGTAAGATTTCATTTATTGTTATGGCTAAGATTCCATTGGGCACATGTACCACCGCTTGTTTATCCACTCTTCTATTCTAGGTAAGTTGGGTTGTTTCCCTATCTTGGCCCATTGTAAATAATGAGGCAATGAACATAGAAGTGTGCATATTTTTTAAAATTAGTGTTTTGGGTTTCTTCGGATATACACTCAGAAGTGTCCGAAGGAACCCAGAATCACTGGGTCATAAGGCAGGTAGGTCCCTTTTTAAATTTTGGAGGAAATTCAATGCTGTTTTGCATAGTGACTATACCACTTTGAATTCTCACCAATAGTACACTTAGGGTTCCCTTTTCTCCACATCATTACCAAAACTTGTTGTTTGTTGATTTATTGATGATAGCCATTTTGAGAGGTGTGAAGTGACATCTCATTGTGGTTTTAAAATGCATTTCTTTGATGATTAGTGACATTTAGCTATTGTCATTATTTGTTTAGTACTTGAAAAGAATGTATATTCTGCTGCTTTGGATTGAAATGTTCTAAAAATATTAAATCCATCTTGTCTAATGTGTCATTTAAGACTGTTGTGAACTTGTTTGTTTTTGGTTTGCAAGATATATCCATGGGTGTCAGTAAGGTATTAAAGTCTCATACCATGACAGTATTACCATTTCTCTCCTTTCGTGTCCTTCAATATTTGCTTTACATATTTAGTTGCTCCTATGTTGAATGCACAAATGTTTATGAAGTTTATATTCACTTGTTGGATTTATCCCTTTATTACTATTATCCATTATCATTTCTGTCTCTTATTATATCCTTTGTTATAAAGTCTGTTATACCTCATGTAAGTATTACCACCCCAGCTTTTTTGTTTTCATTTGAATGAAATATTTTCTCCATTTCTGTACTTTCAGTGTGTGTCCTTCAATCTGAAGATAATCTCATGTAGACAGAAAAAAAATACCTTTAGTATATAGGTCTTGTTTTCTTATCCAACTACCCTATGTCTTTTGATTGGGGCACTTAATCCATTTAAATTTAAAATAATTATTGATTGGTATGTGCTTATTAACATTTTGTTCGTTGTTTTCTGCTTTCTTTTGAGTTCCATTCTAATCCTTTCTTCTACTTTTCCTCTTTCTTTTTGTGGCTTTCTTTTCTCTTTTAAGATTTTATTTATTTATTTTCAGAGAGAGGAAGAGGGAAAGAGTAAGAAAAGGAGAGAAACATCAGTTTGTGGTCGTGTTCCATGTGCCTGCTACTGGAGACCTGGCCTGCAGCAAGTATATTAGGAATCAAACTGGCCACACTTTGGCAGACTGGCGCTCAATCCACTGAGGCAGACCAGCCAGGGCTGATGACTTTCTTTAGTGGTATGCTTATATTTTTTTTCTCATTTTCATCTCTGTATTTACTGTAGGACTTTGCTTTGTAGTTATGGAAATCATTACACAGACTACCTTCTGATTTGCAGGACGCAATTACTCACTTGTGCTGAGCATCCTACTAATTTTTACTCTCAAATGTGTATTTCTATTTCTTTCATTTTCTATTAATTTCTAATTTTCTATCTATTTCCAATCTTTCATTGTATATTAACTCACCTCTTTCAGTCCTTCTTTCCTCTGATTTCTACTGAAGTACCACTTGTTAAATATGCCTCTCCTGCTTACCCAATCTAAAAATCTCATCACTCTGAACACCACCCAACTCTCTCTCCTACTTTGATTGTATTCTTAGCACTGATTACTATCTAGCCCTTGTATACAGCATTATATCTTATAGATGTTATATAATACATTATATATGGTATAACATATATACAATGTTCTAGAATGTATACAATATGCATATATTATTGTATATATAAAAGCAAAGTATTTCCATGATTCTCCTATATTTTACTGTAATAATTCTTGCTAAAGTTCTGCATTTAAAGAGTGTTTATACAGAGTATCATCAATATTGAGGATCAAGTATTAAGAAGCTATTTTAATTACCACACAAATATTTTAAGTTCAGTAGAATAATGGATTCCTTGATAGGATGAGTTATTTTTTAAAAATTAAGATTTTATTTATTTATCCTGAGAGGGGAAGGGAAGGAGAGCAGGAGAGAAATAACAATGTATGGTTGCCTCTCATGCGTCCCCTGCCAGGAATTGGCCCGCAACCCAGGCATGTGCCCTGACTGGTAATTGAACTGCGATCTTTTGGTTCACAGGCCCGTGCTCAATCCACTTAGCTGCACAAGCCAGGGCAAAAAAAAAAAATTATGATAACTTAAGTAATCTTTGGAGAAAGAACATGATTAGATAATTTTTAAATCTCTCAATATCATTTTAAGTGTTTTTTTAATGTGATAACTCTTGTAGTTTTGAAATTCTGATACACATGCAAACTCTTTTAGAAGTCTGAGCTATGTGGACTAGTTCCATGGTCCACTTTGTAAAGTTTTTGATCAAAATCTCTCATTTGCATTAAATAAAATTAAATACACTTTCATATTTTATGTTTTTAATATTATATGACATTGAAATTACTTATTGAGAAAATTTAAAATAATTAACATAGGTTCTGTAGGTTAAAAAAAATTTTTTTGGAGTATGAAGCTTAGAGACAGAATTCAAAACTATTTTATGTATGTATCTCTTTTTCTATGCATTTATATCTTTCCAATGATGATTTTTGTTAAACTTTCTAAAAGTATTTTTATTTAGATAAATTTTATGCTGTTGTTCAGTAGATATATTTATGGATATACATTTTATTAGAAGAGATTCTTTTGTATTATACATTGTTTTAATTTAATATATTATTTTATTTAATATTAAAAGTAATGTTGGCTACTTTTTTGAAATATATCAATCTGTCTTTGCTTTGTTTTAAAGTTTGTATTTAACTATATTTGCATGTGTCTCTTGGAAGAAAACTGGTGTTCAATGTTAAAAGTCATATATGTACATTTTCTTTTCTTAAAGAATAGTTCAGTTCATTTATATTTTATATTATCAGAATACATATGAGAGAACTAGTGGAATGGTAGAATAATGACATCCAAAAACATGCTCTCTCACACAAACAAAAACACTGGTGGAAAATTATCAATATAAAGTTTTCCCAGTTCTGAAGATGGACCAATTATGGAGATAGTTTGCAAAAATTCAAAGAGTATTTATTCAAGAATAGTAGCTGTATCTCAGTAATAATTAGCTTTATCAAATTTAAATTTCTGTTATTCTTGTCTCCCTGATAACAATCCAGCTGTAAGAACCAATAGCCTTATAGCCACTTGTGATGGCAGAAAGGATCTGAAGCTCCACAAATGTCCCATCACCATATTACAGTCACTATCTGACTGTAATATGACTGTAATCTGACTGTAATATCTGACCTGCCTGGAATTTCCCTGAAAAATCCCCCTTCACAGGGCAATTCTTCCTTATGATGTTTGTTGAAAATAACCAGCACAATTGTATAATTTCACAGTTGCTTATAGCAATGATAGTAGTCATGGCAAATAAGAATTTAACTCCAAAATAAAAAATAAAAATGCATAAAAATAATATCTGAATATGAAATATCAGTAGAGAGCTTAGCAATGTCTTAGTATAGTCCCAGCTACCCATATATTCAGAGCTCTACTCATGCTCTGGCAACACCTGAGAAGGAAGTATTTTTTCAACTCTAGCTGATCTTGAGAATCCACACAAGTGTGAAATGAAGGCTTATAAACAAAGTTGTACACTAACTCCCAGAACATTGAAGGCATATCCCAGCACACATGTGGAGAAGATGGAAGATTTATTGTTCTAAGGCATTTAATGAAATATTTACCCACCTTTTGACTGACCTTTAAGGTAACTATGCACAAACTCCAGTGCTTGCACATGGAAAAGAATGCAGATTTTAAAAATACAGCTCAGTGAGTTCCTTTGAAAAATAAGAAAAATGAACATCAACAGAAACAATTCCTAGGTCTCAGACAAGAAAAAGTGAAAGAAGTTCACCACCATCAAACTAGTGTTAGAAGAAAAGCTAAAGAGGCTTTTTAAGAAGGAGAAAAAAATTAAAATATGAGTAAGAAAATATCACAAAGAAAAAAAACTCTCACTGGCAAAGGCAAGCACATAATAAGAACAGTGGATCCAACATTAAAGCTAGTACAAAGGTTAAAAGGCAAAAATAGCAAGATCATGTGTAGTTACGGCAGAAAAACAAAAAATACACAGAAACATGAAGGGTAAAAAAAAATGATATAAACATGGAGAGGGTGAGTGAAAATTGTAGTGATTTTTATAGTGTGTGTGAACTTCCACAACCATGAACTTAAAATTGACTGTCATATACATGGCTTGTATATTTATGTAATAGATATTTTGGACTTTACCATACTTTGGTATGTATGAAGCCCATGATAATTACGAACTACAAATCTATAAGAGATTTTGATGACTACAGAAAGCCAACATATAAGAGTACAGAGAAAACAAGAAAGGAACAAAGAACCACAAAAACTATCATAAAACAATTAATAAACGTTATTAACTATATTCCTATTTGTAACTATTGAGTATAAATGGAGTAAATGCTTGAATTAAGAGATTGGAAGATGTGGTATATACATATTATGGACTATTACTTGACCATAATAAAGAATGAAATCTTACTATGGATGGCAGGATGGAAGAACATGCAAAGTCATATATACAGAGAACAAACTGATAATTGCCAGATGGTAGGGAGGTTGGGGGTGTAGTTGAAAAAGGTGAAATACAAGGTGAAGTGGATTGAGAAGTACAAATTGGTAATTACACAATAGTCATTGGGATATAAAGTACAGCTTAGGGAATATAGGCAATCATATTATAATAACTGTGCATGGTGTCAGTTTGGTGTAAGACATCTAGGAGATTAGTTCTTAAGTTATATAAATATCTAACCATCATACTGTACACCTAAGACTAATAGAATATTGTCTACTGTAATTAAAAAATAAACAGAAAGCAGCCCTGGCTGGTGTAGCTCAGTGGATTGAGCGCGGGCCTGTGAAGCTAAGGATCACGGTTCGATTCCCAGTCAGGGCACATGCCTGGGTTGCAGGCCAGTTCCCAGTGGGAGACACATGAGAGGCAACCACACATTGATATTTCTCTCCCTCTCTCCTTTCCTTCCCCTCTTTCTGAAAATAAATAAATAAAATATTAAAAAAAAATAAACAGAAAGCAAAAACAATTACTGAGTATCAGTGAGGAGAGCCTGATAGCCAGAGTTGCCATATTACATTGTTAAATGTGCATTTTTAAATAAAAAATAAATTAGAAGAAACATAAGAAACAAGAATATGTAAATATGCACAATATATGCACATACATAAATAAGAGCTGTCTTTTGAAACTTCCCCAAAGAAGCTAGTATGTTATACTTACTAGAGAAATATTTTAAATCAGTTATTATATTTTCAAAGCAAAGGAAGTAATATATAAAAAATATAAGGAAAGCATACTTTCCTTATAAGAATGGTGTGTCACCAAACAGAAAATGTTAACAAATAAGTACAAATTATTTAAAAGAAAAAAGGTTGGGGCGGGGGCAGGGCAGGGAATATAAAACAGAAAACTGTACTTGAATAAGAATTAAATTTTAAAAAATTTAAAAAATAAAAATAAAAATAGGTTTGTAATAAAAAACTCATATCACAACATAAATAGTAATAAAGAGAAAATTTTATATGCTGAAAAAAAGAAAAAAGAGAGAGAAACAAATAGATATTTTGGACTTTAACAAAAACTGTTAGAGATTATAAACAAACACAGTGAAGATGTGGGACACAAAATCATCGCACAAAAATCCACTTTGTTGCCCAGGCTGGTATGGCTCAGTCAGTTGGAGCCTTGTCCCACAGACCAAAACGCTGTGGGTTCAATTGCTGATCATGGCATATGCTTGGGCTGTCAGATCAGTCCCTGGTTGGGAAGCATACAAAACGCAGCCAACCAATGTTTCTCTCTCACACTGACGTTTCTTTTCTTCTCTCTCTCGCCCTCTCTTCCCTTCTCTCTGAAATCAATAAGCATGAACTCAGGTGAGGATTAAAAAATAATAAAATCCATTGCATGTCTGTATACTAACAATGATATTTCAGAAAAATAAATGAAAAAATGTATTTTGCAATTGCAACAAAAAGAATACGACACCAAGAAATAAACTTAACAAAGTATGTGAAGGATCTATACACTGTAAACTACAAGATATTATTAAAAGAAATTGAAGTAGACATGAAGAAATAGAAAGATATTCTATCAATGATTGGAAAAAACAGTAATTAAAATGGACATATTGACCAAAGCAATATATATAGTGCAATCCCTATTAATATCCCAATGATATTTTTAAAAGAAATGGAACAAAACAATCATCAGATTTCTATGGAACCACCAAAGACCCTGAATAGCCACGGCATCCTGGGGGGTGGGGCGGGAAAGACCAAAGTCAATGGTATCACACTGACTTCAAATTATACTACAAAATGACACAAACAAAACAACATGGTACTGGCTGGAAAAAACACACAGAACAATGGAACATAACCGAGAACATAGAAATAAACCCACAAGTATGTAGGCAAATAATTTTTGACACAGGAGTCCAAAACATAAAATGGAGAAAAGGGAGCCTTTTCTCGGATAATAAATGGTACTGAGATAATTGGAAAGCAACACGTAAATAAATGAAATGAGACTTCTATTTGTCACCATACATAAAAATTAACTCAGAATGGATCAAAGATTTAATATAAGAGCTGAAACCATAAATAACATAGGTACTAAATTTATGAATCTTTGTTTTAGAGAGAATTTTATAAATTTGACCTCAAAAGTAAAAGAATAAAAGCAAACTGAATTATATCAAATTAAAAAGTTTCTGCAGAGCAAAACAAACTATCAACAACAACAAAAAAAGGCAACCAACTGAATGGGGGAAGATATTTGCAAACAAAACCTTCAACAAGGAGTTAATATCCTACATATCTAAAGAACTCATTCAACTCAACAACAATAAAAACAAACAATTCAATTTAAAAAATGGGAAGAATGTACAACTGAAACTAATATAATATTATACATATAAACTATACTTGAAAAATAAAAATGTATTTTTCAAATATGGGCAGAGAACCTCAACAGGTGTTTCTCCCAAAAAACATACAAAGACCAACAGATATATGAAAAGATTCTCCAAGTCACTCAGTACTACAATGAGATACCATCTCACATCTGTTAGAACAGCTATCATCAACAAGACTAGTAATAACAAGTGCTAGAGAGGTTGTGGAGATAAGGAACCTTCATTCACCGCTGGTACAACCACTATGGAAAACAGTATGGAGGTTCCTCAGAAAGTTAAGAATAGAGCTGCCATTATGACCTAGGTAATCCTTCTTCTAGGTACCTACCCCCAAATTTGAAAATATTCATTTTCCAAGATTCATACCCTCCTATGTTCATTGCAGCATTATTCAGAATGATCCAGACATGAAAACAACTGAAGTGTCTTTCAATAGATGATTGGATAAATATGTGCTACATATATGTGATGGAATACTGCTGAACCATAAGAAAAGATGAAACACTGCCATCTGCAATATGAATGGATCTTGAGAATATCATGCTAAGCAAAATAAGAGAGAGAGAAAAAGCTAAGAACCAAATGATTTCACTTATATGTGGGATATAAAACTGAAAGAAACAAGTGACCAAACAAGACAAATAAACAACAGCTCATAAACAGACAACAGTATGGTGGTGGCTACCAAGGATAGGGAAGGGTGGAGGTAGCTAGTAAAGAGTAAAGGGAGTCAAATATATGTTGATGGAAGATGATTTGACTTTGGAGGTAAATACACAATGCAATATACAGATGAAGTATTACAGAATTGTACACTTCAAGTCTATATAAGCTATTAACCAAAGTCACCCAGATGTATTTAGTTTAAAATTTTTTTAAAAGAATGATGACACTACACTAAAATCCAATGAAATAACTGAAATTCCAATATTTGACCCGGATACTGAAGTCTAGGTCTTAACTATTCAGTGGGTTTGAGTCATTTAGCAGAGTCAAGTATTCTCATATTTGGAAACCTGGAGCCTGGGATCCAGGGAATGAGGCATGAGAAACAAAGAATAATTAAAATAATCTGAATTATACATAGAGACCAATACTAGATTTTCCTGAACTTTTTAGAGATTCAATTATAATTCCTTTATTGCCACAGGGTACTAGACACCCACTGATGATTCAAAATCATGGCAGTTGGTTTTAGTAAGTAGTTAAGTCATACTCTGCTTTTTAAGATATCTAATAAGTATATGATGCTTTGCATCTTAAAAATATTTTTGAGTATACAGTTTAAATGGCTCTATATTCTGCTTAAGGCATGGAATCTTAATAATAACAACAATAATAATAATTACCTTTCTTGATTCACTTAATTTGTTACTAATTAAACTTTACTATTATTTTTTTATTTACTTGCAAATATGGAAAAATAGAGGAAAGGATGATTAACTCTAATCATGGAAATTCAGAATTTGAAAAAAAAAACCCTGAAGTATAATTAACCTGTGTACTATTTAAACAAAATAGTATAATTAAATCTCTTGTGAGGGGATGAAAAAAGCTTAGAAAAGCCCTGTTTTCTGGACGTCTGTTATTTCGCCTGTGAAACGAGGAATGTGGCCCAACATGGATAGTGTTCAGCTTGGGAGAGGTCTGTTCTACGGGGGCGTTTGAACATGGGGAGCACATTTTTAAAATATATTTTATTGATTATGCGATAACAGTTGTCCCATTCCCTCCCTTCACTCCCCTCCACCCTGCACACCCCTCCCTCACCATTCCCCCCTTTTGGTTCATGTCCATGTGTCACAAGGTCTTTAGATTCTGTATTTCCCATAGTATTCCTGCCCTCCCCCCCGTCTATTTTCTACCTACTGTCTATGCTACTTATTCTCTGTACCTTCTCCCCCCTTCTCCTCCTCCCAGTCCCCTGCTGCTAACCATTCATGTGATCTTCATTTCTATGGTTCCACTCCTGATCTAGCTGTCCTCTTGGTTTGCTTTTGTTTTAGGTGTGGTTGTTAATAACTGTAAGTTTGCTGTCCTTTCACTGCTCATATTTTTTATCTTCTTTTTCTTAGATAAGTCCCTTTAACATTTCATATAAGGGCTTGGTGATGATGAACTCCTTGAATTTGATCTTATCTGAGAAGCACTTTATCTGCCCTTCTATTCTAAATGAAAGCTTTGCTGGATAGAGCAATCTTGGATGTAGGTCTTTGGATTTCATGACTTGGAATACTTCTTTCCAGCTCCTTCTTGCCTGTTAAGGTCTCTTTTGAGAAATCCGCTGACAGTCTGATGGGAACTCCTTTGTAGGTGACTGTCCCCTTATCTCTTGCTGCTTCTAGAATGCTCTCCTTCATTTTAATCTTGGCTCATGTAATTATGACGTGCTTTGGTGTGTTCCTTCATGGGTCCAACTTCTTTGGGACTCTCTGAGCTTCCTGGATTTCCTGGAAGTCTATTTCCTTTGCCAGACTGGAGAAGTTCTCCTTTATTATTTGTTCAAATAAGTTTTCCAGTGGTGGCTGTTCCTCCTCCCCTTCTGGTATCCCTATAATTTGGATGTTGGAATGTTTCAAGATATCCTGGAGATTCCTAAGCCTCTCCTCATTTTTTAAATTCTTTTTTCTTCA
The DNA here is from genome assembly GCF_014824575.4 of Sturnira hondurensis. Classification (NCBI taxonomy): domain Eukaryota; kingdom Metazoa; phylum Chordata; class Mammalia; order Chiroptera; family Phyllostomidae; genus Sturnira; species Sturnira hondurensis. Next base: position 8,337,518 of record NW_028079127.1, on the reverse strand, counting down.
TTCTTTTCTGTTTGGTTGTTTCTTCCTTCTGGTCCACTCCCTTCATTTGAGTCCCAGTTTCCTTTCCATCATTATTGGTTTCCTGTGCATTTCCCTTCATTTCAATTAGTTTAACCTTCATATGTTCCTCTAATTTGTGACTAAAATCAACCAATTCTGTGAGCATCCTGATCACCAGCATTTTGAACTGTGCATCTGAGAGGTTGGCTATTTCTTGGTCACTTAGAATTATAGGCTCTGGGGCTTTGAGCTGTTCTTGAGTCATAATGTTTGGCCTGTTTGCACCTGTTATGTATGAGGGGCAGAGCCTTAGTAGTGCACCAGGGTGGGGCCGCCCAGTTGCTGGATTGTGACTCGGTCTGGCTGAATGGTTTGTTGTTGTCGTACTTCTGTACAGGTCAATTTTCACTGTTTTGGCTGCGTTTTTGTTACTAAAATTTTGCTGTCTTTAAATTTAGCTGTGTCCTGGCTGGTGTAGCTCAGTGGATTGAGCGCAGGCCTGGGAACCACAGGATCGCAGTTCGAGTCCCAGTCAGGGTACATGCCTGGGTTGCAGGCCAGTTCCCAGCAGGGGACTCAGGAGAGGCAACCATACATTGATATTTCTCTCCTTCTCTCTCTTTCCCTTCCCCTCTAAAGAAAAATCAATAAAATATTTAAAATAAATAAATAAATTTAGTTGTGGGAGGGGGCACAGTGTTTCCCCCTATGCCTCCATCTTTGCTGGAAGTCCCACATTTTTTGTTTGTTTTGTGTGTTGTTGTTTTCTTTATAACTGACAGAGCACCACTGGCTTTTAATAAGAGGACAAGGACTATACACATTTGTTATATTCAGTATGATTCTGTTCAGTGAGTGATTTCATGTTTGCTGTCCATTTCTTTTATCTTTATAATGCTTTAGCTTCCTAATTCATAAGAAAGGGGAATATAACAATGTTTTGGATAAAATGTCAAGAACACTGTATTAGGGAACAATGAAGTTGAGTGTCTTTGAAATCCTTTACAATTTCATTATTAATGAATCTATGAACACAATACTTTATGGTTACTTAATTTTTAAAACACTAGTTGTTTCATTTTTAATCCATATTCCCAAATAACATTTACTTGGTAATACTCCTCCAGATTAAATGATCTAAACCTTAGAGTGTTTGTATTGTTTCCAGTGTTTTGCAATCAGTGACTGATACATAACAGATCTTTAGTTACTAAATGAAAATTGATTAGTAGTTTAGTTACTTACCATATATTCCTATTAGAATAAACTGGTATTTCATTCCTCAAATTTAGACTTCCCCTCGGTTTCATGACCTTTTTCAAAATTAGTTAAATTATACTGCATTATAAAAACATCGTGTTAGCTCAGTTATTCTATTGCTTTTGCCACATTAATTATTTGCATTTTTCTTTTAATTTTTATCATTTTTGAGATCAATAAAAAGTATTTAAGTATTAACCTTTGTGACAGTAAACACTGTATTTAAAGTGGAAAGTGATTTAGACCTTGAGTCTCTTGGTAGCTTACAATTTCATCAAAATAATCCTTTTCAGCTGAAATTTTATTCATTTCTTCTAAACCTAAAGGTAAGTATTTTGGGGGCTTTGGCTAAAATCAATTTGGTAGGGTTTTATTTTTTCTTACATGAGAATGAAAAACGTTAATATTCTCACTCTTGCAAAAATCCCTCCAGCATCTATTTTTACTTATATTACTCTAGAGCAGCTAAAGTTTAAACCTGAAATTTGATAGGACTAGACCCTTGCTGTGGAGAAAAAATGTATACACTTATAAAATTTTTTCAAGTTTCTTCAGAAGTTGTAATGGTTTTCCTCATATAAGTTTGTGAAATGTATTATGGATATGTTGTTCAGTTTTTCAGTGAATAATGCTACGGATTCATAGATTGAGTATAGAATTAAAGTTAGAAATTCTCAATTCTAATTTTAATTATTGCTGTCAACTTTTTTTGCTTTATTTTCTCAATCTCTATTTCTTAAAAGAGGATAAAATTGTAAAAATCAGTTTGGTACTCTGCACTATCATGAAATGTAAGAAGCTATTTTATTGAGGATTTACTGAGGATTGACATGTATACAAACTTTACTGAACCTCAGTTAGAAGATGTATTTAAAGTGCATTAGGAAAATCAACTGGAACCACAGGAAGTGGATTACTTTCCATTCGGATACCCTATTCCATGCACTCTTCATGTTTCCCTGAAAATAAAATCTTTACTCTGTTATTACATTAAGTTGATTACAGTGCTTTCTTTATCTTATATAATTTAGTTCTCTTTGGTATAATGTACTTGAATATTACTAGTGTTAAAAGAAGGATGAAATAGATATGGAAGGAGTTTGAGTTTGACATAGAATTTTTAAAAACCTTTTCTTGGTAGCAAAAACAAAAGTTGAACCCTTTTAATAATATCTATGTGGTGACCCAATGCTAAAATTTGGCTTTTATATAACTCTATGGAGACTTCTGAGTTTGCCTATTTTCAAATAACTATTTGTGTTATTTATTTCACAAGTATACTGTCATAAACATAGAGTTGTGAATAAATGTTTTCACAGTTTTATTTCTTAGGCAATAGAATTATTTTAATTTCACAAACTTGAGATTAGCCCCTCTGTTTTGGCTCTTAACGTACATTAAGGTTTTAGAACAAATGAGTGCACCTTGGCATCTCTGACACACCACCTCTACTTTTCCTTCTGCGATAACAGCAAAATTCATTATATTGAGTTCTTAATGTGGCCTCCTGAATCGCATCTAATCCACTTTCAACGTTATTTTAACTGATCCACATGTTTGACAAACAAAACCAATTACAAGCCTTATTAAAGCCTGATACAATAAAAACGTTATTTTTTGGCACCTTATTTTGTGCCGATGCTATTTTAGATTTATATTTGTTCACTATGGGCCACATGATGCCCTATTATAGGGAGAAATGAAACAGGAAGAAAATTTACTGAAATCTACGAGAGTGCAATTTGCCACACAGCATGCCCTCTGGTATGCACAAACAAGAACTTGTCATAGCCGTCTGTAGCTCTGTTTACATGGAGATGCACACATGCCAAAGAAACAGAGGAAATCTGTTTGAATGAATCAGTGTGGGGGAGAGGAGCTTACAAGACATTCATCTTTAACAGCTATGGGCAAGTCTGGCTTCAAGTGTAAAGGAACTTGAAATCAACTAAAGTTCACTATCAGCCCGTTTGTTTTGACCTTTGCCATTTGAGAAACATGCCATGATATCAAAAAGATGTTCTGGCAGCAGAAGACATAATCAAAAAGTGGTATATATTAATTGCGCATATGTCCATTTCTGATAATTTGATTTGTTAGTGCTTTAATAATGATAAAAAAAATGTAATCATGATAACGTTCCTTGAAGTTTACTGTGGAATCAATGAGGGTGCTTCATAGTCTATCACATTAATCCTGAATGCTGCATTTAGACTATTATTTTCTTCATGTTAAAGATTGAGGCCCTAGGTGCCTACAAAGATCACACAGGCAGCACACGGAGGCAGAACTGCCATTAGAATCTAGGCAAACAACTGCATCACGCCTCCTGGAAGCCTGCAGATGATCTCCGGAGAATGAAGACTCCTGTCAAGGAGTCACTAAGTACTAACTGTATCCTGGCACATACTCAAATATTTTTTGAGTGATAGGCAGCAGCTTTTTGCAGCTGATTGGATATAGATTATGCCTGGGGCATAATGTGTCTTAACAGAAAATAAACTTCAGAAAGAGACACCAAATCTAGAACTGTTTGTACTGAATCAAAAAAGCCATTGATATTTCAGTTTTCTATAGTGACTAAAATTCAAAATCTTTATTATGACCTGCAAAATCTGCAGAACCTACCGGTATTCCCACCACATCTCCTACTCTTCTCCCCTTTGCTCATCTCTTTATGGTCACACTGTCCAGGTATGCTCTACCTTAGGAAATTTGGAATGCTGTTACCACAGACATTTGTATGGTTCTCTCTGTCAATTACTTTAGGACTTTTCTCAAACGTTACCTTGTCTGTGAGGTCTTTTCTGACTATCTTATCTAAAAGTGCAGTACTCCTCACCCCAAAAGTTATTTACTTACCATGCTCTAATTTACTGGTTGACATTGACCACAAGCTAACAAAATGTATACTTAAATATTCATCTTTTACTATTTGCTTCTCCCCCTGGATGTTATCACTGTGAGAGTAAAGAACTTTGTGTGCCTACTACAAAGTAGTGCCAGATATATTAAATGTTCAATGCACAATTGTCGGTTGATTAAATAAATGAATAAGTGCTGCATCTAATCTCTTACCCTAATTTACAGAGTAGTTTCTGACAATTCTCTGCTTGGCTTCTTTTCTTTAAATTTTTTGAAGATTTTATTTGTTTATTTTTAGAGAGGGCAGGGAAGGGAGGGAGAAAGACAGAGAAACATTGAATGTGCAAGAGATACATCAATCAGTTACCTCTCGAATGCCCCACCTAAGGACCTCACCAGCAGCCCAGGCACCTGCCCTGACTAGGAATTGAACTGGCAATATTTTGGTTCTCAAGCCGGCACTCAATCCAGTGAGCCACACCAGCCAGGGCACCTACCTTTTTTTATTGCCTGGTTCTCTGTTACATGGAAAGTTTCTCTCACCCATATGTCTGATGCTAGGTGTTCCAGCTATTACTAACTTGTCTGGACGTCTCCATTTTGTGGCAGATCCTCTCTGATCCTGCTGGAAGTGGCAAATCCTTTTATAAGCCAACTAACTCATACCCTCACTTCTACCAAAAAGTCTACTCCAATATCTAGGATATATTCATTGTAGAAAATTATTTCCATTATTGCTCAGATTCTCCCTCTTCCTCACTATTTTCACTATGTAGTCTTCTACATCATATTTTAATAATGCTAGATCCTAAAACAACATCCCTCTGAAACACCTGTTGACTTATTTCTTAGCACAACATGAGTATTAAAAAAATGACAAGATTATATTCCAAGGGACATTGCTTTCTTGTCAGTTTTTTCCATATTTTTGTGAATTGATTTCTGTATATTAATGTGATAAAGTTATGCTTAGGAAGCTTTGCCAAGATTACTAAGTGATGAATAATTTAACATAAAAGTGCACTTTGACAAATTCACCATCAAGTACAGACTCTACGAAGATCTCCATCCCCAAGTCTGTACTTGAGTATGTCCTTCAATAAGCACAGGTTTTATTTTAAAAAATAGGCTAATTTTTTTTAATGTTCTTATAATTTTACAAAAGCAAGATATTATAAATAAAAATACTTTCTTGATATCTGGGATTCGTATTTTGTGCATTTCAGTTTTGACTAATACAGAAACTCATGTTTATCTGAAGTGGTATGAGTGTTCATGCTTTTAAGAAGGATTTCTTTTAAGTACTTTTATGAAAATTAAATCTGAAGCACTTTTATAACAAACAACATAATAGAGAGCAGGACATTTTGTTCATGCTTGATTAGTTAACACAAACACAGGGAAACCTCACAGGATGCCCTCCCCTACACACTGTTCAGCATTTTCCCTCTTTCTCTTTATATAAAAATGCTTCTAAAACCAGCTTGTGAAAAAATGTTATTATTTTAATACATAAAATGTTTTTTCCTATTATTGTTGTTTCACATATAAGAATGCCATGGACTAGCAAATTTTCACAACTTCTCAAGGATAACAAAGTGACACTTAAATTGGAAAAAAAACAAAAAGCACTACTTATATCAAGGACGAAAGCCATTAAGGACCCTTTAAAATATTTGTGGTATTCTGGGTTAGGAGACTATCACAGTTCTTACCTTTCAAAACATACCCCCCAAATCTGGGAAATATTTTTTATTAAACCTGGTGGTTCATTTCCAATGACAAATTCTTTAACAGTAAAGTAGCAAAAATGATCTTTTAGCAAGTACCAACAGCATTATCTATGTTAGCTATGAACATTGTTCGTGATTTCCCTTAGTCCCTAGCGAAGGAACTGAGGTCACCAACGGTGCTACACAGCGAGCCATTTATCACTGTCTTCCCTGCTTTCCTCTAGCGCTGATCATTCTAATGAAGCTATCCCCTTTTTCCTGGAACTCTTTAGAAAGACTTTCCGCTTAGAAACCACTCTTCCAAGTATAGCCACGCCCATTTTTTATACACCATTTCTTCTCACACATTCTGCAAGTGTTACCCATAGACTCCTACTGGTCGGGTCGCAGTTTTGCAGCCCTGAGAGCAAACATTTCACCATATGAAAAGATCTTAGAATAATATAATCCATGTTCGAATGTTGGTTGTATTCAATTATGTTAGCAGATAACTTAATACAAGGCTTTGATTTTTCTCATCATCAGAAGTTTATAATGAAAAAGGAATGACAATAATGTATAATCATACAGGAAGCAGTTAAATGTAGAAAGTAGACAAATACTACTTTAACATTTATTAAATTATAAATTGTTATGACCTTATTTATAAGTTCATACTCATTATCACCTTGGTAACGGTACAAATGATCATAAAATATTCTTTATCAAAGAGTATAACTATTACTTTTGTAATTGTATAGTATTAGACATTGTCTGCCTAATAATTTTATTATAATATTAACACCATGGTTAGAGTAATCTCCAAAGTAGCCCTAACATTTGAAGTTAGTTTACCTCAGAAATAGACTCTGCAAATTAGATTTGTGTGCAGGTCAAACAAATCTAATTGGCAGGCCCATTATTGGGGAGTTCTCTCTAGGACATTGCCAGTGAAGGTGTGAGGGAAAATGCACTGGTAGTGAGAAAAGGAAAACTGTGATTCATTTGTGAAATGCAGTTTCAACAGAGGACAACACTGATCCTATGAAGGAGTCTGAAGCAGAGATGGACATTCACATCACTTCTCAGTCAAGACAAGGGAGTCAGGCCTTTGCACCCCAATATGGACCAGCCACTGGGTGCAGCTGCTCTCAAGAGGTGAGGCAGGGTCTTGGGCAAGGCAGGTCCCTTCAGGTCAAGCTAACTAATTCAGCTGTGGTCTGTCAATAGCTAACATGCCTACTAGCTGGAGGAATTAATGTTTGGGTTCTGAATGGGAAATCTGGGTCTTATGCCAGAGTATAACTGTATGTGCCAAATTGATATATTTCATAGATCCATATTTTTTAATTGGACCACAAAAGATGCTGAAAAGCCAAAGCAATTTTGAGAAAGGATGGAGTAGTTAAATATATACAATGGAGAAAAGGCAGTCTCTTCAGTAACTGGTTCTGGGAAAATTGGACAGCCACATGCAAAGAGACTAGACTACTATCTTATACAATACACAAAAATTAACTCAAAATGCATTAAAGACTTGAATGTAAAACCTGAAACCATAAAACTCCTAGAAGAAAACATAGGTGGTGAGCTCCTTGACATAGGTCTTGGCAGTTTTGTTTTGTTTTGTTTTTTTGTTTTGGATATGACATCACAAGCAAAAACAACAAAAGCAAAAATGAGTGGGACTAAATAAAACTAAAAAGCTTCTGCTAAGTAAAATGAACCAGCCATAGAAAAACAAATACCATACATCTCACTCACATGTGAAATCTACAAAGCAAAACAAAAACAAGCTCAGAATTAGAACAGATGGTTGGTTATATGAAGGGTGGAGGGAGGTAAGAGGTGGGCAAAATGTCAAAATGGGTGAAGGATGTCATACGGTACAAACTTCCAGTTTTGAAATACATCATGACCATGTAATGTACAGCAGGGTGGCTACGCATATTCCCTATATATTAATAGAATATTTGAATATTCTTAGTTTGAATTTTTTTTCTAAAATTAAACAGAAAACTAAATTACCCCTATCAAAAAATCATAGAGAGGCATTGGTAAAAATGCTATAAACATCTATAAAGACATTATATGGGATACTTTGTAATCAGTTCAATCATTTTTAAATATTATTTTTAATATTTTTCCATTATTTTTGCACGATGACTTAGTATACTTATATATTGTGAAATTATTACCAAAACAAAGTTAGTTAACACATCCATCACCTCATATTGTTATAGTTAATGTTATTATCATTTTGGTGAGAACATTTAAGACTTGCCTTTTGACCCAGCAATTCCAGTGCTAGGATTGTATCCTAAGAACCCTAAAATACCAATCCCAAAGAACATATGCACCCCAATGTTCATAGCAGCACAATTTACAATAGCCAAGAGTTGGAAGCAACCTAGGTGCCTGTCAGTAAATGAATGGATCAAAAAACGATGGTACATATACACAATGGAATTTTATGCTGCAGAAAAAAAGGAGCTCCTACCTTTTGCAACATCATGGATGGAACTGGAGAGCATTATGCTGAGTAAAATAAGCCAGGTATTGAAGGACAAATACCTTATGATCTCACCTTTGACAGGAAGCTAAACAACAAAACAAACAAGCAAGCAAAATATAACCAAAGACACTGAGATAGAGAATGGGCTGACAGTGACCAGAGGGGAGAGGGGAGGGAATTTCAGGGGAAATAGGGGAGGGATTTGGAGGAACATATATATAAAGGATACATGGACAACAACTGAGAAGGGTGGAAATGGGAGGGAGGGGCGGAGCACAGGGGTGGGATGGGATGGGAGTAATAGACAGAAAACTGTACTTGAAAAAGAATTAAATAAAAAAATGGGAAAAAAGATTTACTCTAACAACAAATGCAATATATTTTTTAATTTTTAATTTTTCTGATTATAGCTTATAGCCAACACTATTTTGTATTAGTTTAAAGTGACAACATAGTGTTTAGACAATTGGGTACTTCACAAAGTATTCTCCTTATATTTCCAGTACCCACCTGGCACCATACATAGCTTTTATAATATTACTGACTGTATAACCTGTGCTGTACCTTACATTTCTATGACTATTATGTAACTACCAATCTGTATTACTCAATCCCTTTACCTTTCTTATCCAGGCCCCTAATTTCCCTCGCTTCTAGCAAATATCAGTCCATTTTCTGTATCTATGACTCTGTTTCTGTCTTGTTTGTTTATTTGTTTATATTATTCATTAGATTCCACACACATGTAAAGTCATGTGGTATTTATCTCTTTTTTAAAAGATTTTATTTATTTATTTTTAGAGAGGGGCAGGGAGGGAGAAAGAAAGGGAGAGAAACATCATTGTGTAGTTGCCTCTTCAGGGCCCCTACTGGGGACCTGGCCAGCAACACATGCATGTGCCCTGAATGGGAATTGAATCCACAACACTTTGATTCTCAGGCTGGTGCTCAATCCACTGAGCCACACCATCCAAGGTCTTTTCTGACTGACTTATTTCACTTATCATAATACCTATTATGTCAATCCATGCTGTCTGAAGGAATAAGATTTCATTTTTTTAAATGGCTGACTAATATTTTGTTGTATATATGTATCACCACTTTTTAATCCACTTTATTGATGCGTGCTTAGGTTGCTTCCATAACTTTGCTGTTGTAAGAAAGACTGCATGAACATGGGGGTGCACATGTTCTTTCAAATTAGTGTTTTGGGTTTCTTTAGACTTATACCCAGAAGTAGAATTGCTGGGTCCTCGCGTAATTTAATTTTTATTTTGAACAGTAACTCTATATTGATTTCCACAGTGGCTACACCAATCTACATTTCTACGCACAGAGCATGAGGGTTCCCTTTTCTCTGCATCCTCACCAGCATTTGTTGTTTGTTGGTGCTGACAGGTATGAGGTCATATTTCACTGCGTTTTTAATTAGCATTTCTCTGATTAGTGATGTGGAGTATCTTTTCATATGTCTATTGGCCATCTGCATATTGTCTTTAGAAAAGTGTCTATTCAGGTCCTTTACCCATTTTTTAAGATAATTGAACTGTTTGGGTTTTTTGTTTGATGTTGAGTCATATGAGTTCTATATAAATTTTGAATATTGAGTCCTTATCAAAAGTATACTTGGTGAACATGTTCTCCCATTTAGTGTGTTGTCTTTTCATTTTGTTGATCTTTTCCTTTGCTGTGAAAAAACATTTTAATTTGATGTAGTGTTATTTGTTTATTTTTCTTTTGTTTCTCTTGCCTGAGGAGATATATAAGAAAAAATATTACTAAGAAAAATGTCCAAGATTTTATTGCCTATGCTTTCTTCTTAGAGTTTTATTGTTTCCAACATTACATTTAAATCCTTAATCTATTTTGAGTTTTTTCTTGTATGCAGTGTAAGACGGTGTTTAGTTTCTTCTTTTGAATGTATTTGTCTAATTTTCCCCATACCAGTTATTGAATAGATTTTCTTTACTTCATTGTATGTTCTTGCCTCTTTTGTTAAATGTAGTTTAATTGACCATATAGTTATGCATTTGTTTTTTTTGCTCTCTTGTCTGTTCCATTGATTTACATGTCTACAAGAGCACTCTGTAAATACAAGACTAACCTACACTGAATCTTGCTTTTGTCTTGGCAAATTACCTTTACTATTTTGTTTCATCCCTTGTTGAACTAGAATATCTTCCTTGTACTGCATACACTTCTTTTGGGCTCAATACTTGATATAGCTCAAACTAATAACAACATTCACTACACTTACCAATTACTATTTAAATAGTTGACAAGAAGATAATGTTCTCTCAAATTCTTAAAATCAGCCAAACCCACTTCTGACCTAGAAAACTCATTTCCATGGAAACTTACTGAAAATGAACCACTTGTCCAGAGTTTCTGTAGGATTTTCCCTGACTAATGTTGAAGAAATAAGAATAATTTTGCATTATGAAAGTCATCATGGTTAAATAAATTATATAATAACCCTACCATATATTCTTTTTTAGCAGTTTAATGATTTTTTTCAATTACAGCTGACATACAGTATTACATTAGTTTTAGGTATACACACTAGTGAATAGATGTTATATAACTTAGTGATTATCCTGATAAATCTCATAATCATCTGATACCATACATAGTTATCAAAATATTATTAACTATATTTCCTATGCTGTACTGTATATCTCCATTAATATCCTATAACAACCAATTTCCCTTTTCACAGTTTTCACTTACCACCATAACTTCCCTCTCATCTGGCAATTGTCAAAGTATTGTCTATACATATGAGTCTGTTCCTATTTTGCTTGTTCTTTAGTTTGCTTTTTAGATTCAATTGTTGATAGATAGGCTTATATATTTTTTCTACTTTTTCTTAAATAGGACCGTTTAATATTTCATGCAGTATTGATTTGGTTGTGATGAACTCTAACATTTTTTTTTCTGTAAAGTTCTTTACATGTTTTTTTATTCTAAGTGATAGCATTGCTGGGTAGAGTAATCTTGTTATAGGTACTTGCTTTATATTACTTTCAATATTTCCTTCTGGCCTGTGAAGTTTCTATTGAGAAATCAGCTGACAGTTTTATGGGATATCATTTGTAAGTAACTAACTGCTTTTTCCTGACTGCTTTTAAGATTATCTCTTCATTTTTAACCTTTTGCATTTTAATCATGATATGTCTCAGTATAACTCTCTTTGGGTACATCTTGCTTGGGACTCTCTCTGCTTCCTGGACTTGTATGTCTATTTCCTTTGCCAAGTTAGGAAAGTTTTCCATCTTTATTTTTTCATATAGGTTTTCAATTTCTTGCTGTCTCTTCTCCTTCCATCACCACTATGATGCAAATGCTGGTATGCTTAAAGTTATCCCAGAGGCATCTTACATTGTTTTTGTCTTTTTTTTGGGGGGGACTCTTTTTTATTTTTGCATTCTGGTTCAGTGTTTTTTGTTTCCTTATATTCCAAATCACTAGATTTGATTCTCGGCTTCTCCTATTCTACTATTGATTCTCTATGTCATTTTTCATTTCAATTAATGTAGCTTTTACTTTTGACTGATTATTTTTATGGTGTCTATGTTTTATTCATGCTGGTGAGATTCTCACTAAGTTTCTTCAACATTCTTATAACCACTATTTTTAACTCTGTGTCTAGTAGTTTGCCTCCATTTCATTTAGTCCTTTTTGGGGGGAGATTTTTCCTGTTCTTTCATGTAAGACCTGTTTTCTTGTCTCTGCATTTTGGCCACTTCCTTAATTTTGTTTTTATATTTTAGGTAGAGCCACAACATCTTCCAGACTTGGTAAAGTAGGCTTGTATAATAGGCTACTTTAAGGTTTCCCGTAGGGCCCAGTGGCACAGCCTCTCTAGTTACCTAAGTGAGACATTCCAGGTGTGCCCATGTGGGCTGTGTGCACTGTACTGTGTGGGCTGTGTGTGCTGTAGTTGATCTTTGATTGCTGTTGAAACAACTGGGAGGGATTGATCTCCAGGCCAATCACCCGTGAGGACTGGCAGCAACTACAGCAGAGGAGCTACCATGCAGGAGTCAACCCTGCAGAACAGGAATTGTTTCAGTGGGACTTTGGTGTTCCCCAAATTCACATCTTGAGTGTGTTGCTCATGGAGGTGGCAGGGTTGTAATATGGTATGGTATGAAGCTGTTCTTAATTATTTTCTTTAAATTGGTGACTAGTTCCTTTGTTGTTATACAGATTTTGCCTTATTGGACTATCATTGGGCATCTAGCTGAATAGTATGGATGACTGAAATGCCACTCTCTTTCAGAAATGCACAGTCTTGGGAGCTTTGCTTCTTCTTGTTCCTGCCTAACATATACCCTTTTTATTGATGAGGATAATTTTCCAAAATTTAATTATTAGCACAGATTTTGTGTCATGTTTCTGGGTATCTATCACTTGCAGAAGAAAAGCACATAAACATATAATTAAAATAAAATGAGATAAAGTTCATAATAGTGGAAGGTAGACATGCTAAATGAAATCTTAGAGAGTATAATGTCTTCCTGAACTGGGACTGCAGTGGAGCTAGGCTGGTCTCTAGAGATGAATAACTGATCACATAACACGGTTTAGGAAAGAGCATTCTGGGCTTAATGGAACATGTGAAGGGCAGTGACTCAGAAGAGTCTAAATTTTGAAACAGGTATTTGGTATGCTTAAATATTAAGAAGGTATGGCATGTAGAGATTGGAGAGAGGTAAGCAAAAAGGCTGGGAATCTATTTAAATTATGAAGAGCCTCAAAGCCTCTAAAGAGTTTTTTTTTTTCTCAATGCCAGGACAAACCATTAAAAAACTTAAAATAAAGAACTTGTATATTGGCATGTGTTTGATGAACTTCACTCTGGTGATAATGAGGTATATCCATTGAAGAAAAAAGCTGAAGTTAGAGAAATGAGTTTTAAGTCTATTTTTGTAGTCCGTGTGATAAATATAAGGGTCTTTCCTAGACAATGCAAATGAAACAACATTTATCCAGTGTCCTCACTGGCCTTCTAATCTTAAATTTGTACTTTCTTTAATCTAACCTGGCAGGTACTAGATTAATCTTCCCCACGCAGAACTTGAATTTTGTCATAGCTATGTACAAAAACATTCCTTGATGTTCTCTTACTTCCAACTTACGTCTTTGCCTTTGCATCATCGTACATTCTATCTTTTATTTTATTTTACTTTTGATTTTTTAATTACTTTCTTCAGCAACCATAAATCTATGGTTGCTGAAGAAAATCTAAGTCAAGCCAATTCTTTTTTGTGTACCCCAAAAATGTGTTCTCGTAAACTTCAGCAAGTTATTTGGTTTCAGTTGCCTCAGGTTTACAGAGAAAATAGACTTACCTATCGAATTGTTATGAAGATTAAATCTGATAATCATTTGTTTATATCATGAGGGCGCTAATCTAGAAAAGGTTATTTGTGAGATCTTGATATGGTTACTACTGAAGACTGAAAGGCTCATTCTGTTTGTCTAGATGACTACAGAACTAAGAAATCATCATTTTGAACTACGTTGAGTTTGTTACATGCTAATGCCATGTACAACTTGGGATGTCAGATAATTAACAGAAGGTCTGTCAATGGTCAGTTTTGACTGAGTTTTTTTTTTCTGGAAAATTGTTCCTAACAACCCAATTTTTTAATGCTTGAGGAAAAGCACTCCATGCTGCTGAACTTGTAAGCCTGTAGCTAAGGTTAGCAGATGAGACGGGGTGCCTAGGATGCCCATATGATACAAGAGGAAGAAGAAAGGAGCATTGGGATAGGGCGTGGTTTATAGACAAAACACTCACTTCTAGATCCTCATCTAATAAATATAAATTATCACATAGGGACCTAAACTATAATTTTTGGCTAATGAAATTTTGGTTAGTGAAAATAATGACTCCTAATATATTACCTTAAAACAGCCTTATTATAGTAAATTGGGTTAGTGAATTACTGATTTCTAAATGACTATTGCTTAGGAATCAAATATTGATTTTTAAAACCCAAGAAGAGATGATTACTGTAACTAATTCATATTCAATTATAATCTGTCAATGAAGATACTTCATTGTTTATTTTTAAAAGCTTTTATTTATTTATTTTTAGAGAGAGGGGAAGGGAAGGAGAAAGAAGGGGAAATAAACAATGAAGGGGAAGGGGAAATAAACATCAGTATGTGGTTGCTTCTCTGCTCTCCCAACTGAGGACCTGGCCTGCAGCCCAGGCCTGTGCCCTAAATAGGAATGGATCCAGTGACCCTTTGGACCACGGGTCAAAATTTTGACACTATTGTTTTAAAATAATATGATTTTCTTAGAAATGAGATTCAAAATGATTTGTATCAATAGATAGCTTCTTGTTCATTTCTGCCACACCTAGGTTTTAATTTTGATAGCAGCACAATTTACGATAGCCAAGAGTTGGAAACAACCTAGGTGCCCGTCAGTAAACGAATGGATCAAAAAACTATGGTACATATACACAATGGAATTCTATGCCACAGAAAGAAAGAAGGAGCTCCTATCTTTTGCAACAGCATGGATGGAACTGGAAAGCATTATGCTGAGTGAAATAAGCCAGATGTTGAAGGACAAATACCATATGATCTCACCTTTGACAGGAAGCTAAACAACAAAACAAACAAGCAAGCAAATATAACCAAAGACACTGAAATAGAGAACAGGGGGACAGTGACCAGAGTGGAGAGGGGAAAGAATTTCAGGGGAAATAGCAGAGAAATTTAGAGGAACAAATATAAAGGATACATGGACAACAAATGAGAAGGGTGGAAATGGGAGGGAGGGGGGAGCATGGGTGGTGGGATGGGATGGGAGTAATAGACAGAAAACTATACTTGAAAAATAATTAAATAAAATTTTTAAAAAAGAGAGCTTGTCCCTCATACCCTGTGAATAGGGTGTGTTATTAAATAAATGTGTTTTCATTTCTCCTTAAAAATATTTCATTTTGATGTATTATATGATAAAAAACATATCAGTAAAAATATAGTCTATTACCCATTCATTTATTTTTTTAATGTTTATTTATTTATCTTTAGAGGGGAAGGGAAAGAAAGAGGGAGAGAAATATCAATGTGTGGTTGCCTCTCGTGCATCCCGGGCTAGGAACTGGCCTGCAACCTAGGCATGTGCCCTGACTGGGAATCGAACCACGATCCTTTGGTTCACAGGCCCGCACTCAATCCACTGAACTACGCCAGCCAGGGATTACTACCCATTTATTTTATCTGTGTCTCTTTAACACATAAAACAGTTAGCTTTTATATGGTAGAGACTCAAAATAGGTTTGTTAATTGAGTTGAATATCAAATGAAATGACTGTTTTAACTATGAGTGTGACAATGACTAGAAATTTGAGAAAATTTTATGTCTAAGATAATTAAATAAAATTGGTTTGTAAGTTTTTTGGTGACTATTTACTTTCATAAAATATATTACATTTATATGAAGAAGAGATTACTAACAAAGTAAAAAATTTCTGCCTGCTATTGAATAAATTAGCCAGACTTTATTCTTCCCCATAGAACATTCTTGGATAATGATTAGCATCTGATAGATGATAAACACAAATTCATAAAAGTTTTTCAAAATCAATAAGGTGCTAGTATATTAAATTTTATTTAGAATAAAACATTAAACTATAATTGTTGAGAGTAAGTATCTAAACAAATCCTGAAAAAAAAGCTGTAAATGACATACACAGCTTTCTAATAAATATATTGCATTTCACTGTTTAATTTTTGTTATATAATACTTTAAATAACTAAAGCCAGTTTTCAATGGAAAATGCATTTGTCATTAAATTTCAAATGAAACTATCCTTCAGCAATCTAATTTTACTTATAAGTGTGTAATAATTTTAATACATTTGGAAAATATTATCTAAAGTTGAACTGTTATAAAGAAGGAAAGTAAATATAATATTCCACCTTTGTGATTTTTAATCTAATATTTCTTTGATATTCTATCCAGAGTCAGTCTTGCCAGTACTGACACGGTGTTTTAGATAGTGGAAACCAGCAATTCACTGGCTGGCAAAAAGACCCCTGAGCCCCTGTAAAAGCAGATAAAGGAGACAGTTAAGGCTTAAAAAGTGAGGCCAGGTGTCCTCGTCCTAACCCCACTTTGACATCACCGGAACTACTGAGTTAGCTTTCATTAAGAATATGGTGCATAGAGAATGAATCAGACAAAACACCTTCAGGTTTTCCCCACAATTTAAGTACTAATTATTAATTTATGAAATACCAAAAGATTGCTAGATGTCATAACAGGGATGAAACATATAACTGAAGATGATGAAAAGTAAGAATTGCATAATCACTCCCACAGAGCCACAGTCTGGCCTGGCTTTGCAAAGCTAAAAAATTCTATTATGCTCTGTGAGATGAGGGCACCGAAGGTCCCTAGACTGGAAATATATTGCTATGGGTTTACCAGAGATTACTACCAACATTCCCTCCTTGGTGAAAGCAAAACAGCTTTGTTGATAAGAAATCGTAAAGAAAGCAAAGCCAGGCATGAAAAGTGTTCCCAATCTTATTGTTTATATAACAGAGTCTCTACCTTCACACAAAATCTTTCCAGATGCCTACATCATCAAACAGATTTCAGAGCCAAGAAATTTTAAGTGAGTACTTGTTCATGTCATAGAAAAACTTGAGCAGCTTCCCGCATATGACTAATAATGTATTTGTATAGTCCTCCTATGTAAAGCAAATTCCCTTTTTCAGCTCACATGCAGAATGATATTTTGTTATTTATAAATGGATTTATTTTAAAACATATTGTCTGCCTGATCTGTGTGGAGAACCACTGAATTCAGTATATGGAAAACAAAACATGGACCTTGCCTTAAAGATCTTCGAGTCTAAAAATTGTGACCTAATGATTGTTTCAGATTATTGCAATATTTGAGACTTAACCATATCTTTATCATGATATTAAAAAATAAGAGTAACATCATTGTCACTGTGGAGAAGCTAAAAGAGAGAAAATATGATGGTCTTTTTCAATAAACTTGTCTATATGTATAAAGGAGAAGCTCAAGCTCTTTCTACTCCATTAAACTTTCATATACTTCTAATCTAAACAATATATTATAATATATATCTAGTACAATAAGAAAAAATAAAGAAAAATATTAAATGCAGCAAAGTAAAATCACATTATCTTCAAAGCATAACAGCATGATGTAAGGCTCCCTTCAAGATTTAGCAAGGTTTCAGGATACAAGTTAACTAGCTAAACAAGGAAAACATTCCAAATACTCATCTAAAGTGAAATGAATACATAAAATATATTATATCCATACCATATAAAGTAAAATGTAAAAATAATGAGCTAGTGATACATAAAACAGGAACCAATCTCAAAATAATCATACTGAATAAAATAATCCAGACAAAAAGATTACAGACAGTATAGCTCTTTTGTATATATTTGCAGACATTACAAACCAGTATACAGTGACTAGAAGTAGATTGGCGGTTGCCTGGGAATGAGTGGCATGGAAAAGGACAGGAGAGGGATCATGCAAAGTTTTTGATTAGATGAATTTGTTCATTATTTCGGTTATCATGACAGTGTCCTGGCTGCAAACATATGACAAATATCAAAATGTAGTTTATTGTGTATTATTTGTCAGTTAGATCATAAAGATATTTTTAAACAGAGGTTGAAAGCACTATAAAATATTTTCAGCCCTTAGAGAAAAACAAAAATGGCGACAGGGAATAAATTTGCTCCTGTTCTAATGAAAGAAACACAAACACAAACAGTTGAATTAGTGTCCACCTGGGAAATGCTGGGAAAGGAGTGCGAACATGAGTGTGCATCTCGAGAAAAGGAAGCTCTGCCTAGGAGAGTTAAGGAGGGAACTGCCTGATTTATTTGGGAGTTAGTTACTACTTTGTTTTCACTTCCTTATATACCATTCAAATCCTAAAGTGGTAAGTTGGGCAAGAAGACAGATATGAAAGCCTCAGAATGCATTGAATAGTTTTTTTTGTAGGCAGTGCTTCCTAGGGCACCTGGTCCTGCTTTTAGGTGCAGTGTTTGGAACTTAATGGGCCGGGTAGGTTTGGTTTTTACAGCGACTGGAGAAGCCCCCCTGGACTGTATGTAGGAGGCAGGGCTAGAGGTGCCAGGAGAGTAATATTTAGCTCCTGTTAGGCAATCACAAACAAATGCTTTATTCTTTTGTCTTCCACATTCCTAATTTATTCAAAAAATCGTAAATCATAGGACTGCTGTGAAACTTATATGCAACAATATGTAAAAAATTTAGCAAACTGCCAGACACATTGTTTGCTAAATTTTGGGTATTAGTAGCCATCATGCAAAATTAGGCTTATTGAAGGAAAAAACCTAAAAGGTAAGAAGAGAGCAGTTTCCACTGTGTAACCACCCTTGGCTATGTCATTTCAGATTTTCAAATAGCCATAACTGAGAAAAAATTCATTCTTTTTTAAGCACATCTAAAAGAAAATAAACAACCTATGAACATGAAAATAAAAAACAAGTTATTTAACAAATGAGAATGAACTAGAATTTTTTCATCTTCACAACTGTAATGGAAAGCAAATCTACTCTTAGAGATCTATTGAAACATGGAAAATAAGGGTTTTATGTAATATTATATGTGAACATATACATGAATGATTAATACAAGAGGGAGTTATAGTTTATATGTAACATTATAGCTTTATCAAATCAGGTAATTTAAATTTGCCAAAATACATTTATATTTTCTATTAGTTTTTATTCTATAGAATAATAAGAAAGATTTTGGTTAACATAAAATGATTTTTTATATCCAGAAAGTTATATAAAACACCAAACACCATATGTGGAAGTCCGATCTATTGATACCATAATATAAATTTAAGAAGCAAAATTACAAGCTCTATTTTATTCTATGTTGTTAGGTTAGCTTGTCTGCCAGTTAAAACCCAATACAACCTAAACAATACAGGTAAGGTCTAGATTTCCTAGGACTCTAGAGTTTAAAGAATTTAGTAGTTGTGTTCTTGAATTAGCCAGTGTGTAGCACCAAACATTCATGTAATTCTATTAATTACTATCAAAATGCCCACATGCCATGGGGTTTGCGCCCGATAGGCACCATATGAAAATGGCTAAAGGACACTGCAGGGTAAAAGATTGCGTTTATTTAGGGTTTGCAGGACAGGGAAGAGCAATGGGGGACGAATGGGGGCAACTGCAATTGAACAATAATAAAAAATAATTTTAAATGTGTGTGTGCTTTGAAAATAGAGCAAGGTTTGGCAAAGTATAGAAATACTTCAAAAAAGGCTTTAAACACTGGAGAAAACAAGACTCATCTGTATGATGTAGGAAAGGTCAAGGAATATGGACTTTCTGTTGCTTGAATTTTTCATTTTTAATATGACAAAATGAATGAATGGATGTCCTTTTTCTTCAGTTTAAATCTAAAAAAAAAGCTCATTAGCTTAAGCTGACAAACAATCTAGAGAATAGTCCATTTATTTTGTTATTTTTGAGGCAACTTCAACTGCAGTACAGTAACTGCTATGCTCTCTTTAAATCAAATTAGTTTAAAGGCTGCCCAGCATAGCATTCTCATGGTGTAGGCACTTAACTAGATCTGGGTGAACATTTGATCAAATGTAATATAGATGTAATGATTAATTTGAATTATTAAACAAATGTTAGTTTTATTTGACTACAAATTTTATATTCAGAATACATTTCAAAATATGGAGAACTCTGATATAATAAGTTGAATATAACCTAGCTTTCTATACAGGCACAATTGAAATTAATTTACAGTTTGTGTATATGTTAAAATTGTGTATTTTAATTAAAGAAAAGTGAAAGAAGAAAATGAAACACTAAAATATGCAAGAGTAAGAAGTATAGATCATTCTAACAGATGTTTAAAGATTCATTAAAATAAATACTTGCTATTTTTGTATTTAATTTGAAAAATTCCATAGTAAGAACATTAAAAGATTACTGATGGGCCTACACAAAATAAGTAACATACCTGAAAAATATTTTAAATGTGAAAGAGTTTACACTTACTATACTACATAAAATGGTCTAATTTTTTCTCTGCAATATTAGGTAATATATTTCCCTTTTATTCTTTAAATACTTAATGTTTTAAATAACATGTATACCTTCAAATTATGATCCTAAAGAATAAAAACTCATTAATTTTTGATACACTATACAGGCAAATTGAAAGCACTTGGCATCCTTTTCTTTACTCAAATAATAATTTTCTAAATTATCTTCTGCATTTTGTCAAGGTCGTTACCAACATGGAGTGATTTGCTAGCAAATGACATTAAACTGTTTCAAGTCTACTTAGATTGATTCATTTTCATTTTTTTGCTATATTTTCACAAAGCAATATTTTTACTGATTAATTTTTGTTCTACCATTAAATTATATCATCATTCCAAATAGCTGATAGTTTTGTCCTGAGTGTGTGTTGTGTCTGTGTAAACTATGAGATCCATGCATGAATTCAGACAAGCATTGCTATTATCAAAAAACGCTCTTGTTCATTTGACAATGCTCCTTGAGCATTACTAAGTTTTGACTAGTACTAGTACAATGGAAGTTTCAGTGTATTTTTATAACCTAACTTCAAATTTTCTATTTGATTCTTTGTTACCTGTATAACACTAATTAGATCATATTAAAAAAGATGGCTATAAATATTGATTTTGGATACTTAATTTCAAAATGTGATAAAGTATGCTTGTGAAAACTTCTCTTAAAAACATAAATATAAAAGTAGATAGTTAAGCATGGAAGCCAGCTCTTTTTTTTTTAGATTTTATTTATTTATATTTTAGATAGGGGAAGGGAGAGAGAAAGAGAGGGAGAGAAACATCAATGTGTGCTTACCTCTCACATGCCCCCTACCAGGGACTTGGCCCACAACTCAGGCAGGTGCCCTGGGAATCGAACTGGCGACCCTTTGATTGCAGGCCGGCCCTCAACCACTGAGCCACAGCAGCCAGGGTTAACATGGCAGCATGCTCTTAAATCATTTGTGAAAATCTAAGAAATAAAAGGTCTAGTAATCAGATGTGTAGTTGAGAAAACATAATAGCCTTTCTATACCAAAACCCTAAAAGATAAAGATTTTACACTTTTATTAATATTTCTTTCTTTTAAATGGAAAAAGGCAACACATTATATTGAAATCATAAAAATAATGTCAAATTTTATTCCTAAGGATTTTAATTGTAGTTTTAATCTTAAAGCATGCACATTGATCAATTTTCAAAAGAAAAAAATGAATAATAATTTGTATTATAGAAACTGAATTGCCCAGAGGGGAGAGGGGAGGGAATTTCAGGGGAAAAGGGGAGTGATTTACAGGAACAAGCGTAAAGAACACATGGACAAAAACAAGGGGGTGATGGAAATGGGCGGGAGGGGTAAGGGGTAAGGGGGGTAGGCTGGGATGGGGTAAAAGGCAGAAAACTGTACTTGAACAACAATTAAAAAGAAAACAAAATGAAAAAAAAAAGGAAACTGAATTGCCAAATAACATTTTTTAAGTTGAGCTAATATTTATTAGCTTTTCATCTAATAAATTCTGGGCCCCCCATCACTGTTAACCCCTTTAAAAGCAATCATTTGTATTTTTGCAACCAGCATTAAATAAAATTTACCTTATATTGATTTTCATAGAATATCAAAAATATATATACAATTATTCTTTATAGTATGATTCAATCTTATAACTTTTGAATTTTTAATGTACAGCCTAAATTGCACTGGTACAAACTAAATCTTCTTGTGCAAATTTCACTGAAAAATAGCAGACCATCATATATACATATTTCTAGAAACATATGAATGTGGAATAGAAACAAATAATTAGAAAATTTAAGTACAGCTTGTTCTTCTTTGTCCCTCAGTAAAAATAATCTGCCATTTGAGTATTAGAGCATCTTAAGAAACCATGGCAGAAAGAACAAGGCGGGTGCTGAAGTGGAGATTCTCATACAACAGTGTTGCAGGACTCAGATTGTACATGTTGACATTGTCCTTTGTCAATAAGATGAAGGTAAGAGTCAATATCAACTGCATAAATAAATGTTCTCATTTGTATGTCAGGTTTATTTTTTTTGCCAGAACAAATAAATTATTTGCTCCATAATTTACTTTGTTGAGAAAATTATTCACAGAACATGCTCTGCCTGGGCCCTCAGGGTAGAGGCGCTGGGAAGCAGGTTGGGAGAGTAGGTGAGACAAACCTGCCACTGACAAAGTGCCTGAGGATGTGCAGGCCTCAGAAAATGGCTCTTCAATGGAACCAAGCAATTTCAATGAAGGTGCTATAAACAAAATATGAAAAGGTCAGAAACTCTCCACTCTAGTGCTTGGGGGAGGTATTAAGATGGAAGTATGTGGCTTGGCTTTGAAGGACAGGTGTGCATATCACCTGTCAGTTGAAAAGACAGGCATGTTACCTGTAAATAGGGACTCCGCAGAAAACAAAAATATACATTTTTAAAATAGAATCTATTTATGTCAAGCAGCTCTGTATTCTATTTCCCAAGTGCATTCATTCAAGATAGAATTGGCCTTGCCAATGTAAATAAGCATTTTAGTCTTAAGAGTAGGCGTATCTTTTACTAGATGTGTGACACACTATTTTACTTTAGTTAACAATAATCAGCGATGAAGCTGAAATAAATTTAAACCAGTACTTATAATGCCTGATCTCACTGAAGAGTCCCGGTAAATACTGACAGCCTTTCCTACTTAGCCAATTAATACATTCCTGAGCAACTCTGGCTCTGACCAGGGAAATAACACCAAACTGCATGACTAAACAGGTAGTGAGGTAAAACTCACATATAATTTTTATATTAAAATATATTATAAATATAGTAGACGTTCAAATGAAAAACATCTGAATTAGAGAATCGTGGGAAAAATAGAAAAATATTATAAAATTATTGTCATTTATCTAACATTTCTGGAGTCTAGTAAGTAGGATGACTAAATAAAGGAAACCGCATTTTTTTCTGTGTATTGCCTGGCACATAGGTCCCAGTGTATGTGGACACCTTAATTGTCAAATTATGATGTTATGAAAATTTGTTTTTCTAGGATAAGTTTTGTCAACAATTTATGATAATGCCAGACTTTTTTCCCATTTGATTAGTATAGTGTAATATCAAAAATGTCAAGGTGAAAATCAGAGTGTATATTTTCACTCTGACTATATTTAAAAGCCAAGTAAAACATACCTTTAAAAATCAAGTTTGTGAGACTTCCGCAAAAAGGAGGCATAGGTGGAAACACTGTGCCTTCTCCCACAACCAAGTTTGAATACAACAAAGGTTTGGAGAAACAAAGACACAACCAAAGGACAGAAAATTGAATTATATGGAAGTCCGACTACATCTAACCATTCAACGGGGACGGTAAGAGGGGCGGAGCCAGCAGCGAGCAGCGTCGGGCAGGACAGGGCCCCCGACCCAGGCGCGCAGGCAGAGGGGAACCAGTTGGGGTGCGGGGCAGACTGACCGGGGGCGCATATTTGCGCACAGTGAGACAGACCACGCAGGCCCCAGGGGGCGAGGGCTGACAGCGGTGGCACACTCGCGTGCAGTGGGACGAAACGCGTGGGCCCAGGTGATGGCAGCAACTGCAGCACCGGTGAGGGCCGTGGAGGCAGGCGGCGGACAGGACGCCAGAGTCCCTCTTTGACCCCGCCCCCACATACAGCGTCACAACTCAGCGACTTAGTTGCCCTTCGGCACCGATGAGGGCCAGGGCGGCAGGCGGCAGGCGGCAGGCAGCAGGCGGCAGACGGGACGCCAGAGTCCCTCTTTGACCCCACACCCACATACAGCATCACAACCCAGAGACTTAGTTGCCCTGCAAGACCAGTGAGAGCCATTGTCCCTCTTTGACCCCGCCCCCACCTACAACGTCACAACCCAGCGACTGAGTTGCCCTGCTCTAGTGAACACTTTAGGGCTCTGATCCTGCTATGGAACAGGCACGAACAACCCGAAAGATGGCACAAGAAGAACTCAAAGTCCCAGAGCCAAGAACTCTAAGCGACCGAGAAATTGCCAGCCTCTCAGAAGCACAATTCAGGACACTATTTCTCAGGATGCTCACAGAACTGGTAGATTATAGTCACAGATTAGAGGAACAAAGTTACAAATTAGAGGAACGTGTGCGGGCTGGACTGATTGAAATAAAGGGAGATGCACAGGAAACCAATAGTGATGGAAAGGAAACGGGGACTCGAATCAATGGAATGGACCAGAAGGAAGAACAAAACATCCCACCAGAAAGGAATGAAGAAATGAGAATTCAAAAAAATGAGGAGAGGCTTAGGAACCTCCAGGACATCTTTAAACGTTCCAACATCCGGATTATAGGGGTACCAGAAGGGGGAAAGAAACAGCCACGAGTGGAAAACTTATTTGAACAAATAATAAAGGAGAACTTCCCCAGTCTGGCAAAGGAAATAGACTTCCAGGAAATCCAGGAAGCTCAGAGAGTGCCAAAGAAGTTGGACCCAAGAAGGAACACACCAAGGCACATCATAATTACATTAGCCAAGACCAAAATGAAGGAGAGAATCCTAGAAGCAGCAAGGGATAAGGGGACAGTCACCTACAAAGGAGTACCCATCAGACTGTCAGCGGATTTCTCAAAAGAGACCTTACAGGCAAGAAGGGGCTGGAAAGAAGTATTCCAAGTCATGAAATCCAAAGACCTACAGCCAAGATTGCTTTATCCAGCAAAACTTTCATTTAGAATGGAAGGACAGATAAAGTGCTTCTCAGATAAGGTCAAGTTCAAGGAGTTCATCATCACCAAGCCCTTATTATATGAAATGCTAAAGGGACTTATATAAGAAAAAGAAGATGAAAAATATTAACAGTGAAAGGACAGCAAACACACAGTTATTAACAACCACACCTAAAACAAAAGCAAACCAAGAGGACAGCTAGATCAGGAGTGGAACCATAGAAATGAAGAACACATGGAGGGTTAGAAAAAGCGGTGGGAGGGGGAGAAGAGGGGAGAAGGCACAGAAAATAGCATAGATGGTAGGTAGAAAATAGATAGGGGGGAGGGCAAGAATAGTGGGAGAAATATAGAATCCAAAGAACTTGAGACACGTGGTTATAAACTAAGGGGGGGAGAATGGTGGGGGAGGGAGGGTGTGGGTGGAGGGGATTGAAGGGGGATAGGGGATAGAACAACTGTAATGGTATAATCAATAAAATATATTAAAAAAAACAAACAAAAAAATCAAGTTTGTATTACCTATGTTATTTCTCACCTGAATTAGAATATAATTGAAAGTTAATACAAGTTATTATAAGATAGAAGCCTGTCTTCATTTATCATTGTCTGTTTTTTCTCTCTATACACGTATCTTGTCTCCAAAATTTATCAACCCTCTATTAGAATCCCTTCAACTAAATTTAATTGTATAAATCATCCATAAAACCTGGTGGGAAATGTCATACAATTACCTTTTTACTCTGGTGTGAAAAAACATTGTTTTTGCAGTAATAAGTATATGGAAATGGTGCCAAAATTAAAGTTTTCTAATGTACTGTGTGCCTTCGATGGCTCACGTGCCAGTCCTGTATCTTCACACTGCGTTGGAATTCACACATGATTCCAATTAAACATTTGTTATCAGTTTTCATAAGAAGCAATCGGTTTCAATCACCTTCAGACTCAGATATATGTATTGTGTGAGACTGATCTTTATCTAGGTATTCTTTTAATATTCTAGTAGCATTATTTTAATCTAAATTACCTGATGCCAATTTTAGCAAATTACTTAGATATGTAAATAAAAGAAAACTGTAACTTTGAGTCACTGAAGTAAAATAATCACTTCAGAAAACATAAAATATATCTTAACCACTATCTAGAAATCTCAAATGTAGAGTGTAAAAAGGGTAATCATACCAGTTTTGTGACCTGAAAAGCATTTTGGTTTTCATACCACACATTTTAGGCAATGAAATTAATCAAACTTTAAGTGACTATTCATGAAGTATTCTAATTTGATTTAGATTTTATAATTTTTATTAGAAGGAATCAATAAGTTGGATAAATGAGTGATAGTACATTTCTTGGTTTCAGCAAATTTGTTTGGTCAAAGTTGAATTGAATATAGCAATCAATTCTCCATTTGTTTCTCCTGATACCCATGGTTGATATTGGTAATTGATTATAGCATTCTTTCACAAAGAGTACATATTTGATCTTAGAATCCTTTTTGATATTACACTTTGGTCAGTTACTGTGAAACAATGAGGACTGGCATTCAATATGAAAACCATGTGCTCCATTTAGCCTGGAACCAAAGAAACATAAATGGTCAGGGGAAAATACAATATTTAAGTGAGACCACTGGTCTTTCAAAGACTGATTTTGCAATGAAACAACTTGCAGGTCAGCTTTCTAACTGTCAGTCTTGCTACCTAAGGATATTTGAGAATACACTTGCCACTAGTGAGCAGATATTCCTTTAAGAGAGGTTAGTCATGACCTTATGTGGACAGACCACACTGCTCCCTTCCCATTGAGAGTAGGTGTAATATTTGCAGCAAAAGCACAGGCACACATACATGCCTACACATGCACACAATTTTCTTCACATTATTCCACATCTGTAGACAACTTAAACTGAGAATATATTTTCCTCCTAAACTGCGAATATGTGTCTTAGGCAGAAGCCCCATTCACTTTAAGAAATACAGTGAATACTGTTGAGTGATATGAAATCTGGGATAACCTAGTTCTATGGAATTGGAAGCTGCTGACGTCTTAGTTATAGAGTTAATTTTCAGATAAAAAAGAAGAAAACACCTTGAAAAATAGTCTATGTTCTAAAACAAATAACCAGTAGCTTTTAGACAGTCTCTCAGGTGTGAATTTAAACATATAATACTTCACCTCAACCCCACTTAAGAAAAACAGTTAAACAAAAAGAATAAACGACCAAGTATAAAACTCTGAGAAGAATCACAAGGAATTAGAGAAGAGCATGTCAAAAAGGTGTGTAAGGAAAAACTACAGAATAAAATATGTAACCTTAGGGGCACAGCATTTCAAGAAATAAGAGTGGATAAAGGTAATGATTGAAATTTCTCACATTTTTCCTCTTGGTACTTGAAAACGTTTAAAAATAAATACATAACATTGCTGGAAAATGAAAAAAACTGTCTAAAAATGATTGACATTAAGAAATTCCCCCAAATTAGAACAGAGACTTTAGGACTTTCGCCAAGATGGAGGCATAGGTAGAAACACTGTGCCTTCTCCCATAACCAAGTTTGAATACAACAAAGGTTTGGAGAAACAAAGACACAACCAAAGGACAGAAAATTGAATTATATGGAAGTCCGACTACATCTAACCGTTCAACAGGGACGGTAAGAGGGGCGGAGCCAGCAGCAAGCAGGGTCGGGCAGGACAGGTCCCCGACCCAGGCGCACAGGCAGACGGGAACCAGTTGGGGTGCGGGGCAGACTGACCGGGGGCGCATATTCGCGCACAGTGAGACAGACCACGCAGGCTCCAGGGGGCGAGGGCTGAAGGCGGTGGCACACTCGCGTGCAGTGGGATGAAATGCGTGAGCCCGGTGACGGCAGCAACTGCTGCACCAGTGAGGGCCGGGGCGGCAGGCGGCAGATGGGACGCCAGAGTCCCTCTTTGACCCCGCACCCACATACAATGTCACAACCCAGCGACTTAGTTGCCCTGTTCTAGTGAACATTTTAGGGCTCTGATCCTGCTATGGAACAGGCATGAACAACCCGAAAGATGGTGCAAGAAGAACTCAAAGTCCCAGAGCCAAGAACTCTAAGCGACTGAGAAATTGCCAGCCTCTCAGAAGCACAATTCAGGAAACTATTTCTCAGAATGCTCACAGAACTGGTAGATTATAGTCACAAATTAGAGGAACAAAGTCACAAATTAGAGGAACATATGAAGGCTAAACTAATTGAAATGAAGGGTAATGCACAGGAAACCAATAGTGATGGAAAGGAAACGGGGACACAAATCAATGGAATGGACCAGAAGGAAGAACAAAACATCCCACCAGAAAGGAATGAAGAAATGAGAATTCAAAAAAATGAGGAGAGGCTTAGGAACCTCCAGGACATCTTTAAACGTTCCAACATCCGGATTATAGGGGTACCAGAAGGGGGAAAGAAACAGCCACGAGTGGAAAACATATTTGAACAAATAATAAAGGAGAACTTCCCCAGTCTGGCAAAGGAAATAGACTTCCAGGAAATCCAGGAAGCTCAGAGAGTGCCAAAGAAGTTGGACCCAAGAAGGAACACACCAAGGCACATCATAATTACATTAGCCAAGACCAAAATGAAGGAGAGAATCCTAGAAGCAGCAAGGGATAAGGGGACAGTCACCTACAAAGGAGTACCCATCAGACTGTCAGCGGATTTCTCAAAAGAGACCTTACAGGCAAGAAGGGGCTGGAAAGAAGTATTCCAAGTCATGAAATCCAAAGACCTACAGCCAAGATTGCTTTATCCAGCAAAACTTTCATTTAGAATGGAAGGACAGATAAAGTGCTTCTCAGATAAGGTCAAGTTCAAGGAGTTCATCATCACCAAGCCCTTATTATATGAAATGCTAAAGGGACTTATATAAGAAAAAGAAGATGAAAAATATGAACAGTGAAAGGACAGCAAACACACAGTTATTAACAACCACACCTAAAACAAAAGCAAACCAAGAGGACAGCTAGATCAGGAGTGGAACCATAGAAATGAAGAACACATGGAGGGTTAGAAACAGGGGGGTGGGAGGGGGAGAAGGGGGGAGAAGGCACAGAAAATAGCATAGATGGTAGGTAGAAAATAGATAGGGGGGAGGGCGAGAATAGTGGGGGAAATATAGAATCCAAAGAACTTGAGACACGTGGTTATAAACGAGGGGGGGGAGAATGGTGGGGGAGGGAGGGTGTGGGTGGAGGGGATTGAAGGGGGGGAATAGAACAACTGTAATGGTATAATCAATAAAATATATTTAAAAAAAAGAAATTCCCCCAAATTAAAAGAATATGTAATTAGACCAAGGGAAGAAATCAAACACATTTGAGCAAAGATTACTACAAAATATGAGTGGTCCCAGGGATACTGCACGTTCAAAGCAACAGACGTAGTGAACAATTTAGGGATGTGTAATGAATGTTAGATATATGAAAGCAGCTAGTACATCTGCGATGGTTAATCCTGTCTGTCAGAAGATGGTATCGGATGAGATAAACCTTTAAGTCAATGAACTTTGGGTAAGTAGATGGCCCTTCATAAGGTGAAGGGGCCTCCTTATCTACTCAGGTGAAGTCCTGAATGGAATTAAATGCCTGGTCTGTCCTGAGCTGTCTCTATCTCCTCTGTCTGACTCTGTCTGACTCTGTCTGTCTGTCTGTCTGTTGCTCTCTGTCTCTCTCTGTCTCTCTCTCTCTCTTTCTCTCTCTCTCTCTATATATATTTATTTATAGAAAAAATATATGTATATACTTGCTAGAGTGGTTCTAGAGGAATAGAATCTTGCTGATGAATCTTCTGAATTGGTATCGGTTCTAGGATTTTTGCAATTGGCTCTCTAATCAGTTATACTTAAAAGAACTCCAGTTACTCTATTTCCAGTATTAAAGAGACCCCTGATGATCTGGCTATAGAAACATGTGGGATATCACTCTTGGATAGTCTTAACCATTTACAAAAAGGAAGAATCTTGATGACCATGCTCATGATATTTGCAAAGACTTTTGTCAGATTTAGGAGTATTAAGATATTGGTGGGTTGCTCCTAATGTCACAGGATAAAGCAGAGATTAAAAAATGAATTTGGGAATTTCAATTATTTTAAGTACCACATAAATAACCTGAAATCTTCTATGTCTACCATGAAAAAGACCTTTATCTGCTGTGGCCACAGGGCTAATATTGATGAAAACCAAATCTAGAATCTCATTCTGCAAGTGGGAGAATTAGAATGGAAATTATATTTACAGCTTCACAGGATGTCTACTGTTAAAATGAAAGCAAAGATTGGAAAAGAATGGGATTCTGAAAGTCGGAATAGAAACGTATCTGGGGACATTGACCCCCTAAATTCACAATGATGAATTCAAGAATTCATTTATGATTATTTTCAGTAGAAATGATCTCTACCCCTAGTAAAAGTAGCCTTCCTGTTCCCAGGAGAAGTAGCCCCAGCATTCTCATCTGAGAAGATTAACCCAGCACTCTGGCTGGTGTGGTTCAGTGAATAGAGTGCTGGCCTGTGAAACAAGGGGTTGCTAGTTCGATTCCCAGACAGGGCACATGCCTGGGTTACAGGCTGGGTGCCAAGTTAGGGGCGTTTAGGAGGCAACCACACATTGATGTTCCTCTCCTTCTCTTTCTCCCACCCTCCTCCTCTGTCTAAAAATAAATAAATATAATCTTTAAAAAAAGATTAACCCTGCATTGCCTAAGAAAACAATGACCTCCCCGAGGCAGTTGCCTTGTAAAAAGACAATGTTGATTCTTTTCAAGACCCACCCCACTACCTCTCTTTGCTTCTAGACTCAAGTATTAAAAGACCCCTAAAGATGAGGAACATAATGTGATTTATAAGAAAGTATGCTATCCCCCCAAATAACTAGTTTGTCCAGACAGAATACCAAAGAACCTATTAGGAATAGATATTTAGCATCTGGGATAAAGGTGGAAGGAATAAAGATGGATCTGGCTGACATTATTGTTATGGGTTCACAAAACATAGATTCTGTCTTTAGTGTTGTAGTTCAGGGAGTTAGAATATAGAGGAAGAGAAAGGGAGTCAAAGACTCATGAACATTGTAAAGTTAAAGTGAATTTATCATTTACAATCTACTCCGCTACCATGGGTGGATCGAGTCATATCTTTCACTATGACTGTGAGAAATGAATTTGTGAGAGGAGCTTCACCATCACTGAAGAAACTCTCTGATCTCTACAGGTCAGAACTTAGAGTGAGAACAGCAGCCAATGACTCGGGAAACTTAAACACAGTGAGTGTAATTGACTCAAATATAATGCATATAATTGATTCCCAAAGTGGCAGGGGCTATGAGACCACACTCAACCACTAAACTCAAGGTGGGTGTGCTTGCCACAATGGACAGCACAGTCAGAATAGGAGTCAAAAGTCTGAATTACACAAACTGATGACATTGACTACTTGATCATGGTGTTCATAGAAGTGAAATATATAGAGAGTCTAAGTCTTACTTTATCTGTATAAAGATAAGTGTTCTAGGTCAAGTGAACACAAGTTTTGCCTACATTATAAAAAACAGAGTATACGCCTCTCACTCAATTCCTGGACTTCAGGCAGTTTGCAGACCCAGAACCCCTTGTGTAAATGGGAGGATGAGTTCCCTTGAAGAAGGATGCTGTTGCGCTCTTAAACATTTCTACAGCCCTGGCTGGTGTAGCTCGGATTGAGTGCGGGCCTGTGAACCACATAATCGCAGTTCGATTCCCAGTCAGGGCACATGCCTAGGTTGCAGGCCAGTTCCTGGCAGGGGACTCATGAGAGGCAACCATCCATTAATATTTCTCTCCTTCTCTCCTTTCCTTCTCCTCTAAAGATAAATAAATAAAATCTTAAAAAAACATTTCTACAGTTATCCTTTCTCACAGACTTCTGCAAAGGAATCTGTAACTATCTACCAGGCCAACTGTGCATTGGGGAAAAGAAGCTAAGCAGACCTTTCAGGGAGTATGAGACACTGGCTTCGAAATAACACTAGTTTCAGGAGGCCCAAAATGTCACTGTGGTCCATGAGTCACAGCAGGGGCTTATGAAAGTCAGGTGATCCATGGAGCTTTAGCTCAGGTTAGTCTCACAGTGGGCCCAGTGTGTTACCAAGCCTGTCTTGTTACTTCTGAGTTTGGAAATGCATAATTTGGATAACTATACTCAGAAACTGGCAGAATCCACAGATTGGCTCACTGACCTGTAGAGTGAGGAATATTATGGTGAGAAAGGCCAAGAAGAAGTCACTAGATCTTCCCCATACCTAGAGAAAAATAGTAAATGAAAAGTGATATCATATTCCTGGAGGTGTTGTGGGGATTGGTATTATAGTCAAAAACGTGAAAAATGCAGTACAGGGATCCTCATCACATCCCCATTCAACTCAACCGCTTGGCCTGTGCAAAAGACAGATGGATCCTAAATAAGGACAGTGGATTATCATAAGCTTAACCAGGTGTGGGGACTTCACTGCAGCTCCTAAACCAGATGTTATTTTACCGCTTGAGGAAATTAACACATTCCCTCTTACCTGGTTCATGGATATTGCCCTGGCAAATGCCCTTTTTCCCACCTGTCAATAGGGCTCAAAAGAAGCAGCTTGTTCTTGACTGGGAAAAGTAGCAATACACTTTCATTGTCTTACCTCACAACTTAATACACTGATCCACTACATTGATGACATAAATTTAGAGACATAGACAAGTCCTTATATGTGAATCACAATGAAAACCCTTAAGATTTTGGTGGAAATCCCTGGCATCCTCTCTAGATAAACTATTCTCCTTTTGAGAAAGATCTTTTGGCTTTCTACTGGGCCTTGGTAGAGACTCCAGGCTTAGCTGTGGTCCACCGGGTCACTATGTGTTTTGAGCTGCCCTTCGTGAAGTGAGTGTTATCTGATCCAACAAGCCAAAAAGTTGAGCACGCACAGCAGCCGTCGTCATCAAGTGGAATAGAAGTGTATATAGAAGTGTATATAGAAGTGTATACAGTGAAGTGAAGTGTATACATCAAGTGTATATAGAAGACTGGGCCTGACCAGGCCCTGAAGTCACAGTAGGTTGTTTGAAAAAATGGCTTCAATATACACAGTCCTCACTTCTGCCCCACTTCGTTTTCTCTCTCATCCTGCAACTGGTACATCATGGGAAGTCTCCTGCTATGGTTTTACATAGAGAAAACGTGGGCCCAGTGTATGGGTGGTTTTGCAAGATATGCCGGCACCACCTGCAAGTGGAGAGCTGCAGCACTACAGCGCCTCTCCGGGATCGCTGAGACGTCCCTGACAGACTCAAGTGAGGGAAGAAAAATCCTCCCAGCAGTAAGAACTAAAGAAGTGCATATAGTTGTTTCTTTTTCTTGAAAGGAGAAATGGTTAGATGTGCAATTAGGTGCCAATTCATGGGCCACGGACCATGGTTTGGCAGGAATGGTCAGTGATTAGAAGAAATGTGATTACAAAATTGGTGACGAGGAAAATATATATGAACAGAACTTTCTGAATGGGTGAAAAACCAGAAGATATTTGTGTGCTATTTCACTTGATACCACAAAGTGATCTCAGCAGTGGAGGGTTTTAATAATTAAATGGATAGGATGGCTTCTTCTGTGTACTAATCAACCTCTTTTCCCAGGCACCCTATCGTTGCCCAATGAGCTCAATTACAAATATGGTAGTTATTAATCCAAATATATTAATAATCATTTTGAACCCTGGCTGGTGTGGCTCAATGGATTGAGTGCCAGCCTGCAAACCAAGGAGTCAGTGGTTTGGTTCCCTGTCTAGGGCATATGCCTGGGTTGTGGGCCAGGTCACCAGTAGGGGATGTGCGAGAATCAACCACACATTGATATTTCCCTCCCTCTCTTTCTCCTTCCCTTCCCCTCTCTAAAGGTAAATAAATAAAATATTTTAAAAAATAATCACTTTGTTGATTGTTTCTTTGTTTATGATAGCCATTCTGACGGTGGAAAAGGGGACCCTAGTTCACTGTTGGTGGGATTGCAGACTGGTACAACCACTATGGAAAACAGTATGGAATTTTCTAAGAAAACTAAAAATGAACGTGCCTTTTGACCCAGCAATTCCACTCTTAGGAGTATATCCTAAGAACCCTGAAACACCAATCCAAAAGAACCTATGCACCCCGATGTTCATAGCAGCACAATTTACGATAGCCGAGAGTTGGAAGCAACCTAGATGCCCATCGGTCAATGACTGGATCAAAAAACTATGGTACATTTACACAATGGAATTCTATGCTGCAGAAAGGAAGAAGGAACTACTACCCTTTGCAACATCATGGATGGAACTGGAAAGCATTATGCTGAGTGAAATAAGCCAGGAGGTGAAAGACAAATACCATATGATATCACCATTAACAGGGATCTAAACAAAACAAACAAGCAAGCAAAATATGACCAATGACACTCAATTACGGAACAGGCTGACAGGGTCCAGAGGGGAGAGGTGAGAAAATCATAGGGGAAAAGGGGAGGGACTCACATGAGTAAGTATAAAGGACACATGGACAATAACTAAGGGTGGGGGGTGGAAATGGGAGGGAGGTGGGGAGCATGGGGTGGGGGGCGGGCAGGGTTGGGAATATAAGACAGAAAGCTGTACTTGAACAAGAATTAAATAAAAAAATTATTTTAAAAAATAATCACTTTGAATGCATATAGTCTAAATGAACCAATTAAATGATGGAGATTGTCAGAGTAGATCTACAAGAAACACACTTTAACTATAATTATACATGTAGATTAAAATTAAATGAATGAAGAAATATATACCACATTAACACTAATGCAAAGATAGTAGGAGTAGCTTTGTTAATATCAGACAGAGCAGACTAAAAAGCAAAGAATGTTATCAAAGATAAGAAAAAGGGTGTTATATAGCAATAAAGGACTTAATTCTTCAAAAAAAGGTATAACAATCTTAAATATGCATGTGCTTAGTAACAGAGGATCTAACTATGTATGTGAGACAAAAATGTAATAGAATTTGCAAAGAAAACTGAATGGATCCCTGATCATAGGCAGAGAATTCAACATTCCTCTATCACAAATGCACATCCCCAGCAGGCAGAATATTAGTAAGGATGTAGTTGAACTCAATGCCACCAACAACAATTGGATATGATTGACATCTATTGACCACTCCATCCCAAACCAGCAGAATATGCACTCTTCTCAAGATCACGTAAACATTCAGCAAGAGAGAGACTTCTTGGGCCATCAAATACACACTACCAGATTTCAAAGAACTGAAATCCTGTAATGTCTGTCCTCAAACAACAATA
Source organism: Sturnira hondurensis (assembly GCF_014824575.4). Taxonomy (NCBI): domain Eukaryota; kingdom Metazoa; phylum Chordata; class Mammalia; order Chiroptera; family Phyllostomidae; genus Sturnira; species Sturnira hondurensis. The sequence goes on along the minus strand of NW_028079127.1, from coordinate 8,301,993 downwards.
GAATTAAATTAGAAATCAATAACAGAAAGACAATTAGGTAATCCCCAAATACATGAAGATTAAACAAACTTATCCAAATAGTACTAGTTGAAAGAAAAAAGTTCAAGGGAAGTTTTTAAATATTTTAAACTAAATGATAATATATCTTATTGAAATTTGTAGGATGCAGAAAAAGCGTTGAATGCAAATATTGAAAAAGGAGAAAATTCCAAAGTTAAAAAGCAGAGTTTTCAATCTTAGGAAATTAACAAAGAAGTGCAAGTTAAAAACAAAACAAGCAGAAGAAAAGAATAAGTAGTAGAGCAGATGACATAAATTGAAAATGGTAAATCAATAGAGAAAAATCAATGAAGCCAAATGCTCTTTCTTTGAAAAGATCAATAAAATCAGTAAGCTACTAGTCAGTAAGTCATGCCTTTTTATCTAACATCACTGGAGAAAGATTACACACATACACACACACACACACACACACACACACACACACACATATATATATATATGCAGTTTAAAAGTTGCAATTTAATATTGATTGTGCTGAGTATAACTTAATTTTTTAAATCTATTAGTAACCATTTCAAAGTATACGTTTTGAATATGTGGATTTGATAGCAATTAAACTTGGTTTTGGAACTCTGAGATTTCTGCAAATGTGTGAGCAGATAACTGAATTAATTGTTAATGTTTAGAAGAAGCATAACTCTAAAATCCAGTCAAGGGAAATATTTGTGCAAAAACTACAAAATGCTAAAACACTAAGTTCATTTTATTATGTTCAGGATAATTCACATTTTAATATAGTGATTGCTATGTCTAAGATAACTAAATTGTAGTATTAGTATTAACTGACGTTTTTAAACCACATTTTTAAAATGAAAACCTAGGTGGAATCTTGCTTGCTGAAAAAATGAAGTAGAGTACATGATATGGAAACTAGTAAAAAAGAAGGTTATAAAAATGTATTCTCTATGGTTAAATATTAGATTTTTAGGAAAATTTTCACCCCTGGTGTTATTTTAAGATTTTGATTTGAGACCATAACTTGGGGGCTCAAAAAGTGACTCAGAGAGTTCACATTGTATAATTAAAAGTGGAGCTTTTGCATGTAATAATAATTTCAAATGAAAATTTTTATTAGTGGAGTATTGAATAGTCAAAGTTATTATTCTAAACCAAAATTCAAGAGGTGGTGGATATGACTATATAATACAATAATATGGTTGATACATAGTATATGTGAGTAATTGGCAAACTTGTTCACCTAAGAGGAACCAAAGCTCTTATAAGAATATCTGATTCCATGTGTTAGGCTAGAAGGATTAACTGGAAACTAAACTCTTTGGGAATTGTCAAAAACCAGATATTTACACAAATAATTGAGGTTAGAAGAAGTAGTAAAAAGACAAAAAGCCAACTCACTGTGCAGATTGTGACAATTTGGTCTTCCAAAAGATAATTATGACATTCAATTAAAATTAGTTGATGATATAAAAATAGCCATCAATCTATGTTGATGAGAAAAAGACAAAAGTAACATCAATTCTATTGAAGGGTATTTTTTAAAAGATGTTAAATTCAAATCATTTTAATTGTTCTTGTGAACATGAAAAATTAAGAGCACATAATTTTTATAATTCCCCCTTCTTAGACAGCTATCCATAGCATATCAGATCATAAGGTAGTTTGAGGGAAATAAGATGTGAAATTATAATTTCTCACTTGAAATTTATAATACAACAGAAAAAGAACAACTTTTAGGCACTGTGGCTAGAGGCAATAGGGAACATTTTGCAGAGACTGAAAATGTTGGTCTAGTAACTAACAAATAGATTTTAATGACAGAAATGAGGATAGTCTCATTTCTACATGGTCTCTCTTTGTCCTCTCTCACTGTCTTGCATTCTCTCCACATTTTCTCTCTGTCCCACTGGTGGCCCACCTTTAGTTTAAATCCCAGCCTATAGCCACTTCCATAACCCCATTTCCAATTCCTCCCACATTTGGCCACACCTGCTGGCACTCCCATATTTTCAGACTTTCTTGGCTGCCATAATAAGTCTGGGCAGGTATGGCCCCGTGGTGTGGAACAAACCATCTCCAAGTTCTCCTGCAAGCACAGTAAGGGGAGCTGCCTCCCAGTTACATCATGGGCTTAAGTCATGCATATGTTTCCGGCTCCACTCAGGCTGGAAGACTAGTCTGCCATGATACACAAAGTAACTCTCAATGGCCCTGCTCCATGTCTCCCAACCCCCAGCCAGACTTGTAGGGGGGTGTCCCTGGCTGCACCCCATTACAGTAAGACATGCACATCGGTTAATGTTTAAGAGAGAGGTTAAAAAGTGTAGACAGTGTACACCATTGGTAAGGGTCTTACCAAGATTTCTTTTATAGTAGACATTTTAACATTTTTTTTGATAAAATGAATTGTCCCTTTTCATAAAAATGAGCATATGCATAAAGTTTAAGGGGTTTCATGGACACTTGGATGCCAGTTTAGTGGTCTATAAAATCCTCAGGGCTGCGTCATGTAACAGTGTTTCCCAGTCTTTACGATTTATAGGTTGCTGATGAACTATAATACCTCTCAATAAGTACTGCTCCTTTACAAATGAATCTTGCTGGCTACACTGCTTAGACTTATACTATCATAAGAAAGAAACTAATTATAGTTGTCACCTGGGAGATTCCAATTTCTGAAAATGATGGTATGCTAGGGATTGTTAGTGTGGCTAAAAAATGCATTATTAGAATTAAAATAATTGTACGATCCACAGAGACACCATCACAGCCGAGAAAGATTAATTAAATCTTTCATGTGGAAGACAAAGGTGGCTCTACTTTATTCCATGGAAAATTGCCTTAACACCCATCGGATGTTCTCAGAAAAGTCCCCTTTCCATGGCTTTCCACATCATCTCCTTTCTCTACTCCCTGGCCCCACCACCAATCCCAACTTTTCTTTTAAAAAATCAAAACTAAAACATCTCTATCATTAGCTAAGCAACATTTCCTGAGATACTGACTGCAAATTAAAAAAATCATGTCCTTGGAGTGTTGTAAAGATTAAATTGAGAAAAAGATCATATAGGTCATATAGGTTGACACATAGGTCAAGTAGTTACTTCGGAGCTCTATTATGAAACACTATTAGCATTTAAGGAATATCTTCATCACCTACCTAGCAATGACCTTATAGTGGGTAAGAATGTCTTTAATTTTAGAATGTCTTTAAATATGTCCATGTATTATATAAGTCCATGAATTGAGAGAAATATTTATTCACTAATAAATTTTTCTGTTTTCTCTAATTTAAAATCTTTTCTTCTTGCTTGATATGTTTTGTTTTTCCAGCTAAACTAGAAATTTATAGTTTTTTCCTCCTAAAAAAGGAAACAATGTTCTTTCCTATAAATTACCCTCTCAGATTTTCTCATCAACCTGCTGCAAGGAAATCCGCCTATTCAATATACTTGCTGGCAGTTTGGTTCATCCTAAATGGTTCTTCAGTCCAAATATCTAAGCATCAAATTGAGCTGCTCCTTCTGGAGGAAGTATGACTGAACAGCCAAGAACACTGGGTAGCTAAAGAGAGGACCACATACCCTAAGCTCCACAGTCTTGAGTGAGAGGACAGCTAATAACTGGATATGCAGTATTACCAGACATCACTGGTCCCAAATTATTGCTTCTGCCTACTACTACCACAAATATTGTAGGAATGACTTCCCCTTCATACTCAGCTCTAATCCTCAGAGTTTCATCTGGTCCTCTATGGGCAGAGGTTACCCGAAGTTCACATGAAATGTCAAAATTTCTACAGGACTTCTTGATTTTTTCACAGTGACTGAGATCAGAAGTTGAGCCCATCAGTACAACCCTGCATTTCAGCAACCTACTCAAAAATTTTTAAATTAGATGGAGCTCTTCAAGAGTTACTTCCTTGAGGTCAGATCGTAACTGTCTTTTTGTTGGTTTCGATCTCCTGATGACCAACACCTACAGGAATCGTTATCAGTAACATCAGCAAGAACAATTTTTTTTGGTGGTGACATCAACACCAAATTTGATCTTTGTATCAACCAGTGTACAGTCCTGGTGCAACCAGGATTTCTCCAGCATTTCCAAAATAGCCTGGGCAGTATGCTTCATGACACCTCCTTCAGTTTGACCTGTAACCATTCCAGCAAATCAAACTGTTGCAGCAATCAGCTGTTTCTCAGAGCACTGTGGATCATTATTGGCATCGTCCTTAAAAAAAATATCTCTGCTTTGAGGGGGTAAAACTTGTACCCTTTCTTGATGCCAAGATATCCTCCGAGGAAAAAAACAGTTGCTATTCTTCGACAAACCCATTCAATTGGGATCATTTCACACTTGGATGCAATGAAAGCTGTTTCCCCACACTTTCTGGTGAAAGCATTTTTGATACCTGATGCCTGTAACAACTTAAAAATGCAACTAGTAATTTTATTTGAGATTGCAGCTTTTCCATCCAGGTAATTCTCTTTGCCTGCATTTCCTGCTGTAATTTGGTTCTTGGACAGAAAAAGGACTTTTTCTGGGCTATCTAGCAATTCATAGAGATTTCTTTTGTTTTAGCATCCTAGTTTTTCTTACCAATGTTCAGTAACTCAACTGTCACCATTACCCTGCATGGGCCAAGGACAGACTCTCAGGGCTCAACATGCGGAAGGGTCTTTTAACACATGTGAGGTCTTATGTGTCAACAAGAAATGCAATGTATTGTTCAACCAAAATTATGTAATTTCTTATATTTGATTAATATATAATTTATATTTATAAATACTTTGTAAATTATAATAATAGTAGATATTATTTTACATGTGTACATGTATGTACATGATTTTTAAAATAAATATATCTTGAGACACAGAGTGTAGTATAGATTGGCCATGAAGTATGTAGAAAATGGAAAGTCACAGTTTTTTTCTAAAAAGAAAATGAGACATTTAGACAGAATCATAAAGGGAGGGGGAAATTAAGATTTTACTAAAAAAAAATAGAGATTTTTGAGTCACTGAATTTAGGAGATTATGTCTCCAAATTTCCCAAGCAAGTTCTCATCAAAAGCAATCATCAAAACAGAGGACTATGTCAGAGAATATTTTTTAAAACTAAAAAAGAATGAAGTAAACAAAACATCAAGGTATATAAGGATAAGTCTTTAGTTTTAATACAAGAGATAGATTGAACCAATTTCTCACATTTCTTTTTATTATGTAAGTTAGTGTTTGTCAGTCTATTTCATATTTAATTTATGAAGGTGATCATTCTTGAAACCAATTCCTGACCCATTTAAATCAGTTTTCATTCTATTTTAAGTGTTTAACACAAATTGCTCGTATCAGCTAGTATAATATATATTCTCTTAAAACTAAAATCTTAAAAAAATAGTTGATTAACAAAGTAAAAATATATTTTTCTTTCATGTGGAAGTCCACAGGTAGGGACAGTGGAGGCTGGTAAGATGGCTATATAGTCCTTTTACGTTCTGTAGCCAGTATAGATTTTATTTTCTGCTGCATTATTCTGGTTTATGGCTTCCACCCAAAAGTGTAGTTTATGATTAAATATGGTGGCTCAACCTCTCCTCATCACCTTCGTGTGTTCAGGAAAAGCTTACTTATGTGCCACAATTTCAGGAGAGCCTACAAAGAGTGTGGTAGTTTTTAACTCAAATAATTTCTGCTTCAGACAAAAATCACTATTGAGTGACTAAAGCTAAAGAGGGGAAGAAAGAACATCAAGCAGGCTTTGCTGTCGGCTGTGACATCAGAATGGTTGATCTGAATTCCTTTCTACATGCAAAATGTATCAAAAGTTTCCGTTGTTTTTTGTTAATTACTTTATAAATTTTGAAGATGCTAGCATTTTACTTAGGAAAAATTCAGTTAAGCTCCATCTATGATAAACAAATGTTTCAAAAGTGAAAAAAGTCTATTTTTAACAAGATAAAGGGAAAAATCAAAACTGTTAAAAGCAAATTAGTAAATATGTCAAGATTAAAAAGTGATATGATGCTTGTAATACTGTGTTCTAACAATCATACTTAAATTCATTTAAAAATTGAATGTATTATTATAAAAATCTATGACTTTAACAATATTTTTGATTTAAATATGTGCTTTTAAAAAAGTTTCATATAGAAATGAACAAGAATAAAAGTTTAAAAAGGGCAAAACAAAATGAAAATACTGACTCATATTACAAAGACTTCTATGAAAAGACAATATATCAACAAAAACATATATGAAAAAGCTTTCAAATATTTAGAAGAACATTTCCTAAAAATAGGAATAAGTAATTAGATAAATTTTATTAAAAAAATAAAGGTAACCAGTTCATATAAAAATGTTTGAACACAAATATGATAAGAGAAATAAGAGAAATATATCTTAAGGTACATTAAAAGCTATTTCTCATCTGTCAAACTGGCAAAAATCTGAGTCTGAAAATACAATTTGTTGAGGTACTGTGAAGAAATAGACCCTTTTGCCCATAGCTTATAGAATTCCAAAACCTATGTGGAAGGGGAGTCAGCAATATCTAACAACACAGCAAGTGCATTTACCCTATAACCTAGTAATCTTATTTATATAAGTCCCTACTGAAAATCCACCTTTGCAAATATGATTCACAAATATAGTTATTCATCATTTGAATTAGTAAAAGATTAAAGAGAGTCCAAATATATGTCCAGACATTGGTTCAGTAAATTATAGAACAATAGCTTACTACTTACCAAACACATAAGAAAGGCACCTATGTAATAAATAAATTAATTTTCTGGATGTTTTATTCATTCAAGTTTGAAAAACAGTGTCCAAGTGATAGAGAGATTAGGAATGGTGAAGATATGCTTTTATAACTTGTAGTATCCTTGTTAATTTTGAAAGATATAAATAAATATGTTAAATCTTTTTAAATCAAATAAATATATCACAAAAACAATGAAACTATAAAAATATATAAAAGTAAAATCACATCAGCACACACAAAAGATTTATGTCAAGTAACTTTGAAAACATAGTATTCTGTACACACTTGGTGTTAGTTTGTTTGCTTTGTTTCACTTGGTTTTTAATAAGGGCAAAAGCACCTCAAAAATATTAATTTTCACTCAGATGATTTACATGTAGTAGAAATATTAATTTTAACATCTGGAAACTAAATACCAATAAAATATAAGTGATAAGTATATTAAGGTTGCTAAGAATTAATATTTTCACTATGAAAGCAAAGAGCTGTCTTTTAAAATTGAAAGTAATAATAAATAACAAAAGAAGAAAACTCTATAATACAAAAGTTGAAGTTAAAATATTAATGCAAATTAACATTTTCACAGACATTGCAAGGGCCAGCTGGAAGGTCGTGATTTCCATCCAAAAAGCAGCAGGTGTGGACCTTGGAAACATGTCTTCCTAGGTCTGGGGCAGTGAGTGTGTAGGTGAGCTTAGGCCATTGTATCGTGGAATAAAATGAGAAAAGCCTCAATAAATAATAGCTGTTTCTGTGTCCCTCCCCCTCAAAAATAAATAAATAAATAGCTATTAAGTAACGCCACAAGCCTAAATTTAAAAAGTACAAATTGGTGAAATTTGGAAAGACTTGAGCATAAAAAATTATGATGGTTAAATGTAGCATATTAAATAGTTAAAAGGAATGATTCCATACAATATACTCATTCAAGTAAGTCCTGTTTCCAGGATTGCCAAGTTAGCTTGTAACAAACTTTCATTGCCACTGATTCTGAAAAAACACAAAAATTAAAAAAAAATAAGAAAGCTAACTTGAGGAGGGTATTAGATACTCATAAATGCGAAGTGTTAGGCAGAATCCCTAGATTATCCCTTGATGTGCATGCCTTGTACAATCAGCTTCCCTTGAATGAGGGCGAGACCTGTGAATGTGATGGGATGTCCCTACTATGATGAGGTTATGTTACAGGGCAAAGGTGAAGAGATTTTTTAGCTGCTATTAAAAGTCCCAAATCTGTTGATTTTGGGATAATCAAATAAGAGATTACCTGACCGTTCTGGCTTAATCAGGTAAAATTCCTCAAAAAAGGACTTGACCCTTCTTTGAAGAAGTGATATTCTCCTGCTGGCTCTGAAGAGGCAAACAACCGTGCTATTGGCTGGGTGTGAATCAGAGTAGTTTTTAAATACCAAGGCCTTTACTCCTACAACAACTAGGAACTGCAGTTGGTCAATAACTCAATCTTGAATGAGGATCCTACCCTCCAGAAGAAAGTATTTCTTGGCTGACCCTTTCTTTTCAAGTGTTTGAGATCCTGAGCAGAAGTCCCAGACAACGCTATCTCTGACTACTGACACATCTATGACATATAAATACCACTTGTTTAAGTGACTAAATTTATGGTGATATAGTGTGCAATAATAACAAAACTAATACAAAGAAATGGACATGAGTGGACTGTCCCATTTTTATGGCTTTTGGTCTGAGAGCAGTTTTGCAGTCAGTGCTATGTGGGGTAGTTTTTCTGAAACTGACAGAAAAACTTCAGTGTTTCTGGGCCTAAAGAGCCAAAAGGTAAAGTCTGAAGGAAGAGACACAAATTGGGGAGGGCATAATTTCTACGTATAAAACTGAATATTTAGGTGATCCCAGAGACATGCATGCTCAGGTTAGCCTCCAAACAGCTCAGCTAAAGGAAACAACCTAAGATTAAGATTTAATGTTATCAGTGGTTGCCATCTAATAAAGATAAAAGTCTGAAATAGTAACGCTCTTCAGAAAATAATATCAGAATCCAGAGTTACCATCAATGTATTCAAAAATTATAGGAAATAAACTAAAATTATTTGACCTGGAAGATCAGGAAAATATGACCAATTTTCCTAAGAAGAACAAATCAACTCTGAGGTAACTTAAATGTTGGAACTGGCAGAAAAATACTTATGAGGCTAGTATACTGCATTAAATAAAGTTAAGAAAAATGCTCAGAATGAATACAAAATAGAAAAGACTAATTAGAAAGATAGAAACTACAAAATATATAACAATAGAATTTTAATAATAAAATGCACAAAATTGAAGTAAAACTCAAAGAAGAGTTTAATAGTAGAATGGAAACTGAAACTCATTCATTAGTGGTGGGGAGGTAATTGAGACAGCTACTCTGGGAAACAGCTCGCCAGTTTCTTCAAAATTAAACAAGTGATTTTCATATTACTCAACAGTTGCTTTCTTGAATATTTACCCCAGATAAATTAAAACTTATGTTTACACAGAAGCCTGTATCTGAATGTAAGTAAAAGCTTTATTTGGAATAACCTGAAATTGGAAATATCCCTTATATCCTTAAATAGGTGGTACATCTATTTCATGGAATATTGCTCAGCAATAAAAAATGAAGAAGGGAAATAAGAGAACAGCCAGTGAACTTAAACATAGATCTATCAAAATTATCTTAGATGAAGAAAAGGAATGAAAATATCTTTAAAAATTGAACATATGTATAGAGGCAGGAGGAATAATATTAAAAACCCTAAAATTTGTGTAACCTGAGATCTCAGGAGGAGAAAAAAAGAAAATGGTGCAAAACAACATTTAAAGAGATAATGGCCAACAGTTTCCCAATTTTGTGAAGAATATAACGTATAGATTGAAAAAACTCAGCGAACTCCCCAATGAATAAAATAAAATGGCATCATACCTATGCCCTTTATAGTTATGTTGATGAAAAAGATGAAAAAAGAACATTGAAAGCAGAGAATAATGATGTTTAACACATGGGACCAACAATATAAATGATTTCTCATTTCCAATCACAAACAGTGGAGATCATAAAAAACAATAGTTTCGTATCTTAAAAGTACTTAATGAAAAAAGAAACTTTCAACCCAGAAATCTATACTCAGGAAAAGAAACAAAAAGATTTTGGATATGGAAGCAAAAAATGAATGCATAAACTTTGGATTCGTAAAACTCTAGACTTTACATTTGTAAGAAATTTGAGATTTACATGTAAACTGATATTAAATAATATGCAATTTTTGTCAATTTTATTAGATGTGTAATAAAGATATTTTGTCTGTACTATATAGGACGATGTTCATAATGATGTTTGCAAATATCCTTCAGAGTTTCAGAGAAGTATAATAGTATAAAGATATATGCACGTTAATAATTACAGAATTAACATGGAGGGAAATTACTGGAATTTATTTACTGTTGATACTTAACTGGTACAACTATTCTGGAAAACAAAAAGAAAGTGGAAATACTTTTTTCTACTCTTGAACCTACTCAGACCCAAAGACCTAAAATTTCATTCCTAGATACATCCAACAGAAATCATCTCTATGTGTACGAAGAAATGCGTTCAACCATTTAGGTGGATTATGATCAGTAGTCACTCCATCCTAAACAACAAAATGTCTATTACCAAAAAGTGGAAAATACTTTATGCTGTGCTTTCATATAATAGAATTCTATACAGCAATGATAATTACTCAACTACAGCAACACAGCCACACTTAAATGATGTTAAGCTAGACTAGCCAGACACAAAAGAATATACTTGTAATTTTATATACATATAATATTAAACTTGATTTAACTAAACAATTTTTATAGAAGTAAGGATAGGTATTACCTTTGGAGAAGAATGAGGGGTTAGTGATTTAGAGAAAACATGAAAGGACTTCTGGTGTTTGGATATTGTTATATTTCTTAATCTGATATATTTATCCAGATAACTCATTGAGCTGTACATACACGATCAGTGCACCTTTCTATACCTGTGTCATATTTATTAAAATACAAATCTCTCTCAATCCTCTATCATCTTCTTTCTCTTTATTAACATCGAAATTTAGGGAGAAATAACCCATATTTTCTCTGCTTTCTCACCTCCAACTTCCTCTGGCAATTTGTGTCCATATCTTTAATAACACATTACTCACATGTCTTCTAATTACCTTCTGCGTTGTACAATTCTTTGGGGAATGCATGAGCAACGGGGAGTGAGCTGAGACTTTTAATCTCAGATTACGTGACTGGTCTGTACAGTTTATATAATAAATTCAAGTTTGAAAATAATTGTTAAAGGTGTTTAGGGGCCCTTTCTCCTCTCTTCCTCAACCCATGTGTCTTCTTTTTTTTTTAAAATGAACATCAAATAGGTTACTATCTGCTGTCTCAGGACTTGTTTCAGCCTATTTAGTTTTCTAGCTTTTCATTCCCAATAGGAGTTGTCAGGCACTAAATTCCCTTATGGCTCTAGCCTTTCCACTAACTGCTGTCCATCATTTCAACCTGTCTTTGTGGATATTTTTAGGCTTAGATAGTTCACCACAACTGTGAGCCTCCATTAGCAGGGGGATGTTAAGACTTCATACCTGACCTGGCTTTGTCAACTAACCACTCCTCCTTAGGTCAGCTACTTTTAGAGATGTGCATGTGTCATAGTCAAAAAGAAGTAAGAGATTAGATAAAGGGCATTAGCATTCTTGAGGCAAAAGGCTAGCAGATGCATATTGGAAACCGAAATATTAGCCAGCAGAGAATGAACTGTAACTGTGAATTCTCTTTTCTATGCCTGATTTAGAATCCATTAGACATAAGCATACAGGTCAAGCAGAGATTAAAAATAAATGCTATCCCTGCAATGGAGAACAAAGCCTAGGAGATGCAGTACCAATGGGCTTGCTGATATTCAACCTCTCAAAACCGTAGCATTACCGATGTGGATGGACAGCTGCAGGCTTTCCCTACTGGAGCAGGCGTATTGCTTAGCACAGGGAAACAGGTCAGGAAAGGGCTAAACTGAACATGTTTTCTCTCTGAAATTCCAAATCACATACATCATGTTTTCTTTTCATTGGGGAAAAGTGAATGAGGGCTGAGAAAGGAGACCAGAAGTGGTACTGTTAGTTAGAAGCTAGGAATGAGGGGCAAGAGGGGTAATAAAGGCAGGGCCCTCACCATTGCAGCCTAACAAATAACTTAATATAGGAGGCTAGAAACAAAAGGAAGGCATGTCTCACCAATTAACTCAGCAGTCCTGAGCTCGGTTTGGTAAGACTGCAGGAAGTCCTGAGTGTCATAAGCAAAAATGGGGCAGAAGGGGAGAGTCCTTGAACCCGTGCTGAGAAAAGGGGCTTCTGTAACTATCTTACTAAGATGCTGAACATGACAAGGAGGAACTGCACAGGAGGAGGAGAGGGGCCTGTGTTGGGAAGGGCGTTCTCTGTAATAATTTCTCTAAGACAAAGAGCTTTTATTAAGTGAGGAAGGGAAGCTTTTGTAACTGAATATTTTCCTAGGGGAAGAGGAAGGAGTACCTAGAATCTAGCCAAGGTGTATAACCCCTGAGCCCCAATAGTTGGCATGCTTAGATTAGCCAAGTACCCACTTGTCGCTTTGGCTCAAGTTAGAAAGGAAACTTGTTAACAAACTTACTAACAATTATATAGGTCCCTCCTTGCAGCTTAATGCTCATGTGCTTCATAAATAAACTTGCTATTTCATTTCCATTAAGTGTGTGTGTTTCCCACTTGAATTATTCTCTTGAGCAGGAGACCAGACTGAGGCAGGGGAGAAAGCCCTCCTGACTTAGGTCTTTCTCCCTATGCATAACAGTACCACGTAGATTTCTTTGACATGGAGATGAGGGGAAAATATCCATACTACTACAGACAGTAGTTCCAAACTTGGTTGAGATTCTCCATTTAACACCCACACAGAGCTTAACATTTTTTTTACATCTGCACTAATTTTTTAAAATGCCTTTTTTACATCCTTTCAATCCAGTTTCATGTTCCTTAATTCTTTTTTTCATCCCTTCTTTATCTGCTTTCTCTAATTTGTTTTTCACTTCCTGAACACCACATGTATGTACTTTTCAATTTTTTTTTTAGATTTTATTTATTTATCTTTAGAGGGGAAGGGAAGAAGAGAAGGAGAGAAGTATCAATGTGTGGTTGCCTCTTGTGAGTCCCCTGCTGGGAACTGGCCTGCAACCCAGGCATGTGCCTGACTGGGAATCGAACTGCGATTGTGTGGTTCACAGGCCGTAGCTCAATCCACTGAGCTACGCCAGCCAGGGCTTTCAAATTTTAATCTTAACTTTCTCCTCCCTTCCCCACCACCCCGCCACCCCACCATCCCTGGCTCTGCCTTCTCTCTCTCTCTTCTTTTTTTCTGTTCTCCTTAGGCACTCATTTGACACACTTCATTCTTTTTAAATGGCTTTATATATCACCTCCACATAGACCAATCATGACTTCATCAAACATTTATTGTGCCATTACAATGAACAAATATCTTAAGTGTTTCAAAGTGATATAAAGCCACATTTAGTTAAAACATGTTCTTAATGAAGTGTTGAACTTCACAGTTGATAACTTGAAAGCATCTAGCACGTGTCCTCTGAAGCCAGACCTGCCTGCCTGAGCAGCAACCCCAGCTACGTCACCGCCAAACTGAGAGGTCTTTGATGTGCTACGCACACTTTTTGTGCCCCAAGTCCTTTTTTTCTGTGTATGTGTGCTCATTCTAAGAGTTTAATAATTACCTAAGGTTTATATTTGAACATTGCATTTTAGGTGAGAAAGCTTTCACCACACCAGATATTCTTCATTTTGCAGTAATATCTGAAAGAAATTATTTTGTTTCTTTTGAAGTAAATAAAATGCTGACTTAATGAGATTTTTAAGAGGTTACGAAATTTATAAAACAGAATTTTAATTTTAGCTGTTGACTTCGAACTCTCATTCAGCTTTTACCTCCCAGTAGCTGCTCTAAATTTATCTTCACCTCGGTTCTTTCTCCTAAACCCCAACTCCACAGCTGTTACCTGGACATCCCATTGATGCTATAAAACCAACCTAAAGAAAAGCAGGTCTTAAACTAAATGATCTAATCCCAAAATCTCTTTCTCTATTTTAAATTACTTATCTTTGAGTGACAGAAATTTTCCCAGGCAAAATTCTTAAAATATTGGTATAATTTCCTATTTCCCCCATAATTTCCATAGGTATCTCATCTTATAGACAGCCTCTGCCTATAGTCTATAGTATTCTTTTTTTTAAGATTTTATTTATTTATCTTTAGAGTGGAAGGGAAGGAGAGAGAGAGAAACATCAATGTATGGTTGCTTCTCTTGCATCCCCTGCTGGGAACTGGCCTGCAACCCAGGCATGTGCCCTGACTGGGAATTAAACCGTGATCCTTTGGTTCGCAGGACCACACTCAATCCACTGAGCTACACCAACCAGAGTTTATAGTATTCTTTTTATTGTTTGTCACCTGCCAACATTGCAGCAATAATCTTAATCAAAATTATTAACTCTAGTTAATACTAATTAACTTTTTTTTACCTGTGTGAAGAGTCTGTAGATACTAATCTATTCCCTATAATGTTGGCTTTTTAGGCTATTACTTAACTTTTTTATTTTATCCTCACTAAAGGACTTTTTTTCATAGCTTTTTCAGAAAGAGGGGAAGGAAGAAAAACATCAGTATGAGAGAGAGGCATTGATTGGTTGCTTCTTGTAGATGTCCCAAGCAGAGATAGTGCCCACCAAACCCGGGACAGAACCTCCAATCTAGGTATGCGCCCTGCCGGGGAATAAAATCTGCAACCAGTCGGTTACCAAATGATGCTCCAACCCTCTGAGCCACACCAGCCAGGGCTACTGTTGACTGACATCTAACATCTGTCCATTTTGCACATGGGTGTTTCAAGTGAGTTATTTCATTCAATTTTTGCAACATTCTCCAAAATATAATTTTCCAGGCAGCTTAAAAGATGAGGAAATTAAGGCTGAGTTTCTCCCATTTACAGAGTTGAAACTGAAACACACACATGCTTGCTTCCAAATTTGTGTTCTATCTCTCAGTTTTTTCCCTTTGTTCACTTTACTGCTCAAATTACCACTAAGGCTCCCACTGTGTTACAAATTATGCCCAAATTCATTAGCCCATTAATCCAATGTTTCTTGGTGGAGACTCATTTACAGTTCTAACTCCATTTTCTTTTTCTTTTATACATATTCTGCTAATACACTAGTCAACTGAGTCAACACATTTCACAGTGTTCTACTGTATTCCGATATACCAATTAGTTCTTCTATTCAGATTGCCTTTCTCCCTCTCTGTAGCTGTCCAATTGACTTGTCCTTTTAAGGTCTAGCTAAATGCCTCTTTCATAATGTAATTGTCCTTGAGCTCTTTCAACAGAATTATTCATTTCCCTCTGAACTTTCACAATTTCTATAACTTTCTAATTTGTATTTGAACTTAAAAAAATTGTTTACCTTCCTAAAATAGCACCTGTCTGTATCCACCTTTGCATCCTCTAGGCCTCTGATTGAGTCGAGAGACAGACTAGCCCCTGATTATTATTTTTCATTCTGCATTTAAATATTTGTAAGGTGCTATTGCCAATAGTGGTAAAATAGATCCAATTATGTCCTATTTGGCATGGAGTGACAGGCACCTAAGTTCAGTTGGAAGATATAATAAATTAAGCTAGAAATTTTAACTTCTCTATCAGAAAAATCTCCCCAAAGTGTATTGAAAAATTGAGCTAAAAATAGTAGGTGTGACTAAAATGTTTCTAATAGCTCATTAAAATTTCTCCATTTTGTTGTGTTATATTAGAGATCAATTATGGACTTTTTTCCTTTAAAATTCACTCTTACAGATAATTTTCTTTGTTAGTGGGCTTTCTGTTGTTTATGAGAAAAAAATCTATAAAAGAGCTGTATTGAAAATTTAACCATAATTGCTTAAAATGAGGTTTTTAAGTAGAGTAATAAAGGCAATCAGAACAAGTCTCTTAAATATTAAATATGAAGTATTTATTCTTGCTACCACTTAAGAATTAAGCAATCACCAGAGTTTGAGATGACACATACAATGTTGAAACGTCTAGTCTTGCCCATCACAGTCATATTGTATATCTAAAGTTAGAAAGAATTCTTCCACATAATCCAATTAGAGTCACAGTAATACATTTTTATATTATTACACCAAAGTATAAGCATCTGTTGATTATTTTCTCAATCAGTCACTATTTAAACATAAATTTATATGCATATTGTATTGAAAGAGTAGGAGATGTAAGGAAGGATTTATTAAGATTCTTTTGCACCAGTCTATAGCATAAGTGTCCATCAGTAAATGAGTAGATCAAAAAACTGTAGTACTATTTGTACAATGGAATGCTATGCAGCAGAAAGAAAGAAGGAGCTCAGACTCTTCACAAGAGCATGCATGGATCTGGAGAGCATTATGCTAAATGAAATAAGCTAGGTGGTAAAAGACAGATACAATGTGATCTCACATATAAGTGGAACCTAATCAACAAAATAAACAAATGAACAAAAATAGAATCAGAGAGTTGGAAATAAAGAACAAACTGACAGTGACCAGAGGGAAGGGAAGAGAGGAATAATGGTGAAAAGAAGGGGAAGGGGCAAGCAAAGGAAAATGAAGAGAGGACTCACGGGTGTGGACAGTGGGGAGGGCTTGGCTGTTGGAGAAGGGAAGGACAGGGTAGGGGTGACCAATGGGGAAAAAGTGGAAAAACTATAACTGAACAACACTAAATAAATATAATTAAAAATTCATTTGAAAATAAGGTACATGAGAAAAATTTTTAATGTTGTCTTGTCCAAACTTTATTAAATTAATGCTTAGGTTGAAATATTTAGTTAGTTTAGTTAGTTTTGTTAGTATAGCTTAGTTAATTTGACTACCTCGTATCTATATTGTTATATTATTTGGGGTTGGTTCAATTCCAGTTATTCACTTTGACTCAGAATTTTTACCAAAAACCTTTGGTAATAATATTGTGTGTAATGAAATTTTGATATGCTTTAGAATTTGTAATATAGAAATGATGTACTTACTTGGGGGAATGCTAATGACATACTAGAGGTATTTGAAATTTCAGGCCAGTTTTCACTATATATAAAATATGCAAGTTCCGAACTAACAAAAAATCAAGAAGTTTAAATAAGTCCTCTAGTACCTACTGCAGTACATGACATATTATACTAAGAAGTGGTATAAATACATCTGCAAAGAAAATAAATCAGTTGAACAAACATGGAGAAACAGACACAAAACACAACAAAAAGAAAGTTGGTTTTTGAATGAATTTCTATAGGGTACTCAATATGTCAGGTTCTCTTTGAAGGATACACAGTAATTAATTCATTTAGTCTTCTTTTGAGACAGGTACTGTTATTCAATAAAATGTATAAGTGTCCCAAAGAGGGCACATAAATAACTCAAATCATCTTATCATCTGCTGAATGTATTAATGAAAACTTTCTTAGCAAGTAATATGTAAGTTGAAGTAAAAATTTTAATTATTAATTTCTGAGACTTCTGCCAAGATGGAGACATAGGTGGAAAGACTGTGCCTTCTCCCACAACCAAGTTTGAATACAACAAAGGTTTGGAGAACAAAGATGCAGCCAAAGAACAGAAAATTGAATTATACGGAAGTCCGACAACAAAGAACCTTTCAACGGGGACAGTAAGAGGGGCAGAGCCAGCAGCAGAGCAGGGTCGGGCAGGACAGATCCCCAGACCTAGGTGCACAAGTGGCCCGGACCCAGTCAGGGTGTGGGGCAGACTGACCGCGGTCGCACATTCGCACACAGTGAGACGGACCATGCAGGCCCAGGGGGCGAGAGGTGGTGGCGGTGGCACACTCATGTGCAGTGGACCCGGTGACAGTGGCAGCTGTGGCACCTGTGGCTGCGACTCCGGAGGCAGCAGACGGGACTCTATTGTTCCTCTTTGACCTCGCCCCCACATACAACGTCACAACCCAGCGACTGAGTTTCCCTGCTCTGGTGAATACCTAGGGATCTGATCCTGTTACGTAACAGGCACCAACAGCCCAAAAGATGGTGCAAGAAGAACTCAAAATCCCAGAGCCAATAACTCTCAGTGACCGAGAAATTGCCAGCCTCTCAGAAGCACAATTCAAGACACTGTTTATCAGGATGCTCACAGAACTGGTAGATTATAGTCACAAATTAGAGGAACATATGAAGGCTAAACTAATTGAAATGAAGGGTAATGCACAGGAAACCAATAGCTATGGAAAGGAAACTGGGACTCAAATCAATGGAATGGACCAGAAGGAAGAAGAAAATATCCAACCAGAAAGGAATGAAGAAATGAGAATTCAAAAAAATGAGGAGAGGCTTAGGAACCTCCAGGACATCTTTAAACGTTCCAACATCCGGATTATAGGGGTACCAGAAGGGGGAAAGAAACAGCCACGAGTGGAAAACTTATTTGAACAAATAATAAAGGAGAACTTCCCCAGTCTGGCAAAGGAAATAGACTTCCAGGAAATCCAGGAAGCTCAGAGAGTGCCAAAGAAGTTGGACCCAAGAAGGAACACACCAAGGCACATCATAATTACATTAGCCAAGACCAAAATGAAGGAGAGAATCCTAGAAGCAGCAAGGGATAAGGGGACAGTCACCTACAAAGGAGTACCCATCAGACTGTCAGCGGATTTCTCAAAAGAGACCTTACAGGCAAGAAGGGGCTGGAAAGAAGTATTCCAAGTCATGAAATCCAAAGACCTACAGCCAAGATTGCTTTATCCAGCAAAACTTTCATTTAGAATGGAAGGACAGATAAAGTGCTTCTCAGATAAGGTCAAGTTCAAGGAGTTCATCATCACCAAGCCCTTATTATATGAAATGCTAAAGGGACTTATATAAGAAAAAGAAGATGAAAAATATTAACAGTGAAAGGACAGCAAACACACAGTTATTAACAACCACACCTAAAACAAAAGCAAACCAAGAGGACAGCTAGATCAGGAGTGGAACCATAGAAATGAAGAACACATGGAGGGTTAGCAACAGGGGAGTGGGAGGAGGAGAAGGAGGGAGGGAGAAGGCACAGAAAATAGCATGGATGGTAGGTAGAAAATAGATAGGGGGAGGGCGAGAATAGTGGGGGAAATATAGAATCTAAAGAACTTGAGACACGTGGTTATAAACTAAGGGGGGAGAATGGTGGGGGAGGGAGGGTGTGGGTGGAGGGGAATGAAGGGGGAGGAATAAAACAACTGTAATGGTATAATCAATAAAATATATTTTTAAAAAAGAAATTTCTTACACACTATCAGACTTTTGGGCCTCCAATACACCCAAACAGGAAAAAAATCTTTTCCAGCACATTATACATGAATTACCCTTCCTTGATATAAGAATCCCTACAGCAAGTGCAAGCTCAGATCCAAGTGATTGAGGTACATCTTCTTAATGTTATCTCTATTAATTTTAGAAACTCGCTTCTGGAAAGGCTCAAATTTCTATATTATAGTCTTCACCAACCGAAACTATACGGTGCTAGTATTTGGTTATTAACAACTATGGTAGTAATATACTTTTAAAAGTGTGAACCATAGCTGGTGACAAGTTTCTTTTTCTCTTGTAATTGCTGATTCAAGTGCACAGATTTGGAATAAGAAAAGAATGTGAAGGTTTAACAACCTCTTGGTAAGTTCTATTTCCCTCTTTACTGAGGTATAATTTGTCTACAAAATTGTAACATAATTAGTGCATTCAATTTGCCGAGTTTAGACATATGTATATACTGGTGTTACCACCACAATCCAGGTTACAAACATAGCTATCACATCCAAAAGTTTCCTTGTATCCCTTCCTTTGTGTGTGTGTGTGTATGGTAAGAACATGTGTCATGGGATCTACCCTCTTAAATTACATTTCTGTTAAATAGAGGCACAATGTTGTAACCCAGATTTCTGAAACTTATTCATCTTGTAACTAACTTTTAACCCATTAAGCAACTTCCCATGTTGTTCCTCCTTGTCTATAGACAAACTTCATTGTATTGCCTACTTCTATACCTTTGATTATTTTGGATGCTTTATATAAGAACAACATATAGTATTTTATCTCACTTCACTTATTTAATATCTTCCAGTTTTTTCCATGTCGTCACAAATGGTATGATTTTCTTCTTTTACAAGGCTGAAAAACATCACATTGTTTGTGTATATCAGACTTTCTTTATCTCAGAGGTGGAATTCTGTATCACATTGTAGCTTTATTTAAGTTTTTTATGAAACTCCATATTGTTTTACATAGGGACAGCAGGCCTTTCCATTTCCACCAATAGTGTACAAGAGTTCCAATTCCCCAGAACCTCAGCACTTAATTTTTTGCAAGAATCATCCTAAAAAAGGTGAGATGATGTATTATTGTAGTTTTGATTTGTATTTCCCTAATGAAGTGGTGTTGAGACTCTTTTCAATGATCTATTGGTCATTTGTACTTTTTCTCTAGAGAAATATCTATTCAGGTCTTTTGCCCAATTTTTAATCAGGTTATCTATTTTTGTTGGTGAACTTCAGGGGTTCCCTACATATTTTAAAATTAACTCATCAGATAGATGACTTGCAAATATTTTATTTTCTTTTAAAAGTAGTATTTTAGCTCTGCTGGTTATTTCCTTTGCTTTCAGAAACTTTTTAGTCCAACTTACCTATTTTTGCTTTGTTGCCTATTCTGTTGCTGTCAATTTTGAGACAAACTTGAAGAGCTCTCTTCTGTCCTCTCACAGGAGTTTCAGATCTTATATTCACATGTTTATTTCATTTTGTGTGTGGTGAATGATAAGGATCCAATATCATTAACTCTTTCTTTCTTCTGGGCTACTTTTGTATCTGTCAACAACATGTTCTCTGGGTTTTGTTATTAAAGTATTTCATTTTGTTTTGCCTTATTAAGCTAGTTTTCATTTTTATTCCATGAGTGATAAAGGTTTCACTATTTTTCAGAAGCGAAAATCGTGTAATATAGTGAAATTTGATTAGTAATGTAGTATGAGACCACTACACAATAAAAGCTCAAAGAACGAAGCAACGTGTTCTGAGTTGGGAGATTTGTACTAGAGAAACGTAACTAACATCCAAAATGTTTCTGAGTCCACAAAGATAAAACTTTTCAGATGGCCACTGAAGGAAGATCAATGCAGTGGAAAGAGTAGTAAGAGCAATGACAAAGAGGTGACATCAGAGGGATATTCATTTAAGAGGTGTCTTGAGAGTGGTATGGAGGGGTGAGAATAATATTGTGAGATAAACTCATTAAGAAGAACTGGGTCTCAAAGTGTCTTTTAAACTCTATGTCACTGTCTAAATATTATTTTCTAGCTGAACAATCCAGCATTGGATATTGGCTTAATTATTACATATGTAGCTTTATGTGATGACCTCAACAAAAATAAATGGTAGTAGAAAAATGAAGAAGAGTGAGCAAATACAACAGGGTATGACAATAAAGTAGAACTAATGAAACTTCATCACTTGAAAGATGTGGAAGGGGAAAGAGTGAAGCCATTCCATTTTCTAAATATAGAAACATTAAAATAAAAAGAATTCAGGGAAAGAATTTAACATATTTAATTTCAGCATGTTGAAATATATTAACTTGTTGCGCATTAATTGGAAAACCCATCAAAAAGGCTGAACAACAGGAATTTAGGAAACATTATATCTTATGTGACAGTTAAAGCTTTCAGATTAGATGAGTTTCCCAAGGAAAACACACAGAGATGTGAGAAGAAGATAAGATGCTGGTGATACTCAAAATTAAAAGATATTCTGATATGAATTTTACACAAGATGTCAGAAAAAATGTCAGATAAATTAAAGGAGAATTAGAAAAGAACAAGGAGAAACTTGAATCAAAGAGATGTTTTTGAAGATAAACAAAACTGTTGAACAATGTTCTTTTTTTCAGGAAAAAGAAAAGAAATACATCTATTTATTTAGCAGCATAAATGGCCATGGTAATATTTGTCAAGGGAATTCAGTGCTAGGAATATTGCCACAGTGTTGTTGGTAGAAGTTGAAGAAGGAAAAACAATCACTAGCTAATGAAAAATACTATTTGAAGGATCTGGCTGTTTAGAAAAAAAGGTAGGTTATACTAGTCAGAGGACTCAATGATTAATGGAGGCCTTTTTCTCTCTTAAATATGGAAATGTATAATAAGCTATTAACTGTAAAGAATCATTGAAGTAGGACAGACTCAGAACCCAGGAAAAGATGTATAACCAGCAGATAAACTTCCGTAGTAGAGAAAAGATGACTTGTTTAAGAGAACAGAGGCACACGTAGTCTTGAAAGAAAGCAGTTTCTAAATAAACACCTTTCTTCAAATGACTTCCAGCCAAGATGGAGGCATAGGTAGATACACTTTGCCTTCTTGCACAACTGAAAGAAGGACAACATATTTAAAAACAACAAAAAAATAAGAACTACCAGAAAATCAAACTGTATGGAAGTCCAACAACCAAGGAGTTAAAGAAGAAACACTCATTCAGACTAGGAGGAGGGGAGAAGATGGTCAGTAGGAGCAGAGAGGACTTGAGGCAAGATGGTCCCACAATCTCATGCAGATAAGCTGGGAGGAATAACTGGGGAGCTAGACAGACCACACTACTGAGGGTCCCAGTGCAGGGAAATAAAGCTTCAAAACATCTGGCTATAAAATCTTATAGAGGTTGCAGTGGCAGGAGGAACCCCCCAGTCTCACAGGAGAGTTCATTGGAGAGAGCTTATGGGGTCCTAAAATGTACTCAATCTCACCCACCAGGAATCAGCAGCAGAAGGGCCCACTTCCCTTGTGGGTAGCTGGAGAAGTGACTGAAAAGGGGCTACAGCCAAGCAAGTAGCATTGTGCCCTTTTGGGTACCTCCCCCATATACAGAGCCACAGTGAAGCATGTGGGTTGCCCCACCCTGGCACATACCTAAGGCTCTGCTCCTTACAATGTAACAGGTGTGCTGAGGCAAAAAAATATATGGCCTAAATCAAAGAACAGATCAAAGCTACAGAAAACCGCTAAGTGACAAAGAGATAGCTGACCTATCAGATGCAGATTTCAAAACACTGGTAATCAAGATGCTCACAGAAATGGTTGAGTACAGATGCAAAATAGTGGAAGAAGTGAAGGCTGTACAAAGTGAAATAAAGAAAAATATAAAGGGAACCAACAGTGAAGGGAGGGAAACTAGGACTCAAAACAACAAATCAAAACAGAAGGAAGAAATAAACATTCAACCAGAATAGAATGAAGAAACAAGAATTCAAAAAAAAAATAAGGAGAGGCTTAGGAACTTCTGGGACAACATTAAACATTCCAACATTCAAATAGTAGGGGTGCCAAAAAGAGAAGAGAAAGGGCAAAAAATTGAAAACTTACTTGAAAAAATAATGAGGAACTTTCATAATCTGGCAAAGAAAACAGACTTCCAGGAAATCCAGGAAACTCAGAGAATCCAAAAAAAGTTGGACCCAAGGATGCATACATAACTAAGGCACATCATAATTACACTACCCAACATTAAAGGTAACAAGAGAATCTTAAAAGCAGCAAAACAAAAGGAGACAGTTACCTACAAAGGAGTTCCCATAAGACTATTAGCTGATTTCTCAAAAGAAACCTTACAAGCAAGAAGGGGCTGGAAAGAAGTATTCCAAGTCGTGAAAGGCAAAGACCTACATGCAATACTGCTCTATCCAGCAAAGCTTTCACTTAGAATGGAAGGGCAGATAAAGTGCTTCCTACATAAGGTCACATTAGAGTTCATCATCACCAAGCCCTTAATATATGAAATGTTAAAGAGACTCATCTAAGTAAAAGATGGTCAAAATGACAACAAACTCACAACTATCAATAACTGAACCTAAAAACAAAACAAAAACAACTAAGCAAACAAATAAAACAGGAACAGAATCACAGAAATTGAGATCACTTGGAGGGTTATCAGTGGAGAGGGGGCGAGAGGAGAATAGGGTAAAATGTATAGGGAATAAAAAGCATAAATAGTAGGTATAAAATAGACAGGAGGAGGTTAAGAATAGTATATAGCAAATCGAAAAGCCAAAGAACTTATTGTATGACCCATGGACATGAACTAAGGTTGGGTAATGCTGGTAGTGGGTGCAGAGTGGAAGGGGAGAAAAAATAGGACAACTTTAATAGCATAAATAATAAAATATACTTTTAAAAAAGGAACATCTTTCCTCTGAGATTTTACAGAAGTCTATGCAGGACAATTAATGATTTAGCATGCAGTACAGGAAAATGTACTCTGTTGAGGTTGGATATAGAACTTACTGTTTTATAAGATTTAAAAATTCTCTTTTTAAAAAGAAATATTTTATTTATTTATTTTTAGATATAGGGGAAGGAGAGAGGGAGAGAAACATCAATGTATGGTTGCTTCTGGTGTGTCCCCTGCCGGGAACTGGCCTGCAACCCAGGCATGTGCCCTGACTGGGAATCGAACCGTGATCATGGGGTTCACAGGCCCACACTCAATCCACTGAGCTACACCAGCCAGGGCAGATTTAAAAATTCTCTTGATGATAAGACACAACACACTGGTACTCCAACAGACTGTGCACTCCAATAAAGTAAAAGTGAAACTCTCTTACTTTTGGCTTCAAATTAGAGAAGGATGTCTTACAGCGTCATGCAACCTGAGGACAGGATAATAGCAACCTGGGACAGTAAGGGGCAGTTTATATATGACAAGAGAGGTGGGGTAAGTAGACCACAACTGCTTCCCATAGTTTGACGAATTTGAATAATTCATCAGGCTCTGGAGCATAGAGAATGCCCCATTTACCTGGTACCTGGTCCAGGGGCAATTGAGGATGGTGTAGAGTTGTTGGAAGTGTGAGAGCCTGCTAAGGGAAAGTGAATGGAGTGTGGCCTTAATTAGGTGTTCAGGAAGGAGAACTTACTAGCCTCTAGCCAGAGCCTCAAAACAAGGTCAAGACAGCACTTCAAGCAAACAAACAAAAACCCATTTTCATACACATGAAGATAAATAAGATTAGCAAATCTATCTGATGTGTGTTGTGGATAAATTCAGTAAGGAATATGACACAAAAAATAATAGCTAAGCTTATAGCTGACTTTACTATCAGCCACTGTTTTGAGCATTATGCATATATTATTTCAAGCTTTTCTACAACATGCAGTAAATACTATAATATCGTAGATTTACAGAGCAATCTGAGGTACAGAGACATTAAGTGATATGCTAAAAGTTCCAAAAGTTTTATGTCGAAAAAAGAGAAGCCAAGGCAATGTTAGCCTTAGATTTCAGGCCTGGAGCCCCTTCTCTCTAGTCATGCCCAATACATGCTGATTATCTCACTAAGATAGAATTTATAAAGTCTATACAGGTGTAATTACATCCACGCACAGATCGATGTCATTTCTCCCAGAAATGGTAAGTAACACACAAATAAGAAAGAAAGAATTGAGGTTTACAGGACAAATCACTGGTAGGAAAAGTGATGTGCATATTGTGAGTTAGGGTAAGGTGCAGGGCTGTAAATAATACAACTAATATCTTACCCTACTTACTATAAATGCTGAATAGTAGTGCAAAATAGAGCTTTCCTTCTGAAATCAGCAAAATTGCTAATTCCTCATCCTCATGTTAGATATACTTACCTATCACTGGTATAGCTAATTAACTAGTTTCTAATTTTCCCTTTCAACAACAAATTTCTTTCTATAGGAAAGAACGCAGATATTTATGCAAGAATCTGTTTAAATAGACGGGCTCCTAAAAGGGAAGAGACTGAGACAAGCATACCCAGTTTCTTCTCCTAAAATCAAAGACAGTTCACTTTCTTTTCCAAATAAAAGTGTGTAAAGAATAGTAGAAGACCCTACATGGAGACAGAAGGAATGGAATGCAATCATCTTCTCCATCTATACCCTCTTGCAATTTTGAGCCCAGGTGAAGTAATTAATTAAGGACTATAGCTTATCGGGGAAGGAAGTGAGGTCATACTTGAATGTAGACAGAGAGAAAAGGATGGATTTGAGGTCTGGGAAGCCCCTGGTCATGGTGGTGGTGATGTGGTAATATAGATATATTTGTAGCATATCTATATCTATATCTATCTATCTATATCTATCTATCTATCTATCTATCTATATATATATATAGCAATTAGAAGGTAGCAGGTGGTGACAGAGATAGCTTGAGAAGCCTTTTTATTAGAGAAAAATGCATTTTTTTAAATGCTAATAAGGGTATTAACAGGAAAGACAAGCTTTCTCTTGAGAGCTAACCCAAGATGGTTGGCATGATCACTTACAATGTTCATGAGGGAATGAAAAAGCCACATTCAATTTGTGTTTAAAAGAATGCTAACACCAATTTTTATCAAAGGGGGAAAGAGACGTTGGTATGCTGAATGCTCGTTATTTGGTATAAAAACAGAAGTAAGGCTTGAAGTGAAATGGAGTTGAATATTTTTGGTAAAAATGATTATTTTAATATAATTTATTCACTTTATGAATTTTCTCAGAATATATTAAAATGGAGTGGAATAGATATTTATAAACTAAAGACAAAATTCACAGCGAGTGCATAAAACATTTTAACTAGTTAACTTTATTGCAGATAGATAAGACTGGCCAAAACTATTAAAAGCCACTAAGAAAATAGAGCCATTTAATTAACTGCCCTTGCCTACAGAGCCCTGCTTCCTGGAGACTTCTGTTTCATTGCTGACATGACTGGCACTATGTAATTAATTATGAATGAAAGTGTGGCCCTGCCTGTCTCTCCTTGTGCGTGTCAGTCTTCCAGGAGACAGCATGTTGAAGGTGGGGGCAGCACCTTCAACAGGGGGTGAAATAAAGAGACAAGAAAGTAGAGTCACGATTGTATCACAACAGACGTCAATATTCGTCAGTTTTAAGCCTATTGTTTGTTTTTTCAGCATTACTTAGATTAACATATCAGACATAGTGCCTCTGAGTTTGAGAAGGTTAAATCTTGCTGCTTCTGCACACAGAGAAGTCCAATGTAGTTAAATTAATTAATACTCAAGCTTTGATACAAGTTTTGTAAAGATAACTGACCCTAACGAGGATTTAAGTATGCATTCCTCAGTGGCCATCAACAGTTTAATTCTAGTCATTCCATGGCTAATAATATTAATGTGGAAAGTTAAGCCTATGAACATATTAGGCATATTGAAAACTCAGCAGTAGTTTCTAAATAGATGGATAGCATAAGGTGCTAATTCATCAAGACTCTCATTCTACTGCTTTTAACTAAGAATTCTTTCATATGAAGTGCCCACAATTCGGTTTACTCTTACACTTTTTGAAGCATGGTGAAAAAGAACTTTTTATGAAGCAAGATCTAGTAAATTATTTTATAAGTATTTCTTTCCTATTCACACCTAACAGATGCTTCAGTTTAGAAATGTCCATTATATTCAAAAGAAAGCTAAACAACAAAACAAACAAGCAAGTAAAATACAACCAAAGACACTGAAATAGAGAACAGGCTGACAGGGACCAGAGGGGGAAGGGGAGAGAATTTCAGGGGGAAAATGGGAAGGATTTACAGCAACAAGTATAAAGGACACATGGACAACAATTAAGGGGGGTGGAAATGGGATGGAGGTGGGGAGCACTGGAGAGTGGGCTGGGATGGGAGTAAAAGACAGAAGACTGTACTTGAACAACAATTAAATTTAAAAAAAGAAAGAATTGTCATTCATGATTAGAGTATGCTTAAAGTTGATAAAATTCCCATGTGCTCCCCAAGTCACATTCCATGTTGCCTTATCAAATACAAAAGAAAACTGGGGAAAGCTGTGTAATGCCTGTGTAAGTCAAAGTAACAAACGAGACAGAAAAGAACATGAAGTAGAAAAACAAAACAATGCAAAAGCAATAGAGTGGGGGTATTAAGGAAATTAAACTTTTCTTCATCGCACAACCCCTGGACGAACAGCTGCTTTGCTGGGTATGTTTGAAAGGATCACTTGCATTGCCTTTTCCTGCTGACAGCCCTCCTGTGTTTAAACCATGTAAAGAAGGTGGTCTATGCAGAGTACCAAGGTCTCTTCTAGAAAAGAAGGAACTTTGCACAAGTATGATTGTTTTGTAAAATAGAAATTTATGTCTACTTTTTAATGCTTTTCATGTTACATTTCATTTTTGCTGTGATATCCATTTTCCCAACCAAATGGCTCGGCTAGACCTTAGCAGGAGATGGTGCATGTGCATGATTATATTCTCAGTGTTTAGCAGTGAATTCATTACACAGGTAGATGTTTATTAAAGGTTTCTGAGAATTTTCTAAAATTTCTCTGTTTTTCTGAACATCAAAGTTTACAGGATATTCACTGGACTTTATTTGTTTTCCTTGCGATGGCATTGCATGAGTTTGAGGTGGTAAATTAGTCAGTAATTTGATATTTCAAACTCTGTCGAGTATATGTCTATAATTATTTATAAATTCTCCATATAAATACCAAAACACTCGAATATTTTTCTATAGATTACTTCTCCCCTGACTAGTATATCTGATTAATCTTACCACACTACATCCTAATTGTCAATTTATTATTCCATTGACTAACCTCAAATTTTTGAAAAGAAACTTCACTAGTTTTTAACAAATAAATACATTGAAGAAAGATATGTTTTGTTTGCTAATTTGGCTGTTTGCTAATTTTTCACAGGGAGAATAAAATCACCCGTTATTTTCATAAGGAAAATAATCTTGTATGGAAAAAGATGAAGGTTTCTTAGAAATATTCTTGTCTTCCAACACTAATACATGGATCTGTTAAGTCTAAAATTACAATTACAATAAGGGACTGAAATATTCAAGTATTATCATACTTATATGTCTTTCAATAAGCAATATAATGGGAACACCGTAACTATATGCCACAAAACACCCTACATATGAATCGTGTTAAAGATACTCTTCAAATATACTTAAGTGTAGAGCTGATGATTTCTGATAGTGTGAGGACCAAAATCACTGGTTTACAGAATGATGAAAGGATTAAACATGGTGAAGTTTAAAGAATTTTCATGATATGCTTCACAAAACATGAAAATAAATTCTAAATAAAGCTCAAAGTTCTGAAATAAGAAATATTCTTGCAATGATCTCACAGGGGCCTAACTTGAATAACACTAGAATATTTAACAAAGTATCATATGAA
The DNA here is from genome assembly GCF_014824575.4 of Sturnira hondurensis. Taxonomy (NCBI): domain Eukaryota; kingdom Metazoa; phylum Chordata; class Mammalia; order Chiroptera; family Phyllostomidae; genus Sturnira; species Sturnira hondurensis. The sequence continues at coordinate 8,272,904 of NW_028079127.1, read as the reverse complement.
AGATTTGGAAAATAGACCTTGGAAAAAACTCAGGACACGCAGAAAGACAGAGCAGTGTCTCTAGGTCTTTAATAATTCTGATGAGGGGGTAAATCCAAACCATCAAGATGAAGGAATAAAGTTCTCCTCTTTTGAAGACATTTCACTACAGACTCTCACACGCACAATATATACTTATATGTATACACATACAGCACCACATATAAATGTTATACATAGATAAATGTACAAATGGATATATACACATATGGATGTACTTGTTTGAATGTGCAAGTACACACATCCATGTGAGTATGTGTATGTAAATGTCCAAAAATACTATGTATGCATATGTATGTGTATGATCTCTAAGCTGAACAATTACCCTGAATAGTAAAAGATAAACATATGTATTCTGTGACATATTGCTGATCTGATGCACTCTCCCAATTCAAATTGCTTTTGTCAAGGAGAATTTTCAATTATTTTAAAGTAAATTAGCAGCTCTATTAAAGAACTTTGCTACACATTAAGATATTCTAAACTGCAAATATAAAATTTTAAATTGAAATTTAATAGAATGTGTACTCTCCTTTAATTGTTCAGATTCTCCCTTGTCGTTTTAGTGACACATTTTTGTCTTCCTGTTTACTCGGTTTTTATCATCGCAATTTACTAAAAGCTTAAAATGCTAATATTCTTAGAGTTCCATTTGAAGAACACAATTAAATATTTTAAACTGATATTGAACATTGTGGACTATAATTTTAAAAGGCTTACTGTCCAAAAGTCCAATACCTTTTAGCACACTCAGTCTGGTTTTAAATATATCATTTGAAAGGCTCAAACTTTTAAAACTTTTAAAACACCTACTTAATGATGAACAACACAGAAGGAAGATATTACTACTAGGTAGAAGTACTGTTTAACATTCAACATCAGCTTTGTAACAACCATTTGTATTTCAGTAACTATAATTATAGTTTGAGCTTGTACTATAGCCTACTGCAAATTATTTCTGTCTTTGGCATCTTAATTAAGGACTTTTTACTACACAAACTTTGTTTATCATATTTTTAATTTGTATCCTTTATAAAGGATAGATGGACAACAATTGAGAAGGGTGGAAATTGAAGGGAGGGGGAGCCTGGGGGTGGGATGGGATGAGAGTAATGGACAGAAAACTGTACTTGAAAAATAATTAAATAAAAAAATGGAAAAAATAAAACAAGCAAACAGAAAAGAAGCTAAAAAAAAAGAAAACAAAGATAAAAGCACTTGTTAAAAATCAGTGTGTTACTGAATCATGATCCAGAATATTTGATGTTACAGAGCTTATTATTTTGGGTAAATTTGATATACAATGGATACTTTTCTGCAAATTAAAAAGTATTGAAAGCAAAAAAATATTTTTAATTTGTATTATTAAAAACAACTTTATCTCCAATATTGAACTTTTAAGTCTGAAGTTTTAGTGGCTTTTCCAGTAATTTCCAGTGCTTCGTTTTGACAAAGAATTTTCAAAAACCTTTATTTCCATTTTAATTTATTACAAAACAAAATCAAACCACTCTTGTGATTAACCTGATTCTCTATTGGAGAATCTAATGTCACCAATATAGAAGCTGGTATTTATCTGTTCTTCTCTTGTAAATGTAGCCAATACATCAGCAGTCATACATACAGAGGAAAATTTAGATTTGAAAATGAATAAAAATAATTTAGAAGGGTCACTTTATTAAAAAACAATGCCTGGTTTCATGGAATGATATTGTAAATGCTCCTTCTGCAGTTGCCTATAAACAACGTCAGCTTTAAAGAGAGACGATTCTCTTAAATTAACTGCCAACTTTTAAAGTAAATTCTGATGCCTCTGTAGCAGATTTGTTTCTTCTGATTTTATTCAGTGATTTCACCCAGTTCCCTATTGCGGATGAAATCAACTTTCTTGAAAAATGGATATTTATTATATGTATGTTTTAATTAAACATGCACTTTTGTTTTTAGTTCATTGACACAGAAAACTGTTATGAAAAAACAAAACTAAATGTTTAGATGTACAGCATAGTATGTGCATAAAATAAAACACCATAACACAGGTATTCAGGCTACTCTCCATGTGGTCCCTGACACTCACATTTAGTGGCAGTTTCCTGCACAAATTTGTTGTGCACCTAAATTCACCTATTCTTGTCCACTGCCTGATGCCTGAATGCCACACCCACTGGAGCACCACAGTGGTGGGAGTTGACCCTGGAAGTGGTCAGCCCTGGCAGGTGGAATATTTTATCACCGCCGATGTTTAGGATTGCAGGTGCAGGATGGCAATAAAAAGCAGAAAGAGAGACTGATTTTTACTCAGCTTTATTATTGTTTTTAAAATCTTTGTGTACAGAGCATGTCCTTGTTGCTTGCCCCAGGGACAATCTGCACTTTGTCCATCTCAGGACCATCCTAGGATATCTTCCTGCATCTTACAGATTGACATACTGACCACAGAACAGGTGCATGTTACAATTAGTAGCCAGGGAGGGGCAGGAGTGTTTGTTGGATGAAGGCTTTTCCTGTAGCAAAAGGTTAGCATTTCATAGCTGCTGCTTTTGAAAAGCTATAGATTCTGTATTTAGGACAACGGTATTTGTTAGGTTCTATTTGGAAAAAATGGTTAGATAAAGAGATGTATGTTTTTGCCTGTCCGGTGGTCTTTCAGACTTAACAAAATGAAAACTCTACTCTCTACTCACACACCTCATGGTTTCTAAATGGAGCCATAGAAGAGGTTGGACCTACAAGTGGGCATAGGCCAAACCCATCTAGTCATTCAATGTGGCCATTAAAAAGATTCTTTTTAAAAAATTAAAAATCCATGACGAAGTTAAATAGAAAATCTTGAAAATGCATTCTGATTTAAAATAAATTGGGGATCCTTGAGCATGCTCTTTTGCAACACCTGAGCTTGAAAAGTATAAGGCACCAAGCAGTCAGGGTCCCAAGAGTGAGCAAGAATAGCTATATTTCAGACAACTGATAGATTTCAGAGAAAAACTATGTGATGTTGAACTTTGACTATAATAGACTACACTCAACAATAACAACAAAAGCATAAGATTTAACTATTGCCCTGCCCTGAGCTCCATTAGAGTCAACACATTCTGAGCTGAAAGGACAAAGACTTGTTCACACGCACCATGTTCCCTTGTGGAGAGCTTTGGGGTTTTGTCTTTATAAGGTTGATAACTCACCTTAGTCACAGACACTGTGATCTAAAGTCTCTGTCTCTCTCTCCCCCCTCTCTTTCTGCCATCTATTTATGATTTGTATCTGTTTATCTATGTATCTCTGTATCTATCATCTACCATCTATCTATCCATTTTTCCATCCATCCATCTATGTTACACTTTAAACACATTTTCTATGACTTATTCTTTGGCAATTACTCTGTAGGCACCATTTCACTGAGTCAGAAATCTTTGTATTGGATTGGGTTTTTCTGACTTATTTTGCTTTTTTTTAATCATAAATCAGAATTGCTCTAGGCCAACCAGAACCTGTGGTCACCTCAGAGTTAGCAATGTGAGTTCTTCAACTCAGTCTATCTTCTACTTAAATAGTATCATTCAGATGATGTCAGAATATTCTCATTTTATGACTAAAAATTGATCAATTTCAAATTGGTCTTTTGGAAGACGAGTTGGTATCCTAAAATGTCATATACTGGGGTATTTGAAATAGTTTGTTGACTTTTTCAGCAAGCCTAACTACAAATAAGACATGTGTTCTCATTTATATTGAAGGAAAATCAGAGAGGTTTACACAAAATAGGGGTTAAAATAACTTAGTTTTTTTTCTGAAAGTTCTCTTTCCTACCAATTTCTTTCTATCAACTGTTTAAATCTAAGGTTCCACTTCATTCTTAATTTACTTATCTGCTCTGATTTTCTTTTAGCCTACCAGCTCTCAGTCAATTAGCAGAAGGAATTAAGCTTAGAACTTTAATTCAGCTGCTCAAGGGATTGTCTGTGCTCTTTAATAGCAAGTGTATTTCATTAGTATTTATTTCTAGCACGGGAGAGTCGAACTCCATACAGAAGCTAAGAAGCAAGTTATAAACTGAATCGAAGGAATGGAATATTAATGTCAAAAGATGTAAATATCAACTATAAAATGACATTATTTAAGATATTAGGACCTTGAGTAGCAGAGTGAAAACAAGCATTTCAGTCAAGGTCAGTAAAAAAAAATCATCTTAATGATGATGATTTCTTAACAGTGGTGAGTGTATAACACTCTCTCCAGCCAAGAAATGAAAATATCATTGACAAATTCTGTACCTTAACAGGATGAAGGACAAAGAAGTAAACCACTGGACAATATCCCTCTAAGGTTAATATGCATTGGCAAGTAAGATAAGATGGTCTCAAATTTAGAATGAAAATATACTTATGACACATTTTTCTGTGCTATAATTTTATGTGTAAAATTAAGTTCCCATTTACTTTTCTGAATGACAAAACATATCTAACTAAAATTATCTTCAACTCAGCCATCTATCCTTTCCTGGAATTTTCTGCCTGATAGTTATCCCTAAATGTTTGTACATCAGGGTGGGTCCAAAATAGGTTTAAATTTGTGAGTATGAAAAACACATGGCTTATTCTTATATTATTATTTTTAATTATTACATTATTTTTCCCAATAACAACTGCAAACCTACTTTTTCCCAACCCTATATCTTACCAAAGTTAGCTACCACATTCTTAGCTAAGGAGATGCCAAATGCTGAAAAGCCATCACATTTGCTGGAAGGGAACACAGATGTCCTGTTCCATGTCGATTAAAAATGTACCCAGTGTCAATTATCCACATTTCAGTCACATGAAGGATAGTACTAGCTACAAATTATGTTTCACTGTACAAAACAATAATAAGTTATGTCAAGATTTCCAGCAACTTGTTGATCTATTAAAGCACTTTAATTGTGTTCTTTGACTATGAACAATATGAAATTTTCAGGGTCGTGATATGAAATGAGGTTGTTTCCTTTGTAGAGAAAACGCTTTTTTTATAATTATGGCTACAGTTAGGTAGGAATGGAGAACAACATATAATTTCACAGAATTCTATTATCCCTTTGACACTTAGGATAAAATACACTAGACGCGATTTCTTGCCAAATAGAACACATATGCATCGACATATTTTGTTTTTAAAAATATTTTTTATTAGATTGAGACCAATGCTTTCATGAAGCACATGCTCCAGGTGCGCTGTCAGAAAACACACATTCCTTCACAAAGGTGTGTATTAGGGGTGAAAAAGAAAAACAGAAAGCATGTGGATTTCACTTGTATTTTGTGACATAGTCTGTCATTGAAAAGTTTATCTTATCTTTAGGAGAAAAGACTCAATGTAAGCCCCCTCAAAAATTTCTGTCAGCTAAGAATCATTATTTCAGCTTTCTGCGTAACTCCTCATAAAGGGTTTCTGTAAGTATGTATAGTGAGAGATGATTTAGTGAAAAGAAGCTTACTGCTCAAAACACGTTTTAACAAAATGACCAAAATCAATAACTGGATGTGCTATTTATTGTTATATGCTATTGTTATATGTTATATGCCTCTGGAAATCAACAAATGTTAATTTTAAAAAATCCCTCAAAATCCTAAATTGAGATCCTCTAGTCATTGGCACCGCATTGGCTATAGCTTATCACATATTGGAAATGTCTCTTCCATTTCCCTGAATATTTTTTTTAAACTTACAAGTGAAGCAAAATTATGCTGAATGTGTAAGAAAAATATTAAAGTGAAGTAACCTTCTGTTGAAGTAGTAATTTTTGTGTAAAAATAGGATTGATTGAAGACTGAAAGGTAAGTCAGCCACTGGTATTAATTTCCTAACACCTTTATTTATTAGACATGAATTTAAACATTCCATTAGTATATATCAGTAAAATAACATATAATTGTAAGAATAATCATATTGAAGTAGATTCTATTTGTAACAATTACAAATTACAGAACACTTTATTTATACAACCTACTACACAGAAATTTATTTAAATTTAGTTAATTTGTTCAAAAGCATTGAAAACCTTTGCTGAGAAGTTCTTTTCATGGTGAAACTTCCTATTTGATGCGATTCCTTTCAACACATTTTCTTGATCACACAAAATATTTTTTGCATTTTTTGTTGTTAAATACAATGTCCATAGGGTGGAACATAGTTTCATAATTCAGGATTCATAACATATGTATCTTTAGAATATTTGTGCCCTTTCTGTCTCCCCCATATTTTCGATTCAGGTAGCTATTTATATGAACTAAACATAGATGGAGCTCAAACTGCAATCATAGTGATCATTAAAATCATAGTCAGGATTGGTATAGGAAATATACTAGGTATCTATTAATTTGTACAAGTATAAAAACAATGAAGTGTGAACTAGCACCTGTTAGTTAGTTCTGGAATGTGTCACTGTAAAGAATTCTTCAATGTTCAAAGAATCAACAGTTGCCAAAGGTCAGCTCTAACATAAACATAAGATATATTTAGATCGAGTTATAGAGCTGGTAATTCATTCTGTGAGATATACTTTAATCCCCTTATACATTCAAAGCCCACAAGCAGGCAGAGCAGGATTTACTCCAGTTTCACTTTACACTTAGCTTTCCCACTCAGGAGCATTAACTGAAACTCCCAAAAGATAACAACAAGCTAAGATGAGCTCATCTAAATTCAGGGCAGTCATTCAGGTTTAGATAATAGCCGCTGCCAAGATAATTTATGGTTTTCAACATTTGTTAGCATTGGTAAGCAACCAGGCCTTAGTAACTGTATTAAGTCAGGAACTGACACAAGTGCAGAGTAATTTGCACCGGCTGAAAAGGCGAGTTACAAAGAACTTTAATAATGTAAGTTTTATTTGAACTTTGTCATCACCGTACTTTACAGAAGTTAATTCCTACCCTCAGTTTCAAAAGACAAAGATTAATTGACCCTCCTTATCTGAGTGTTCTTCGATTAGAAATGTTCTTTTCTCCCCTATCTCTTCCATCATAGATGGTGGTCGCTCAATAGAAAGATGCACCCTGAACCAATGCTTCCATTTTTCAGGAGAGCAATATGTGGCTACAGGTTACTGCTTTTGTAAAGCTATTACTTTTACTGTCAACATGACTGCCGCCCTAAGATGTCTCATTAGGTGGAATAAATTGAAGCAAACTAACAGAATTGACCAAACACCCTCCTCCCAGAAAATATCTGCTGTGATGATAATAAAAAAAAAAGAAGTAAATGAAAATTTCCATTGCTGGACATTTTAAAGGAAACGGAACAATGGGAGTGAACTTTAAGTGTGCCTTTCAAGAGATGTGTTACTGGATAAAATCGGGAGAGTAACAAGATCCTTAGTGTTACTCTAAAAGTCGGAAAATAAGGAGCTCTTCCAGTAGACACTGTACTACAACATGAAAGTGTAAGGAAAACTTGCACTTTTTGAAGAATGTAAAGACAAACCAAATACTCCATACCTATAAAAAGCAATTGCTTTATTTATGAAGTTAGTTAAATGTATCATTTGCCCACATGACAGATTTATTTAAATTCTAATTTCTTTTTTTTTAAGATGATAATTTTTTTTTAAGATTTTATTTATTTATTTATCTTTAGAGGGGAAGGAGAGAGGGAGAGAAACATCAATGTATGGTTGCCTTTCGAGGGTCCCCTGCTGGGAGTTGGCCTGCAGGGAACCAGCCTGCAACCCAGGTATGTGCCCTGACTGGGGATTGAACTGCGATCCTCTGGTTCGCAGGCCTGCGCTCAATCCACTGAGCTACACCAGCCAGGGCTAAATTCTAATTTCTGAAAGAACACAGATGAAAGATTGTTCCCTTCCATTGAGTCAACACTGAAGCTTTTCACTTGTCCTGTCGTTTATAATTAGGACTTTATGTTTCTAGCTTGATTTCTTTGTGATAAATAGTCAAATCTCTTAAAATATGCAAAGGGACTGATTCATTTTTATAATTTATTTTGTGAATGAAAACTGGCCAAGAATCCTGTCTTAAGCTTATCCAGATGAACGTTAATCATTAACCCCTGCTTGTATTTAAACTCATTCACATAATAGCCCATGACTAGCTCTGTCTCATATAGATTATAGATTTTAAATGACATTTAGATATACAAGTAATTTAAATTTAAATGATATTTAGATACACAACCTGCTTATCATTTAGGCCCATACTTGCTCTTTAATATTTTGAGGAAAAATATTTACTTTGTACAATTCCAGTTATTGGTCAATACATAAATAAATGTTACAAGTTGAGCTGATTCCTATCCCTCAGAAAAGATGTATTGAATCCAGATACCCAGGATTATCACGTGACCAGTACTTCAGAATGTGACCTTATCTGAGAGAAGTATTTAGTTGTACTAGTTTATTTAAGATAGGTCATAAAAAGTAGAATGGGCTTCTAGTTCAGTATAACTGGTGTCTGTATAAGAATATGGCCATGTGAAGACACAACAAGGTAGAAATGGAGACAGATATTGGACTTAAAACAGCTATAAGCCAAGAAATGCCAGGAACTGCACATGCCAATAACAGCAGAAGTTAAGAGAACATTGTGTGGATTACATTCTTCCCTGGAACACAGTTCTGCTGGTAACTGGATTGGGGACTTCTAGTCTTAAGAACTGTGCAAAAAGTTTCTGGGGTCTTTTGTTCGTTTGTTTTTAAAGCTACTCATTTTGTAGTACTTTATTAGAGCAGGCCCAGGAAACTAATAACTAAGTTAGACAAAATAAAATTTTGTTTATTATAAAAACTATCAAACCTAGATTTTCTTCATCTCTCTCTTTTCCCCTTAGTTATGCCCAACACTTTCCTGTGTTATGGAGTAAGGTATTTCTGACTTCCTGGGCCCAATCTAACAAGGTAAGAGCCAACCCATGTTTATTGCTGGAGATAACATCTGGTTCTTCCTTCTCTAAAACACAAAAGATAAACCCAAAACAAAAACTTGAAAGAAAACTCTAAACATGGACTGAACATTTCAGTAAGTGGTAAATCATTGCCATGCCTAAGTACCATAAATGGGCCTGAGTAGAAGAAAAAAATTGAGGAACTAGCACAGATTATAGAAGGTAGAATTTTTAAAGGCCACTTATGATTCACATATGATTCAGGAAAACTACTGAACTGAAGAAAACGATTAGACTTAGTAAGCTGAGATTTCATTATCTGACCCCATACCTACATGAAAGCTAGTTGAAGGCAGGTGGGTAAACAAGCAGACTACAGAGTGAGGTTCAATAAGAGAAAGCAAACCTACAAATTAGACTAACACAAAAAAGGAGGTTAGAAAATAATTCTACTACATCTTCCCTGTCATCTAGATCATTACAACAAGCTAGGAAGAGAGCTTAATTCTACACACTGTTGCTGGCTAACTTTTGCATTACTCTTTAGTTGCTAATTTCTACAATGACTAACATTGAAAGTGTTCTAACCTAAGCCTGCAGAAGAAAACCCTGTGTTATTAGATTCAGTTATCAAGAGACACGCCTGTTAACTTAGGAAATGGAGAGTCCACTCATTACCAAGGAGCTAACATCAAGTTTTTAATTTGTTCTTTATCACTTATGGGCTGCCTATCCAGTTGTAGTCTTGCTGATGATGGATTCTCACCAGAGTAAGAACAGCTGAAACTCAGAAAACCAACTGGTTCATTAATAGAACACTCTTCTTACTGTGGCTAACATATATCTATTCCTTCTCCTTTGTTTCCTCAAATTCTCTAACTCTATTCTTTGTGATATAGTTCACTTTGACTTTCCACCTTGTGTTTCTTAAAATTCTACAAATACAATCACTGTTATTAACATGAGACAGAATATAAAAATAAACTTCGGTGGTGAACCTATGCCAAGCACGTTAGGCATTTAGTAAAGCATCGTTTCCAAATTTTGACAGTTTTAAAGACCCCTTTTTTCTATCTTTAGAGTTATATCTCTGTTCTCTATTTTTTTATTTGCTTTCCTGATTTTGGAATCCTTTGAAGTTCTGACTACTTTCAACTCTTAAGTCATTTGTATGGCAGTGCGGTTACCTGCTTCTTGCCAGAGTCAGAAGTCTCATTCAAAGCAGTCTTTCACTGTATCGTCATCGTGATTGGTGAGTAATTACTTAGGGAGAGTTCCAGGGCCTAGGGCAGTTGGACATTAATTGCTTTCTAACTTTGCGAATCGCTATAAATGCATCTTGAGGACTAATGTATTCTCCTTAGGATGAAAAGTGATTCAAAACACTGGGATTCCCACTGTGGGCTTTTCTGTAGATTTAGACAACACACAGTGTAATATAAAAATAATAAAATGTAAAAGCAGAACTAAATATAAATTACTGGACAATGTCAGAAACTAAAAAAACCCAAGAAAATGCAAAAATGGAACAAAACAAAAAACCTCTATTCAATTAATGATTTCAGTAAACACACATTTAACAAACAAAACTGTTGTAAGTCAAGTACTATTCTTGGTGCTATAGACTCAAAGAGAGATTTATGAGCTTTGACTTTGATAATCTACTATGTGATAAGTTATGTATATGAAACAATAATAAACACTGTTAGGGTTGAACTAGTGCATGTTGATTATGAAAACATTAAAGGTTCAAAAAATGAAAATACTTAGTGTTGAGTAAGAGTGCGTTAGAGTGAGGTGGTTGTATGAGCCCAGCTATAAATGGCAATTATAAAGACTGGATAAACTGTTTTCAGAAAGCAACTATTTAAAGGCACTGGAAAGCTTCCAAGCACAAACAGAAGCCCAAAGAGAATTTACTTTTGAAAAACTGCAACTAGAAGGGGTAACATCATTAGCTTGTAGCTTTCTGGTTATGATGGTAAACACATGATAGATAACAAAAGCTGCAAGTTCACTGATGCTGTGAGAGAAATCCTGGAATCAGACTAAAAATATTATTATCTATAAATTCTGTCTAAATTCAGGAATGGTAGCTAAATTATGCAGACACAAGAGAGAGCCCAGGTGGCTCAGTGGTATTATTTCTTCATTTTACCTAGTAAATGCATCACCTCCTAATTTTTATAGTTGAGAAAGGAAGTTATCATGATAAAAATTGTTTGTCCCTACTTTTTAAATTGAGCATATTTCCCAAATTTACACAAAACACATTTTTTTGGAGAGCAAAATGGTGACCCCTTAGAAACTTGACAAGTCATAAGAGGGACATAAACTGGCAGAACAGCTGGAAATTTAGAAGTGTTAGAATTAAAGAGTCACAGAAAAAGAAAGCCCTCCAAATGAGTAAAATATTTACTTAAGTCCCTGGCTGAGGACACAATTGTGTAGACACAGCAGAAGAGGTTCAACTTAAAGCCACAGAATTGAAAAGACAAAACAAATGCATTAGAAGCTACGGAACACAAAGTTTGTACTTTCAGTCTTTGTACTTTTACTCATGATCTACTGGAACTAAGAAACAAATGAACAAAGAATCACCAGAGAGAATACAGGGTGATTTGATTGTAAGGGTCTTATCTACAATGTCCAGTTTTTGTCTCTCAGGGCAAATATTCTCAGATATTCACAAATTAACTAATTTGATTCTCAAAATAACCTTGTGAGGTCTGTACTGTCATCATCTACACTTTGCACATTTTTTTCTCCCACAGAAATTTCTAATAAAATGTATACTATGTACACATGAGAATTTAAGCACACAATCATAATGAATGCAGTTCTCCCTAAAGCAAATTATTGGCACATTTTTGCCAAATAATATGAATAACAGTTTTCAAAACTTTACACAAGCACATATTAACATTGGTAGTACTTTTGTGATTAAAGATAAATAAACTGAGATACATCAAATATATATTTATATGTATATCTTTATATGTCAATAAGTTATTTTAATTTACTTATTTTTAATTTTTATTTTCTATACCTTCCAGTTATAATTATAATTTATGAAATGTGAATCATAAAATATATTTTACTTTAAAATATAGCATCTGTTGTCAAATACAATATTAATCATGTCCTTCATATGTGTTTAAATGGTACATATGCTACTTATCAAACCACAATCATTCAGAAGTAGAGTAAATTTCTATAAGATCATAAAACAAATGCATATGACAGTTAATTTCTCAATAAATGTCAAATTATTTCCAACACTTAGATTCTAGAACTGTAGTTTTTAAACTTGACTGTGAATAAGGTCATTAGTAATAATGTTAAAATTAAATGCACCACGCTTACTCCAAAAATTTCTAATTCAATAGATCTGGGTGAGCTTCAGAAGCTGTATTTTTTTTTAAATATAATTTTTATTTAATTCTTGTTCAAGTACAGATTTCNGTTAAAATTAAATGCACCACGCTTACTCCAAAAATTTCTAATTCAATAGATCTGGGTGAGCTTCAGAAGCTGTATTTTTGAAAATTGTCAAGTAGCTGTATTTTTAACAACTATTTCATATGCACTACACCTCAATTAATGGTAAAAACATCTGTGTACGAATTACTCTTGAATGCCTTCATTTCATTTATTTTCAGGTCTTGTTTAGGGCCAGATGTAATCCTGGATATTTCAGAGAACCCCTTTAAAACAATGGTCTTTAAATCTAAATCATCTGGACTGTTCTTAAAATTACACAGACTCAGTTCCCAGTTCCCGACAACATGAGAACTGGCACGGGAGTTCACCTTCCTGCTCGGAACCTCAGCCTAACAATTATCATAGGAAGAAGAAGAGCCTTAATTGGATTCATGACTGAAAGCAAAACACTGCTCTGTGGCAAAATAAACAAGTGAACAAATAAATAAATAAAATTAAAAACTAAAAACAAAACACCGTTAAAAAATCCTAAGGGCATTCATTTTGAGAGGGAAATGATGGCTCAGGGTAGTATCAGCAAACAGAGATGAGGCATAGATTGAAAAAGAATTTGTAAATTGTCTCATGACATTGTCCTCCCCCGCATTATTACTGTATATCATGAAAGCAGATGGTCTAACACCAGGTTCATGGGAAGCTGTGGATGATGGATGGCCAGTAAAAATGATTGCAGCTAGTGTTTCTGGTCCCTAGAAGTGCCCCCTTCCCAGCTGCAACCCAACCCTACCTCTAAGTATACATTTTTTAGCAAAAATTGTTCATAGTTCCAGGAGATATACAGTTAAGTGGTAAAAATAACAAGTTGTTTTAGGAGTACCGTCTTATTAAAGAAAGACAGCAAGTGGAAAAAACCTATACCAACAAATAACACCAGTTCAAAGACAAATATAAGAATAAAGTTACAAACTTTTATGCATCTGTATATGGAAATGACAGACCATTTAGACTGCATTATTAAAGTATATAAAATGTATGAATAACACAATTGATAAACCTTAATAAACTTAATAGAACAGTATATACTAATGTATCTTCACCTTGATGACCTAAAAAGTTATTCAATTATTTTGATAGGTGCTGGAAATCATTACATTAAAATAACTATTTAAAAACTATTTAAAATAAATTTTAAAAATGCAAAAAATGATTTAAAACTATTAAAAGTAAATATAAGAAAACATCCTTAATTGAAAACTATATATAAAAGTATCCAGTAAGAAACCTTTGTGGAGAAATATTAAACAATCTTCCTAGAGACAAGTGCAGATGGAGGAAAGCCTTTATCACTGCTCCTGTCCAATAGTTGTAGATTTCCTGACCAATGTATTAAGATGAGAAATAGAAATGGACCTCTAACGACTGCAGTGAAACAGGGCAGGGTCATTATGTAAAAATAATATAATTGTTCTCATAAGTCAATAGACAGAATGTTTGAGCTAAAGGAGATTTCAGCAATTTCAACCTCAAAATCCATAGCTTTCAGATCTAGCAGCAATAATAAATTAGAAAATGTGAAAAGAAATTAAAAATTGTACATAATGGTAAAAAAATGTGTGCTATATTAAAATTAAACTTGTTTAAGAAAAATTAACAATAATTAAAATACCTAAAAAATCTGAATATATGGAGTTGTATATCATCTTTTTAGATAATAAAAAACATTGTAAAGGAAAAAAAGATAATATTTAAAATATAAAATTGACTTTGAACAGTTATATTAAAGATTAAGGATATTAGGCTAAATTAATTAACTGATAACCAGTTTAGAAAAATATTTATGATGTATAAAATAAACAAGGAATTAATATCTGAAATACTGTGGACCTTCCACTTCATTGAGTAAGTATGTGGGGAACAGATAAAATGAATAAAAGACAACATAAGAAAAAAGTTGGACAAACAATAAAAACATTAATTTCACAGAAGAGGCAGCATTAATTACTAATAAATATATACAAGAACCCCGCATCTATAAATAAAGCTAAATTAGAACAGCAGTAAAGTAATTATACTTACTGTACACTGTAATTTAAATTAAAATACCGCCTATACATATCATTGTTCAAGATTCACCAGTAACCAGATATGGAAAGAGATATACTGAATCCTCCGGAGTACTTATGTACCTTCAAAGAGGGGCTTTGTCCAGAGCAATCATTACACTAAGTCATAACCACTGAAGGAGAAATGTCCCAGTTTTTGTTGGTTAGTTTTTTCTTATTCTTGAGGTGCTTAAACAGAAAACTAAAATTACAAATGAAAATCTGAAGTATCAACTCCAGATCTACTGAAGTAGAAAATCCAAGCATTGGACTCTTTGATGTGTATTTGAGTAATTATCAAATTACCATCACAGAAATAATCACAGCACTTTAAGTGAAATAGTACACATTCCTCACCTGACCTCACTGTACAAATGTTGATATCTAAACACTATTTTCTTTTTTTCTATAAAGTAGTTCATTTTTATTACGCTTTTAATGTCTCCAGCATTTTTTTTAATTTTAAAGATTTTATTTTTATTTATATTTAGAGAGAGAGGAAAGGAAGGAGAGAAACATCAATGTCTGGTTGCCTCTTGTGTGCCCCCAAGTGTGGACTTGGCCTGCAACCCAGGCATGTGCCCTGACTGGGAATCGAACTAGCGACACTTTGGTTTGCATCCCGCACTCAATTCACTGAGCTACGCCAACCAGGGCTGATTTCTAAACATGATTTTCTAATAAAATGAATCAGGAAGAAATATGTATGAATCTATACTGATTTAAAGAAATTATTAAATAAATTAATGCATTGAATAAAAGAAGCAACTTTTCTTACAGAAGATTTTCAAATTATGTATGTAGATACTCCCTCCTCTTGGAGATGGAGCTTAATCCATTCTTCTCCCCCTTAAGTATGGCTTCCTTTTAGTGATTCACTTCCCAAGAAAAATATAAAAAAAAAGAAAAATAACTTAAAGAATCACTACCTTAACCAAGTGTCCAAGGTCACTATCACTGGTGATTGCAGGTATCCTCTGATATGCTGTGATGGAAAGGACTTTTCATTTCTGTAATATTCTTTTTAAAAATCTTCCAGTGCCATTAGGAGAAAAATATCAGGCAAAATCAAATTAAGAAATGTTCCAAAAAATACATGATCCATATATCTCAAAACTGTCAAGGCTATAAAAGATAAAGAACAATTGTGAAACAGGTACAGTACGGCAGTGACCAAGGAGACCTGACTAAATGTAACACGGGATCCTAGATTGGATCTTAGAATAGAATAAGGTCATTTACAAAAAAAGTAGTGAGATGTGAATAAAGTATAACTTGAACTGATAACATTGCACTAAACATTAGTTTCTTAGTTTGGATACATGTACCATGGTAAATTTAAAATGATAGCATTAGGGGAAACCAGGTGAAGGTGTACAAAAATCTTCTCTACCATCTTGGCAACTTTTCTGTAGATCTAGAGTTATGCTGAAACAACAAGTTTATTTACAAATGCATCAAACACACATATGCATGCACAATGCTCAGAAGAGTTGATTTGGAACTTGCTGACTTTCGGTTAGAGAACTAATCCTTCATCACTGCCAAAAATAAAATGCAAAATTTCACTGGACAGAGTTAAACAAGCAAGGAAGTGACATTATTCAAGACTACTATAATAGGAGATAAAGGTTTAACTCACCTCCTCTGAAACAAAAGAAGGGAGAAGGTGTAAGTGCTAAAGTGAGCTCATAGAAACGTGCTGGTGGGTGAGAAGCGTGAGGTGGGAGAATGGGTCGGTGTGATGAGGCTGTCTGTTCTTCCCACGTGTCATCCACTGAAGTTGGGCTCCTGCTCTCCCACAAAGACTGGGCGATGGGGGCACCATCTTTCTGGATAGTTACATTGCAATACCATGGCTTCCAGGTCCTTGAGGGAGGCATTCTTAAACTGTAAAACTGGAAGGAGCCTGGGAGAAGATTTATATCTTAAAGTAAATGCTCCGATGAAAGGTCAGTGGCCTATAGTCGGAAAGAAGCCTATCTGAAAGTTTGAAGAAGATGAGGGGACGTTAAAGTCATCTTGGTCATCCATGGTCTTTCTTTCCATGCAGAAAGCTTCCCTTTCCCATAAAACTCAGGTCTAATGAACTAACTAACTTCCTGACTAACTTGGCTCCCTTACTAACTCCTGCCTCAAGAAGAAAGACTACCAGATTTGATTCACAGGATTGGGAAATTAACCTAGGAATGAGTCCTCAGCCTCTTCTGTGTACCCCTCTGAGCTCTGCCCCCTCCTTGCTTAGCACCCACATCCTGCTCTGTAATCTATTAGCAGTTAGTTTTCTAGAAGCAAGCTTATGGTTTCCAGATATGAAATTTTAAAAATAATTGCTCACATTTGTTCTTTCCCTCCAGATCGTTGTCATTGTTTATCCCCATGCCATTGATATTGTATTTGGCTACATATTTGCTTTGACCAATGGACATTGGGAAAAAAGGATAGGCTTTGGGAAGGATCGTGTCATTCTACTTGTCCTTCTTGTACTTCTAACGTGGAAATGGCATGCTCTGGCAACCTGAAGCAGAGCCATTCCAGCTAACCCATACACCTATGGAGGGAAGAGATAAATCCTTTATTAATTAGGCCACTGAGACTTTGAGATTGTTTGTTTTACAGCATTATCGCATGCACTATGCCAAGACTGAGTGAATAAGAATACCAATCCTGACCCTGGCCAATGTATATCAGTTGGTTGGGTGTTATCTTGCACACCCAAAGATGGCAGGTTCAATTCCTGGTTCAATCCCAGCGCATGTGCTGGGTTGCAGGTTCCATCCCCAGTTGGGGCACATGCAGGAGACAACAGATTGATGTCTCTCTCACATCGATGCTTCTCTCTCTCTCTTTCTCTCTTCCTTCCCAGCTTTCTGGAATGAATAAAAGGAAATGACTCCCTTTCCCATTGATTCTGACTCCCAGGGAGTCATTCTGGGCAGGAGAATGAAGGTGAAAAACACTCTCAGTGAGTCCTGTTAAGTGTAGATTTAAAGCCAAGGCCCTTAATTTAGATTTTATCCTTAATAATTCTGAAATTATTTTTATCTGACCCATTATTTTATTTGTCACTTGTTCCTTTTTTTTCATTCCAGACAAATGTATTCACTAGAGGAACAATTTAGAATATGAATGACTTAAACAGGAAATACTTTATAAATAAAAATATTTAAAAAGCGACAGTGTTTGCGGGGGATCAGTGGAGGTGGAAGAGGGTATAGGAGGAATAACGGATAATAGAAAATATAGTGTAAAAAATAAACTGTTTAGAAAAAAGTAGCAGCTTCATTCATATACAAACCATTATAGAAAATGCAAAAAAAGAGACACTTCCTGACATGTCCTTTGAAGGAGAATAGTTTTTAGACCAAACTTTATAAATAAGCAAACAGCAAAAACTTAAAAAGTAAGTATTGTTTTTGATTTTAAGTAAACACTGATAAAAAAACATATAAAAAAAAATTTTTATCTCTGGTCCATAGATAAAAAAAATACCACAGCAAATCAAGGTCCATTCATGTTTAAGAATGTTTTAGAAAATATTTTCTTACTTTGATAGAGATCTATGAAAACCTGCAGTAAGCATCATAATTAATAATAGAATGTTTAGTTTTCTGAGTGCCAACATAAAACAAGGATGGTTAATATAACCTCTAGATAGTGAATATATTGACCATTTACCTGGCGTTCTAAGCTGGTACAATAAGGAAAATAAATGAATAAATGACATAAGAATAGGAAAATGATACATATAATTAATTCTCATTATTTAAAAATAATTCTTAGTACCAATAAGCATATTAAATATTTTCTGGATAAAAATAACAATATTGTTATCATATTTCTATTTATCAAGAAGAATAACTTGGAAATATAATTTAAATAATAATTATGAAAAACAGTTATTAATACAAAACATTAAGAAGATTACGGCAAGTTTATATAAAGTATTAAAATTAATAAATCAATTTAACAGGGCTGCTGAATCAGGGTCTATGTATAAAAATTAATAATATTTCTATGTGCCAGCAGGAACAAACTGGAAAATAAAATTTAAAATATAGTATGAAAATATACACATTGAATTAATATTTAGAAAGCTTTTAAGCAGGAATTTTAAACTTATGATGTATTTCTCCTACTGAATTTTCTGAAACCTAGTAGATATCCTAGCACTAACCTAAATGAAAGATTCCTGCTTTCCCAAATAAATAATTTATCTTTAGAAACTGTCAGACCTTGACTTTTCTATCTTTTCAGCTTCAATTCATTCTTCTAATATCATTTTAAAGCAAATATTTATCCAGATATGCATAGCAATATTAACTGTTATAAACTGCATGAGCAAGGCCTCTGCTGTAATTACATATCAGATGTTTGAATTTCGGAAGCAAGATTTCAGCTTCAAATAATCTAAATGAAATGTTGACTAGATAGATACATTAGGTTGTTGGGCTGTATGTTTCTTGCTCTTTTTTTCCCCCAGATTTATCCCATCTTACAAATGATCTCAGAAAAAAGGAAAATAGAACCTGACAAATACAGCATAATAAAATTAATCAAGCATTAAGGCAAATGATCATCACATAATAATAAAATTCTAACAATTTTGTTGTCTTTCTCCTCACAATATGTATCAAAATTTCATGGCAATATTAATTTTTCATTCTGAGCAGGCCAAACCTGATTGGGGAATTTAAAATTAAAGAGAGAAATATATTCTACCAGTATTCACTGGCGAGACAAGTAGGTTAAAAGATCAAACCCTTTGTGAGTTTGGATAAAACTTCGACAACAATGAGAGTCCTGAAACATTCCATATTTAAACTGCAAATAGCCCCTCTCCCCCCATGCTACTCTTACATCGGCTACGACAATTTTTATTGGGCCATTAATTCAAATGTTTTACTGCACACTATGCAATATGCGGTAGTAAACATGCGGTTCTTAGGGGTCTTTGAAAATATTTGGTGTGCAGTAAACTGCTTCTTTCTGAATATTTGGGTAGCGATTAGGAGAGCAGATGCACAACAGAGGGGGCCAAGTGCACTTCATCATCAGTGTTGATATTAGAGCTCGCATTCTCTGAAATTTCACATTACAATCCCTAGATATTTTCTCATGATTACAAGTATGGATCTGTTTAACCCACTGCAATAGAGAGATAAATATATTCCTTCCTCTCAATGTGAGAGGCTCCAATTTACATAACTCAGTCACTAGTTTGTCATTTTCTTCTTAAGAATAATTCATAGCCGACATATTCATTGTTTTCAAAGAAAACATCCTGTCGTATGTGTTTGACCCCCACGTTCCAGTGTACCTCTTGGAATCTGACTTATCTGAACTTAAATATCATTACGGGTTGGACTCCAGAACAAGTTGCAACCAAACTACTCTTGTTAAAAACTTAGTCTCATTTCGAATGCAAGGTGGAAAGCGTGTGAGTGTGTTCTACATGACACTGCTACCATGATTCTCACCTCACGATCTCACTGGAATAAATGCTAGAATAACAAGACCCCGTATCTCCTAACACAACTGTCCCTAAAACCAAAATTTTGAGAAACTCTCTACTCTAAATCCTTGCTTTGAAATTTAAAATAACAAAAGCTTTAACAGTACTAGTGATGCAGTGGATTTACATTACTACGTGCAAGTCTCAACTTCTAACTCCGAAGCCTCTACTTTCAGACTAATGAATTGGTCAGTTTATGCCAGGAAAACTGCAGGTGGGTCGCTTTACATTTCTGGTAACAGAAAGGCCTGTTATGGCTCTTTAGAAGTTTGCTTTTGATTACATTACTGAATTGGTCTCCACTTTTTGTAAGAAATGATTATATTATTACATGTTAAACTTAATTTTCCCTGAAAGTACAAAAAATAAAAGTAAACAAGCCAGAAGTCCCAAAGCACAGTGTTATGCTCCATTTAGCGTGTTGTACTGGAAACCCACCATTCCCCAGCTTCAGAGACAGCCTCTCACATCCAGTTGTGTTTCTTTTTTCAGAATAATCATACAATTGAAAAACAGTATAAACAGTAAAAATGCACAACTCGTTACTATTTATTGTTCCATCTTAATAACATTCATGAGAAGTATATTGCTTAAGAAATTTCTCAGATTGCTAGAATAATGAAAGACATTCAATTTTAATTTTCTTCATTTATCCATGTGGTAATTGATCATTCAACATAATGCACTTTAAAAAGGAAATGGACTTTATAAATGATGTATACATGTATAAAAATATGTAAATGTGTTTATGTATATACACATCTGAATATCTTTGTTTATTCACTTACTTTCAATTTGTGTGAAACTTCACCTTTTCAAAAACAGGAAGCTTTTGCTTTGTTATCCAACCTGAGATTTTTTTAACAGTTTAATTCACTGTGATCATGGATACATTTGGTATTAATTCTACCATATTATTTTATATTTATCATATATCCCTTTTTATTTCAAATTTTTATAAAATTAATCATACTTGAGTTGTTCATGTATTAATCTTCACAGCACTCCCTATTTTAATAATGGTTAACTAAATAAGATATCTCTATCTGTACTTATATAATCCTCAACCCAAAATTTGATGAGGTTCACATATTAACAAAATGTTCCACATTAGAAGGATATATAGCTCATTTTGTACATAAATACACCCATTCTGGTGATATTCTGCTGGGTTTTATGTGTGGTGATTGCTTATTAAGAAATATCAGCCTTTGAGCCCTGGCTGGTGTAGCTCAGTGGATTGAGCGCGGGCCTGCGAACCAGAGGATCGTGGTTTGATTCCCAGCCAGGGCACATGCCTGGGTTGCAGGCCGGTTCCCTGCAGGCCAACTCCCAGCAGGGGACAAATGAAAGGCAACCATACATTGATGTTTCTGTCCCTCTCCTTCCCCTCTAAAGATAAATAAATAAATAAAATATTTAAAAAAAAGAAATATCAGCCTTTATTTTCTGTAATAAGTAGCAGCAATAGTAGGTAGAAAACAGACAGGGGGAGGTTAATAGGATAGGAAATGTAGAAGCCAAAGAAGTACGTACGACTCATGGACATGAACTAAAGATGAGGGAATGTGAGTGGGGAGGGGTGTACAGGGTGGAGGGAAATAAGGGAGAAAAATGGGACAACTGTAATAGCATAATCAATAAAATATATTTTAAAAATACTAGTCCTTAAAATATCTTTAGAAGCTGCCAACATCAACCTTACTTATATCAAAATTGACCTTCATATCAAAAGAATTGCCAGAAAGTGCCAAGGTTCTCTAATTAATGAAATATATATACAGTTATTTTAACATATATGTTTACATAAAGCTATAGACTTGATCTTGAACATAGAATCTTTGATAGAGTTTTAAATTTTAAAGCTATTCTTCATTTCTTTTTGATGCCAGAATATCAGGTTTCTTGTGTGAAGAATACAAATACATGAATATATGTTGCCAGCCTTCAGATTATCTTCTAAATTTCATAGACATTCCCTAGCATTTTAACTGAAATTTGGAAATGGCTTTTCAAGATCATGTGAAAGTTAATTTATCTTACTTTTACTGTCAAATATTTTTATTTTATCCTTGGCTATTTTTGAATGCAGCTTGGAACTCAAAGAACAGTAGTCTTTTATAAAAGTCAGTCTTCTGCATAATGTCTAACGGTTAGATTTATCCCTGAGGAAGGATGTAAATTCATTGCAAATGATACTTTAATGGAGCCTAGCTTTATTGTCAGGCAAAGAAATCCAAATGAATTTGGCAGCCAGCAGCAATTCCTATGGGAAGCAGGTCAACATGAAGCATGTGATCTTGTCAGAAATGAGTAAATAAATACTTCTAGCTTTTCCATTCTAACAATTTTATCCCATTAAGGAAAGGCAGAACATGATTTACATGTTGTTGATAATCTTTTTAAAGAATGAGTTCAAGTACTAGTACTTGTTTGCACTTATTGTAAGAGATTTGACAGGTATTTTATTCATGATATGCTGGAAACAGTATTAGTTCCCACAAAGTTGCAAAATACTCATATGTGAATATGCATTGATTTAGTTTAGATAAATGACTCCCTTTCATTGCCATGGGTTATGTTAATTTGTTGGGTTTCTCTTTTAAACCATTATGGCTAACAATGGCAGGTAGTCCCTTCATAGGCAATTCTTCAAATTTAAGCATCTTTTACCTTTATCAGATTATAATGAGTAGGGAATTTGTTGTGATTTTAATGACAATTACTTGAAAATTTGAAATATAGCAGTCTACTTAATCTAATGCCAAATTTCTAAGAGGATCGTGTGCCATGAGAATATCTGATTTTGAAAGCAGAACAAGTTCTCATGGATTCATAAAAATACCTGACTAGAGATAACATTCTCCTCAGAGGAGGGAAGCAATTTCTATGAGAAATAAGTGCTGTAAACTTAATGAGATTCCAAATAGTTGCCATAAGAGATAACAGTGCTTTTATATTGGAGTTAATCTTCATAGAAGATAAATAGAAATTTTATTAGAAGAATTTGCTGTGTTGTTCAATTATTTTATTTCTATTTAATTATTTGATATGTAACCCATATAGAAAAGCATATTAAATAGACACGTGTAATATAAAAACAATGATAACATGAACACCTGTGTACTACCACACAGGTGGAGAAATATCATAGAACATTATTAACATGTCATGAGCCTCCTAGGAGCACCTTTTTCAGCATAAATTTCTTCCTCCCTCCAGAATTAACCTATAGCGTGAAATTTGTGATGATTATTTTAGCTTCTTAAGAATAATTTACTCCCTTAATCTGTGTCTTAATATGCTTTCCTTACTAATATAGCACAGATGTTTTCAATATTTTAGTATTCATCTATTATTGCATGTCGTTACTGTGGTTATTTTATTATGACTGTACTTCTGTATATTGTTCAGCAATAATTTTTATTACTGAGTTCTACTGTATGACAGTACTAGCATTTATATATCCATTCTGCGCCATTTCCAGCTTTTATAAACAACACTGAGATGTTCGTGATTGTGTGATATGGAAGGAGCTGAAGGGGACCACGCAAAACGGGCACGTTTTCTGTAGATCACTAGTGTTCAGTGTGGTCCCTGGACCAGCAGTAACAGCATCACCCAGGGACTTGTTCCAAGTACTCATTCTTAACTTTTATCTCAGATGTAGTTCATCAGTACTTCTGAATTGGGGGCCCAGCCATCTTTTTAACAGTGTTGCTAGTTAATACTGACACACTCTAAAGTTTGATAACAAGGTATAACTGGAAGGGGAAATGCTAAATTGTAGTGTGTACATCTACAACTTTATTCGGTAATTCCAAGTTGTTCTTCAAAGTGGTTGTACCAACTGACAAAACTGCAGAGGTGCCTGACAGTTCAATTTGGTTGTGAACATGTAGATGCACTCCCTGAGACTCCTTCAGAGAAGAAGTTGTTGGCCCAGCTATGGGCGGGGCTGACGGAATAACCTTCAGCTGTGATGCCTTCTAGGATTGTTTCTGCTGTGCAGAGCTTTCTCACCATGGTCACACTGTTCCTTTGGATGGCCCACATCCAGTGACTTATTCAAGTAGTCATGACAAATCCTGGCCATTTCAGCCTTCTATAGGAAAGTCTGATGAGGCATTTTAACTTCAGAGTACTCCGTAGTGTCCATAAATTCTGGCTTCTGGTGATGTTTCAGAGCTGGACATTTTCAATTTCCCAATCTTGCTTCCCCCACCTCTTTTCCCTAAAAACATTATAAACATTAAACTCTGATTCCAAATCTACTTCCAGAAAATCTTAACTGGTTCCATACTCTTAACACTTGGTGATGAAGTAAATGTAACATTTTGTCCTTCTTTGGGATTTTAAATGATGCTTAATTACATTTTCCTGATTACTAGTAATGTTGAACAGCATTTTATTTGGAATTTCTATTTCATGTAGTACCATTTCAAGTATTTTTCCCATTATCTATTATGTTATCAATCTTTTTCTTTTTAATTGGTAGAATTTTTAGATATGCTAAACTTTGGATCTTTGTTATTACGAGCTTGACAACAATAAATCTTAATGAGCTTGAATTGATCAATCTTTATATTTATCCTAATTAATTTTGTGTTTTAAGAAATCTTATCCTAATCTTAAGACATAAATATCTTGTCTGGATTTTTAAGGGAATTAAATGAGATAATCAATTTTAAAATAATAGAAAACTTCACCACTTTTAATCACCCAATCAATGAAAATAATCTATCCTTCCATTTTGTAGTTCTTTTTCCATGTCAGTGTGTAATATTTCATATTATTTCCATAAATACTTTGCACAATTCTGGTGAAATTGTTTCTTATAATCTTATATTTTGTTGCTATTATATATTTTGTGTAATATTTTCATTTTATACCTGTAGATTTGCTAGTGTGTGGAAATATTTCTTTAATTATTTATTTTGAAAGCACAAAAGCAAACTGAAACACACATTCAAATGTGACAAATTCTAAAAGGTGGAGAAAAGAAGGCAGATTAGGAAACTTAGGATCTAAGGAAAGACACAACTGAGTGTTCTCTGGGTTTTCTTTTTTGTCTCATACATCCCAGAAGAGACGTTGAAGAAATCCTCCACCCAGAAATGCCAGCAGGTGCAGATAAAACAAGCTACGAAACAGCTTTCGTTAGCCAAACAGCCAGGAAAGGGGCAGTCGGAAAAGAAAGAACAAAAACAGAAACAAAAACAAAACTGTATTAAGCAATAATTACTCTCCTAAGCTAAACATAAAGAAAAACGTGTGGCATTTTATGTAGATATATACTGGGGTATTTTTTTGTTGTTGTTTTTACATAGACTGTTTGTAGAGCAGTTTCAGGTTCAAAGAAACATTAAGCAGAAACTGCAAACAGTTCTCCTACGTCCTCTGCCACCCGTGCCCAGGCCAGCTTCCTTCACTACCAACATCCCACACCAGAATAGTATGTTTGTTAAATTGATGGATCTACATTGACACATCACCCAAAGTCCATAGTTTGCATTAGGGTTTGCTCTTGGTGTTGTACATTCTATGGGTTTTGACAAATATTTAATTACATGTATCCACCAGTATGGTATCAAATAGAATACTTTCAGGGTACTAAAAATATTCTGTGCTCTGCCTATTCAAACTATTCTGGCATACCTATGAGGCAAATTTTGGACCTCTTAAAGTTGTCCCAGAGGGTGTTTATACTATCTTCATTTTTTTAAATTCTTTTTTCTTCTTTTTGTTCTGATTGGTTGTTTTTTTGCTTCCTTATATTCCAAATCATTGATTTAGTTCTCAGCTTCATTTATTCTACTATTGTTTCCCTGTAAATTGTTTTTTTCTTTTAATTTCAATTAGTGTTTCTTTGGTTTCTGGCCAGTTTTTTTTTTTTTTTTTTTAATGCTGCAGAGGTCCACACTGAGTTCCTTGAGCATGCTTATAACCAGTGTTTTGAACTCTGCACCTGATAGATTGCTTATCTCTGTTTTGTTTAGCTCTTTTTCTGGAATTTAGATTTATTCTTTTATTTGGACCATGTTTCTTTGTCTTCTTGCTTTGCCAGCCTCCCTGTGTTTGTGTCTATGTATTAGGTAGAAATGCTTGACTCCATGTCTTGCTAGTGTGGCCTAATATAGTAGATACCCTGTGGGGTCCAGGGGCACAGCCTCCCCTATCACCCAATCTGAGTAGTCAAGGTGAGCCCTTCCTGTGGTCTGAGTACACCTTCCTCTTATAATTGAGCCTTGATTACCGTTGGCAGATCAATGGGAGGGAATTTACCAAGGCCAGTCAGCTGCAAGGATTTTCTGTGACCGCCAACCACCAACCTCCACCCTCTGTGGAGGATCAGCTCTGAAAGGGCAGGGTAGTGGTGCTCCAATGTGGTCTGTAGCTGTCTGCTGGGTGTGTTGTCCCTAAAATTTCCCTGTTGGTTCAGGCCAAAGTCAACCCCCCACCTGTGTTTTGTCTGGGCACCCTGCCTGAGCTGCAAACCAATCTGAGATGGCTTCTGCTTGTCCTAGGCTTGGAGAGTCCCAGGTAAAGCCAAGCTATAACTCTAGTCTGGCTGCTGTTAGGGCTCACTGAAGCCAGCTATCACTCGTTTAATAGGATTAAGGACCCAAGACCAGCCATTCTAACGGAAAAATACCTTTAGAGTAGCCATTACATTGGTTGGGGTAGAGCCTCTCTAGGTCTCTACGGTGGGTCACACAGTGTTAGCCAGGTTGATGGAATCTCAGGTATGGCACCAGCCTACCATCTCTATGGGAGGAGTGTTTAGCAAAGGGACAATGGCCCCTGCTTGCCCTGATGCCTTAATGCCTCTTAATGCCTTCAGTCTCTCCCTGTATACCGCTGGTGGCCTTCAAGCTGACACCCAGGAGCTAGAGCTCTGAGGGAATTAGTCTGAGTAGGTTAGTAAGTGTGTGGGTTCCCCATGAGGAATGCTTAGGGTTCTAGCAGCTTCCTCCACTGATTCAATCCCCATTTTTTTTTTTTTTTTTTTTTTTGTAGCCAGATGTTACAGGGACTTGTATTCTTGGCACTGAAATCCTGGGCTGGGGAACCTGGTGTGAGTCTGGGACTCCTCGTTCCTGAGTTATCACTTTCAAATTTTTATCCAAGTGGGTGTGGGGCCACGCCAGTGTACATCCATATCCCTCCTACCAGTCTGGATGGATGTGGTTTCTTCAATCCTGTAGTTGTCAGCCTTCCATTCAGCTTGATTTCTGACATTCCTTGTGATGGTTGTTCTATATTTTAGTTGCAGTTTTTATGTGGTTCTGCGAGGAGGTGAACCATGTCTGCCTACGTCATCATTTCGGCCAGAATCCTCTTGCCCAGTTTTTAATTAAGTTGTTCATTTACTTTTTAAATTTAAGAGTTCTTTGTGTATTTTAGATAGTAGTCTTTTATCATATAACTTTATAATAACACTATACTATTTCACAGGTAGTTCAAGTCCCTTTTAATAATGAAATAGTCTTAATCTCCTTCTATCCATTGTATCATTGATGGCATTCATTTCTCTAAATTATTATCATCCAATATGTTACATTGCTGCTGTTATTTTAAACAAGTGACTTTTAGTTCAGTTAAGAATAAAAAATATATTTTTTATTTTACCTTCACAAATTTCTTCTACGATGCTCTTCTTTTGTTTATGGAAATCTGAGTTTCTGATCTCTGTCATGTTTTCTTGTTATGATGAATTCCTTTTATTATTGCTTACAAGGCAGATTTATTGGTAACTAATTCCCACAGTTTTATTTGTCTGTGAAAGTCCTTATGTCTTCTTCACTTTTGAAGGATAATTTTACAGGGTAAGGAATTCTAGGCTAAAGGGTTTTCTTCTCTGAATGCTTTAAATATTTATTCATTCTACTCTTCTTGCTTGTATAGATTCTGAGAAAAAGTTGGATGTAATCATATCTCTGTTTCTGTGTAGGTAAAGTGCCCCTCACATCTCTTCCCTCACATCTCTAGCTACCTTCAAGACTTTTGCTTTATTTTCGATTTCCTGCAGCTTGAATATGATATGTCTAGGTGTAGTGTTGTTTTGTTTTATTTGTTTGTTTTACATTTATTCAGCTTTGTATTCTCTGACCTACTTGGGTCTCTGGTTTGGGGTGTAATATTAATTTGGGAATTTTTAGTCATGATTTCTTCCAATAGTCTTTGTTTCTTTGTCTTCTCCTTCTGACATTCCCATTTCACACATGATAAGCCTTTGTAGTTTTCCCATAGTTCTTGAATTTACAGTTTCTTTCCCCCATCTTTTCTCTATTTCATTTCAGTTTTGGAAATTTCTACTGACATATCTTCGTGCTCAGAGATTCTTTTTTCAGCCATGTGCAGACTGCTAATGAGCCCATTAAAGGCCTTTCTCATTTCTATAATGATTTTTATCTCTAGTATATACGAAAAAACCAGAATGCTCTGGCTCGTTTATGTGGTTACACTCCCTTTCTCTGTGGTAAAAGCCAGAATGGGTTTTTCTTTGATATTCACTATAAAAAACTGGTAGAACTCCAGGAGATAAAACACACAATTGTAGGCCCCTTAATCCCACCCCAAGAGTTTTTAAATCTCAGCCTTTTCACACCTAGCCTCCATCAATTCGTCAGTTACACTTCAGATTTTCCTACCCAGACATCTATTCCAGGGGAGAGTTTGGCTTGTCAGTTTCAGATCCGATAAACTGATTCTCTGTATCCTCCAGTGTCTTCAGCTTTGGAGGCAGGGAGAGGTATGCTCTGTGAGCTCACTTCTCTCTTGTATCTAAGAAAAGAGTGTTGTTTTTAAGTTTGTTCACCTTTCCACTTGTTGCTAAGGTGGAGTGGTGATCTCTAAACTCTTAATATGCTGAACCAGAAACTGAACATCTGGATGTCTTTTGTATGTATTGTATTTGTGATTTGTTAATCATCTTGAATGTGCAGATTGGTTCATTTTATCAACTCAAGCAAATTTTCAGACACTTATTCCTTTTGAATATTTCCTCTACCCATTCTTTGTCTCATTTCTTTTTGAAAACTTAATGAGACATGTTAAACTTTTACCTTATCACCAGTCCATCTTGACTCTACTTTTCATCTTTTTATTTCTATGAGCTGCATCCTATAAAATTTTTTCTTCTGTTTTCCAGCTTGTAAGCATGTTTCAGTCTAATCTGATGTTAAGTGTATTCTTGGAGATTTTTATTTCCATTATTAAATAGAAAATATGTACATATTTTCTCAAATATCTTAATTTTTGTAGCTTTAATACCTAGAAGATATTTTTAAAACATGCATTTTTTGTATGTGGTGAAGCTTAAAAATATCTTCCAATAATTTGTGTCTGATAATTACAACATTGAAGTGTGTTACATATCTTTGTTATCTCTGCTACTTTTCGGTCATGGCACTTACATGCTTGAGTAATAATAATAATAATAATTATTATTATTATTATTTTGGTGTATGTGATTTTCATTTTCCTCATGAAATTGTTTGTGAGACATGCCTTATCTATTTTTTGTACTTTTTTGTTCCTTAATTACTGAGAATTAAGCAAAGAATATTTTAAGGGAGAGGAAAAGCAGAAAGATTAGAGGAGAAAGAGAGAAGGTAAATAAATTAGAATCAACATAAATATTCTTATATTGACTATAGAACTCTATACAATATGTAGCTGGCAGAATCAATAATTCCTCAATTTCTTTGGGATGTTCAATTTTTCATCAAAATTATTTCTCATGCTTCTTTTCATCAGTGCCCTCTGTGGTACTGAGATGTGTATTTTCTTTCTCTGTACACAATTTATTAACCTATGTATTATATTAGCTTTTAACTCTCTTTTACAAGAATTGAGCATATTAGGCTTATTTTCTCCTCTGTAAGTACATGCCAATTAAAGATGAAAAAATTCTTCAATTTTCTTGCCCTGGCTGGTGTAACTCAGTGGATTGAGCGTGGGCCTGAAAACCACACGATTGCTGTTCGATTCCCAGTCAGGGCACATGCCTGGGTTGCAGGCCAGTTCCCAGGAGGGGACTCATGAGAGGCAACCATACATTGATATTTCTCTCCTTCTCTCCTTCCCTTCCCCTCTATAGACAAATACATAAAATCTTTAAAAAATTCTTAAATTTTCTAATTAGCAGTTTACATCCATTTATATTGTTCTAAAAACTGGAATGGGGTAGAGAAGAATTTGTTCAAAATATGTGGAAATTAGTGCTAAAACCATAATAAATTTCTACAGTAAACATAAAGAACTGATGTGGGAAAATGTAAAATTCTTCAATATGCCCATTCCCTTCTTAAATATTTTTATTTTTCCCCATTGCCTTAATAAGGCAATGCACTTATAAATATGCACTCTCTTCCACATGCTATTCAAGTTATTTACTGGGTCTTGTTTGTTTTTACTTCATTCTAATAAGAAAGCATTGCCTCTTGACCTTATTCTTTGTTTATCATCCAAAATTTATGTTTCAGCTTTGTTGATATATTTTAGACTCAAGCTTCTAAAATTGCCTACCACACTACATTCTCAAATAAGAGAATTTAAATATGAAGTTCCTCAATCCCCCAAAAGTAGAATTACAGATCTACCTACATTCATGCATCTTTTACTATTTTTTTTCCTATTCACAAAAGACACACTGGAATAAGCAGTTTCCAGGGATAACATCTATGTTCTGTATGTTGGAGACAATCTACTTCCAGCATTTAAGAAATCCTCTGCTATTAGTTATTTTTCCTCTTCTTTTTCTTTTTAAAACCCCTTTTCTGTTAGTATATTCAGTCTCTGAAGGACAGAAACATTGTGGGTTTTGCTTTCTTCTGTATATCAAAACTGGTTTTTGTCTTACCTGAGAACATTCCAATATGAACTTACAAATGATTGATTGCCCCAGAATATATCATCTTCCATTTTTTCTTTTCTATTTTTGCTTCCTCTTGTGCAACACCATTGCTTTAAATGAAGTCCCCACCAGTAACAATCATAACCTACATCTTTTTCTTTATGAACAACTGTAAACCTATGTTTGCTCACCCCCCCAATATATCCACATTTCTCACTAACTCCATATTCAATTTCTTTCTTATTCTAAATTTAATTATATGCCAATTCTAGCCACTAAAATGATTTTATTTTTACACCTATATGCACATGAACTTATAAATTTATTTTTTCAGCCCAGAACTCCTATGAGCTGTGAAATGTATGCCCTATTGCCTCCTCTATATTTCCCCTTAACTATAAAAAAATACACCTCAACTTCCAAATATCCAAAAACATAAGTAAAACCTTCTTCTGTGCTTGAACTTATCTCTCCTCCAATATCCTCTAGTGAATGCCATAGATATCTATAATTCCAGAACACTTTGACCTTCTTTGGCTCTAATTTACCCATTTCTTCATATGCAAACTACTTGTTTGATTACTTATTTTAAGATCTTTTTAAAGAAATTAGAGTACACTACATATATAGAAAAGAGTACAATTCATTAGTATACAGCTCAGTAAATTATCACACAATCAACAACTAAAAAAAGAAAATTATTTCTGCCTCTTCATGTCTACTACCCTTCTATCTGCTCCAAAAATTGATACCTAATGACATCGATTGGTCTTGAGTAATTTTTAACTTTATAAAATGGAATCAAATACTTTACATTTTTAAAATCTATTTTTATCCATTCAACATTATGTTTGCATTATCCATCCACATGTTGCTTATAGCTACAGCTCATTAATTTATCATTTTATATTATTCTATTGTATAAATATACAAAATGTAATTATTCATTATTCTGTTGAAGACTTTTTCAGTTATTTCAAATTTTGAGCTATTACATTAAGCATAGTGTTACCATTTTTACGAGTATTTTTGGTGGCCATATGTATATATGGTTCTGTTAAATGTATCTGTAAGTGTAATTCCTGTACTACAATATATGTATAGATTTGCCTTCGGTAGATAATGGCCAGATCTTGTTGATTTTTAAACATGTAAACATTTTTCTTTTTCTTCATACATACTCATAATTTTAAAGATAGGAAAATTACTAAATCATAGCAATAATCTCTTCTCTGGTCTTCTGAGTCAACACAGGTTCATCTTCAATGTCATTGCTTTATTTTGAACTCACCAATCTTTTCAAAAATGAAAATACAGCCTTTACATTTGACCGGGCCCTGCTCTACCCCACCCCCACCCCCCCCAACTTCCAATGCAACCACAGTATGTGCCTGGTCAGCTCTCATTCTTTCCCTTAAATTACTGCTCACATATGTACACACTTGTAGCCCAGTACACAGGATACAGTTACAGTTGGACACATATCACTGTGATTCTTTTATAAATGCCTCTCTTTGCTATAAAATTGTAAGCTTTTTGATGGCAGAGACTTTGTACTATTTATCCTCCAATCTAAGATCCCTAATGCACAGAATAATGGATAGAACATAGTAGGTGTTCCAAATAGATGGTTGTTGAATGAATGCATTTATGCCAGAAAGCATGAAAAAATGAGTGCTACTTACAAGGAAAGCTCATTCTCCCCCCTCTTTCTTCTCTAGCTTTATTGGTTAATTATTATTCATCCTCCATATCTCAGCTTATACACTGTTGACTAGGATATTTTTCTCAACCAAAACTTCATTAAATTGCCCCTCCAGTGAGCTTTACTTGCAATTGATTCTTTCTTATTCTAATTTAACCTATTACACAGCAATGTCTACCTTTTGTCTGTTTCTCTCACTAGTCTGTAAGCTTTGATATGATCACAAGAACACCCCACATTCTAGAACAGTCACTAAAATAACATCAGAACAAACTTAAAACTTTTTCTCTCCTGAGTCTATCTTTCTCATTTAAAAAAAATAAATAATGTCTTCATTTTTCATTCAATCTAAGGGTGTCATATGATTCATTACATTAATCCCAGTTGATAAATTTGAATTATTTCAGGCATGGCAGCTTCAAAAGCAATTAATTATCTGAGAAGATGAAGACAAAGATAAAGATGAATAAGAATAGGAAGAAGAGAAAAGGAGAATGGAACAGAGGAAAAGAAAGAAAACTGGAGGAGGAAAATATGAGTAGTAGGAGCAGAGACGTTTGGAATGTAAGAATAAACACTTCTTTCCCTCCTTCTCTATTTTCATTTACACTGACCTCAACTTTCAATATATCCAATTTACATTTCTTTTCACCCCAAAGTTTGAACCACAATAGAGTGTTCTAAAATATCAAGAAATATTTTGAAATGTGTTATTTTGAAATATGTTGAACTCATTCCAGAAATACAAAATCCTAAAAATATATGTTTATATTTTTCAGTTTCTACAAAGTTTTATCAAAGACTCATTAGTCAGGCAATTTGCTTGGGACCAAATACATTTTTGAAATTTGAATAGGTCCTCACTTTTAGAAACGACTAAAGACTGAGTAGATCAAACAAGCAGGTAAATATCTTTCCTCTGATCTTGATTTATATTTATGCAGATTCTGTAAAATGGGTCAAAGGTTTTTTTTATCCAAATTCAACAAGTTATGAAAATATATAATATTGATCAACAATTTTATTTGAAATTTTAAGAATTCTGCACATCTGATCTTTACTTTTCACTTACTATGAACAATTACATGTGTCCCTTGGTATTAAATTATACAGCTTTTAGGAGTTATTTAAAATAGAGAGAGGGAGATTTTTTATTGCAATACAGAATTTCAATGTTGCTTGTAATGGGAATTATGCCCTTTACTCTATACAAAGATGGTATTTTTTAACAGATGACAAAGATGATGCTGCTTAGTAGCATGACAACTGTAGTGCACAAGTAAGAGTGATGGTAAACAATCCATGGTTTACGGGGACGTTATTAGACTGACTTGAGTGTGAAGAAATCTCTGAGAAGCTAGTGATCAATAACTGTCAGTATTCATACTGATTAATTATGTACAAAGCACATGGTAAAATATTTGAAGCCCATGCTATGGAGTACATCCTCTGGGCAACAGAAATATCATTAAAATTTGAAGGAAAATATGAGGTTAACTCTGGGTTGATTTATGCTATTTAAACCTAAATGTTTTCATGTTAATGGTTCTGTTCAGAGTTAAAATGATCTCAAATATCCACTAAAACTATAGATATTAATAATTTTTCTCTTCAGGTAAAATAATGTAGTTATTATTTTGCATTTGGAATTTTAAACTTCATATTAGTAATTGTGTAAACACAAAATATGCAATATGAATTGAGGTTATTTGGAAGTTGAGTGGCTTCTGCTAATTAAAATAAAATAAGCATTTATTATTGTTATTTAATATCATCAAATAAATCCCATGTTATCTTTTTAGGTGATTAAATGAGTCTAAGAAAAAATAAGTCATCTAAAATAACAGGATATTTTTATTTTATTTCATAGTAAGTTTTAAATTATTCAATAATACGTTTTTCTTAACAAAAATTATTCTGACCATGTATTTTTTCAAAAACTACGTATTAACTCATTATCTTGAAAGTCTTTAGATTCACCTAAAAGATACATTTTCTTCATTTCATAAATTTAACTCAGGAAGCAACATTTGGTAAACTTCTGTGTTTAAAATTAAATAAGTCAGTTGTATATTTCTTCACAATTTTCCAAAAGATGAAGTAACACTATATATATCTTATAATCTTTAAAATGTTGATCAATACTGAAAATTTAGTTTTCTATTCTTGAATATGGACAAATATTATAGTTTTGAATCTTTGATTACACTGGTACAGTCACAAACCTGTGTCTCTTAGCACAACCATGCAGCACACTTTCTCCTTTGGTTTCTGTAGTACCTTAAAATTAAATACAATACATAAGCCTTCTAGCTCTGGGTAGTCTTACACTCTCCTTGTTCACGAGTCATGGTAAACATCATCACTAGGAATCAAACATGTAGGAGGAATATTGTATAGCTCTCAAAAATAAAACTGAAAGCTATCTAAAATATACTTGTGCATGTGATTTAGGATCCCATATTCAATTACCTGTGTCCAAATGATTTAGCAAAGAATCTGTCCTGATTTTTACGGTTTCATTCTAAAAGTCATGCTTTACTGTCTTTTCTTTGTACAATATGACTGGTAATCCCCCAACAGTTGCCTATATTTAGCAGCAGCTGAAGATCTGGTCTTGAAACTCTGACTGGAAGTTCTGGGTTGACATGTTTAATTTGATAGGGTACATGCAATTATGGCAATATATATCAAAAGTAGTATCAAACTACACAGATCATGTGATATGATGGTAGTGGTAAAACTTATTGAGAGCAATAAATAAAAGGCATGGTGAAATATTGATATATTTTTTAAAATCTATATTTACATAGATATATGAGAACCTTCACTCACAATGTTATGAAAACTCAGTCATAGCAGTAAATCCTACTAAACTAGAAGAGAGTAAGTAGTGAAGAATAAAGCACTGATGAATGGCCAATCCTACAGTATTTTTAATTGTGTAACAACACTGAGAATGTTGAGAACCATTGATTTACTGGATAAGTACTGGGTTAGAAATTGACTAGTTGTCAGATCCATGTCCAAATTTCATTACAATAACCACACTTTTTTGATTTGGTTGTATATATTTACTCATTTATAAAATTGGATTGATGATGCCTGTATTACTGAAATATTATAAACCAGAAATGTCTCAATGCTTGGGAAATGATATAAATAAATATATATTTGCTTTCTTCCTCTCCTTTTAATGAAAATAATCAGTCTTCTAGGGAAAGAAGAAGTAAGGTCATGTGTCTCTTTTCTGATTCACTGTGTTAGTTTAGTAATCTGAAACATCCATCAGAATAATCAATGCATTTGTCATATGGAGACAGATAATGGTAGTCAAATTACATCTCAAATTCATGAGTAGTGTGTATGTTAAATGAGTGAATGGGTCCTCTCAAATAATTTCTTTGATATAGTTGTCGCTAACTCACAATGTCTCCATTTCCTCACATGTAAAATCAGAGGAATGGAACAGATCAGAGGTCTGCAAACTACATACCATGGGCCAAATACAATCTGATAGTTATTCTTGTATGGCCCCCAGAGCACCACTCAAGAGAGCTAACTTTTTCCTCTGTCCCCAGTACCTGCTTACCCAGCTTTTGTGTCCCACTGCCGCCTGAGGGCCATGGGGGCTGCCACCTATACACTGGGAACTCTACTGATGGGGCTAGGCCTTGAACTTCACAGTGGACTCTCAGTCTGAGGGAGATGCCTTGTCTCTAGCTAAGGTGAAATTGAGAGTCAGGCTCTCTGGGAGGACAAAAGCGTGAACTGCTGGGATCTGGGAATCACTGGGGCAGAAATTAACCTGGATGTCCACCCTCCCTGCCCCACTCCCAGCCCGCAAGGACCCTTCCTTGCCCTGTCACTCTTCTACAGACAATGGTTCCAGCTGATGGTACCTGGATTCAAAACGCACTCATCATCTTTGTGGACCTACCCAGAAAATAGGGTGGAGAAGGAATCTCTCTCTCATTAGCTAAGTACTTACATAATAACCTCTATTTTGTGTCTGCAAAGCTTAATACCGCAGTATCTACTATCCCCTCTTTACAGTTCTCTGATGTGCATGGAAATCCCTCCAAGAGCATGCATCCTCAGGAGTCCTATACAGATAATGAAGGATTCTTTTGGCCCCTACCTGAGGATCTCAAGCTCAAATACCTGGGGCATGAAGTACATTTTCTTCCAGTGTGTGATTAGGCTTCCCCTCCCCTTTCCTATTTCCAGGGGAATACATTTTACCTAGATGGGGAAAGAACGAGGCATCTGTGAGGTGAGGAAACACTAATGCTAGCCCATCACACACACAAAGAAACTTTTTATCTATTCTTTTTCTTGCCACTTTTAAAAATCAGTTAGCTTAATGCTGAGGGATGCTTAGATGGGAATGAATCCTACGACCAACAATTAATGGTCAATGATAAAAGACTAAATGCTTCCCCTAAGATCAGGAATCGGATTAAGAAGACCTCTCTCATCACTTCTATCCAACATGGCACATAATACTGGAACCTGGTTAGTAGGTGTGAAAAGGTAGTGAGAAAAAAAATAACCTGTTCTTGACCATAACAGGATTATCTACGGAGACATTCTAAGGATTGTGTAAAAAAGACTACTAAAATGAATGTGTTATTAAAGCAAAGTTGTTGATACAAGTTAAATCTATAAAATCAATTATATTTCTATAAGAAAATAACAAAAATTAGAAATTAGAAATAAAATAGCCCTCCCACTTCCAACAGCAACCAAAAGTATGAAATACTGTTGGATAAAAGTGAGAAATTTGTCAAAGGGTGCGCAGGACTTTTGCACTGATATCATTGCATTTAGTATCCATGTTTCTTTAATCTATTTTTATACAACGGAGCTTAGGTGGCTTCTCTTCTTGTATTCGCGCACGTTCGTGTTCGTTACGGCAGCACTCCACTCCAGTATCAAAACGGCGTCTGTTATCAATTGCTGTGTGAGAAGTACCCACTCTTTCGCGTTAGCAGTCTGCCGGGGCTGCGGAGATCCCTCGGCTCAGCTGGGGAGAGATGCGTTTTCAAGCTCACACACCTGGTTTTTGGTAGATGAATTCTTAAGGCTGGAATAAAAATAAAACTAAAATTGACACAAGGTCTAGATTAACTGGAGAAAAAACAATTACCTGTCCATGGGAAAACCATGTTATGATGCTCAGATCATAAAGCTAGCCTCCAAGAAATGATCAAATTAAGCACATTTTTTAAAAGATTTTGTTTATTTATCTTTAGAGGGAAAGGGAAAGAGAGAAGAGAAGCATCAATGTATGGTTGCCTCTCGTGAGTCCCCTGCTGGGAACTGGCCTGCAACCCAGGCATGTGCCACGACTGGGAATCTAACCGCAATCGTGTGGTTCTCAGGTCCACGTTCAATCCAATGAGCTATGCCAGCCAGGGCAAATTAAGCACATTTTTATAATTTTAAGCAGAAATACATAAATTTGTGAGAAATTGACAGGACAAACAAAGGTGTTGCCCATTAGAAAGGTATCTAAACATGTTGGGGCTCAGGGTGTATATTAGTAAAGGCATTCTAAGGTTTGTTTATATAGGATTTTTGACTCTGAATGTTTTTAACTCCTATGTTAAGGTTTTCTGTTAGCCTTGAGAAGCCCAGAAGCCACCTACGACATGAAGATTTATTTCCTGCATTTAGAGAGACAAAGAGTTAGAGAGCTCCTCCCACTCTTGCTAGGTGCCAAGTGATTTTAGTTTGAAATAATGAATATGCCATTGTGGGGCAGCCTGCCCTGGGCCCCAGCATAGGGTTTAGCCTTGCTGGCTGCTGGCCAGAGGCTACCCTCAACAGTTCATGATATGACAACCGGCTTCACCAGGACAATCATGGGAGATTATATATATATGTATATATATGTATATACACACATACACACATATATATGTGTATATATATATGTGTGTGTGTGTGTTGTATATGTATATTGTGTGTGTACATGTGTATATGTATATGGAGAAAGAGAGTGAGAGTCAGTGCTACAGTGGGTTGGAGCAAGAGAAAAGACACAACCTTTTGCTTAAGAATCTTGGAAGTGGCATTTCATCACTGATTGCCCTGTGATTACCAGGAAGAAGGGTTTTATTGAGAGACATTTGAGAAACTGCCTCCAGCTCTTTTCACCTGGAACCCAAGAAACCATGTCGCTTTTACACACAAAGGACATTCGCTTCCTGTCAAATGCCATAAAATTTTGTCCCATGGCATCATGTCCAAGTCCACAGTCTCATTATCTAAATCAGATCCAGGTATGAATAAGACTACTAGAAGAGAATTCCTTTAGATGTGTAAATCTATGAAAAGAAAGAAATTAAAAGACAAGTTATTTGCCCCCTCATCTACACACAATTAACATACAGTTGTGAAACAGGCATGAGATAACTGCTGTAGATAATTGTGTTCAAATAGGAGACACAAAGAACCCACTGGTCCATAGCAATTCTGGTGTTTAGCTGAACAAATGCTGGAAATAGGATTAGGTTTCAAGGCCTGTGAGTAATTCCCTTGGCTCTTGGCTCCACCCTCTGTGCTCCTCCAACTGCCCTCTGAACCCGCCTTTCACTTTTCCAGGCCTGAGTTTGCAGCTCAGTCAGCTCCCTCCCAGTGGGATTCTAAGGAGTCCCAGAACCTTTTGCTTTGTACACTCTTTGTTCCTTTCAGTCCAAGCTAGATGCTAGATATGTTTCCTTTCTTCTTTTTTTTAAATCCTTACCTAAGAATATGTTTATTGCTTTTAGAAAGAGAAGACTAAAGAGAGAGAGGGACATTGATGTAAAAGAGAAACATAGATCAGTTGCCTCCCATATGTATCTGGACCAGGGAGCAAGGCTGCAGCCCAGGCATGTGCCCTGACTGGAATCAAACCCACATCCTCTGGGTCCATGGGATTATGCTCTAAAGGAGCTGGGCCAGGGCCAAGCTGGCTGTTTCTGAAGATATTGTTTTCTCAAAATGTTTATGCACTTCTGTGAGTATTATTACGGTATCTTTCATTAGATAAAACCCAAACGCACAAATCTCTTCAACATTATTCTCCACCTTGGGGTCCTATTGAGATGGCTGAGAAACAACGCTCTAAGCTTCTGGCCTATTGTTTGTGCCTGTACTTTAAAAAATTTTATTTATTTACTTTTAGAGAGAGGAAGTGAAGGTGAAAGAGGGGGAGAGAAATACCAATGTGTGGTTGCCTCTCGTGTACCCCCTACTGGGGACCTGACCCACAACCCAGGAATGTGCCCTGACTGGGAATTGAACCAGTGACCCTTTGGTTCGCAGTCCATGCAAAATCCACTGAGCTACACCAGCCAAGACTGTGCCTTTACTTTTTAAACAGTACTTTATATAACTAAACTTTTAACTTTTTAAACACCACTTTATGTAACTAAATAATATTTGATTCTTTTAAAAGCATTCTGAGGTCTTAATAAAAGGTTGTATAGTCACAACTTGTGGATTATTTTTGGACACATCTTTGTGCCAGGGCTCAGATACCATTTCTTAATTTTAACATGTTTCCCTCTCTGGAAAGGCTAAGAATTTTGAAACCATCAAGATCTGGTTCTCCTTTGTTTTAAGGTAGTCGGTCTCCTCAACCTATCTCTCTGTGCTTATATTTTACTCTAAGCATCAGGAAAAATTCAGGAAGCATCTTCAATTCTGCTTTGAAATCTCCTTTTCTACATCACACACTTCATTAGGTACATTTTCTGGTCTCCACGTAACTGCGATGACCGTGTTTCTATTTCTGTGGTACCACCTAACAAATAAACTCCCTTCTCCAGTTTTCAATAACATGTTACTCACTTCATTTAGAGGCTAAGTCTTCAAAGCTCTGATTTCTATTAATAGTCTGTGCAGAACAATTTAGGCATTCTCTAATCTGCTCTTTAAATTCCTTACAGCCTTTGCACACAGCACATTTCCAGAGCCATTTGTGTATTCTTAGTGTCTGTTATGGTGTCCCAATAAAGTGGTACATTTGTATATCATTCAAATGTATACAATGGAATCGGCTATCTATAACTGTGTAACAAATGAGTATCCAAATTAGTGGTTTTAACTGACAACATGTGTTGCCTCACTGATTTCATACAGCTTCTTTGGGTTCTCTGATTCGAGTTCTTTTCAACACTGCAATCATGGTGTCGGCCAGGGCCTCAGTCATCTTCATTCTGTCAGGAAAGGATCTCATACCAAACTCACTGGCATGGCTGTTGGCAGAATGCAATTTCTCCTGAACTGTGGGTCTGAGTCTACGCTCCGTTACTTCTGTGTGGGCTTTTCCACGGCCATTCAAAGTAAAGCAGCTGGCTTCAGCAAACCAAGCAAGAGTGAATAGAGTGCAAGCAAGACAGAAATCACAGTCTTTTGTAAACTAATATTAGTGATATCCTATCTCTTCTATTGTATTCTATTCATCATAAGCAAATCAAAAAGGTCCAGACCATACAAGGCATTATACACAAGGGGGTTAACACCAGGAGGCGGGGACAACTGGGAGCCATTTCTGGAGATGTCCTCT
Source organism: Sturnira hondurensis (assembly GCF_014824575.4). NCBI lineage: Eukaryota > Metazoa > Chordata > Mammalia > Chiroptera > Phyllostomidae > Sturnira > Sturnira hondurensis. The sequence continues at coordinate 8,231,804 of NW_028079127.1, read as the reverse complement.
CTATAGTCATTAACACTTAGCCCAGGATTGATGGGAAAATACACCCATTTTTCATTATCCTGGGGAGCTACAGAGGAGATGAGAAATATTTGTTCAAGACAGACCATCTATATTCATGGAAATACAAATTAATTTTTATGCTTATCATTCAATCAACTGTCTAGTGATAAAAAGAGCAGAAAAGGTAAGGTTGATGAACAAAGCTTAGCTTCCAAAATACATTGTGATTTTGGAAGAAAGAGAGAACTTCTAGAATGTACATACATAGACCTACCTAAAGGCATTGAAAATCATGAAATATCCAAATTATTATTCTTACCAGTTAGTTTTTCACTTTCACTTTCCCAAAGATGCCAAAGCTTAGATTCCTATTAAAACTATCACTCAACTAAACCAAGACCTTTCATTATTTCAAAAATTTGTTTTAACACTTTCAAATCTTCAGAAATTCTATTTGGGTACAAATACATGTGAAAATAGCTCAATAAGTACATAGATTTGATGAAATAAAGTCTCTTGCTAAGGTCTGAATGCTTCAGTCCCCTTCAACGTCGTATGTTGAAATCTCATTTCAAGTTCTTAATCCCTAAAGTGATGGTTTTAAAAGGAGAGGCCTTTAAGAGGTGATTAGGTTATAAAGTAGAGCCTTCATGAATGGGATTAGTACCCTTATAAAAGAGGCCCCCAGAAAGCTAGCTCACCCCTTCCACCGTGTGAGAATATAGCAAGAAGTTTCAATCCATGAACCAGGATTCTTGCCCTCACGAGATACTGAATCTGCCAGAATTCCGATTCAGACTTCCCAGCCTCCAGAACAAAGAAATAAATGTTTGTCATTTATAAGCCACCCAATTTATGGCATTTTGTTATGATAGTCTGAATAGACTGAGATAGCTCTCAAGGATTTTTAAAAGATTTTGTTTATTTATTTTTACAGAGAAGGGGAGGGAGGAAGAGAGGGAGAGAAACATCAATGTGTGGTTACCTCTTGAGCTCCCCCTACTGGGGACCTGGCCTGCAACCCAGGCATGTGCCCTGACTGGGAATCAAAACGATGACCCTTTGGTTCTCAGGGCAGTGCTCAATTCACTGAGCCACACCAGCCAGGGCTCGAGTAGTTTTTATTGATATTAAGTCTAAACACATACACTGGAAGAATACACAATAACTTTTAGAATTGAAGTTATTTCTTAAGAGGAGGTAAAGAGGGAAATACAAAATGGTAGAGAAAATGTTTTATATATTTCTGTACCATTAGGGGCTTTATAAGCAAATCATAGTGAAATTTGGGACTTGAATTAAGAGACAAGGCTTAGAGATTAATTTATGACTAAAAAGAATGTGAGAACTCCAGAGAGATATGTATTACATTTGAAAGAAGTAGGAGTCACAGGAAATAAGGACATCTTTTCATGTTTAAGTTAAAGATGCTGGTTTTATTTTTCCACTGGAGAGATTTATTTACATTCCCCAAACTCTGAAGGCCCAGGACTTTTCTCTGAACATCTTTAAGGATATTTCCTCAGAAGCCGAGGGTAACAGCTGCCTTTCTCTTCTATGTAAACATCAATATTTATTTTTTGAGGTTTCCTTGTGTAGAGTAGACCCTCTTACATATAGGGTGACATCTGGTTGTCATTGTATCATCTGAGAATTGGGGCATAAATAAATCAGTAAAAAATCTTTGCTGTAAATAAATAATTGTTTCTTTTGCTTTAGAAATGTCATATTTAAATTTAGGATACTATTAACAAATATAGATATCTGAACTATGTTCAGATAGGAATACTCATGAGAGTTACAACTGCATGTGCATTATTTTATTTTTCACAAAATAAGGTGTGAGACAAATAGAAATATTAGCATGTTAAAAATCTGGTTGGTATACATGATTACTACATTGGTTTCATAACTTAAAAAGCACTTTATTTATTTACTTATATTTTATTTATTGACTTGAGAGAGAGAGAGAGACATTGATTTGTTATTCCACTTATTTATACATTCATTCATTGATTTTTGTATGAGCCCTGACTAGGAATCAAACCCACAACTTTGGCATGTGGGGACAATGCTCTAATCAGGTGAATTACCTGGCCAAGACTTGATCTCATAATTTCAAAGACAACAAAAATATTTATTTGGGTAACATTTTAATAAAAAGCCCATAAAAATGAATAAAGTAAAGAGAATTAAAGAAAGTTTTGGCCTTGCGCACACTCACTCATGCACACACGTTGTCTGCAGTGAAAACATGAAGGCAAGTAAATTCACTCCAAAATACATAAGGAAGTTGTCTGGTTTTCGAGGGAGAAAGATGACCTGTTTTGTACTTACAACCTCGTAGGAAGTAGTTCACTGAATATTTAATATTTTGATTTAGGGACAGCTTCCTTGGGAAACTATAATTATAATTAGTATTTTTATAATATGATCTTTTTTCCCCATAACAAAGCTGATTCAGAAAGGCTATTATTAAAGTTAGTTTTAAATTTTTTGAAGTGGACGATTTTGGCTGTAAGGATAATATTGTCATAGAACTGGCAAGAGGTCAAGCGAGCGCACTCATGCAATTTATGTCACGTGATGTTCACAGAACTGAAAAACCTTTATTAAATAACTATGAAGAATCATATTCATCCATTTGCAGCTGATGACAGTGCTGACTTCCAAATGGGAACTTCTCCAGAATGTAATAACTTCTCTTGACTAGTTTAATTACAAATCGTGTACCCACAGTCTATTAATTACTTGAACTGCTCCCAAATTGGATCACCAGTTAATAATTTTAACTTCAATATGATTGAAAATTTACCTGCAGGGATCTATTAAAGGAAAGAAAAATTTAATCATATAGCTCAATGATTCTTAACTCATTAGTCAGCATACCCAGTGAATCAGTTACTAATGTGTTTAATCAGAAATAGTAGAACATGAAAGTTCATTGGAACTGTCAAAAAGAAATCAAGAGACACACAGTCTAGTAGTCATACTGTGTGGCTCAATGATGTAACTGGGGACCCATAATCTTTTTATATCTTTATTCCACTACATTAATGTGCTAGCTTTTATTCCCGTTTTTAATGGTTCATGGTCTCCAGATGGCTCTTGCTGTTCTAAATCATATTGGTGTTGCAGGTAGGAAAAATAATAAAAAAAGAGAAAAAAATAAATATTGAACTCAGATCAGGGGGAAAACTTTCTAAATATCCTCATCTTGCACTACTTTGGTCAGCAATGTGTCACATGATTGCCTTAGCTAAGGAAATCTAAGAAAGACAGCAGTAGTTTGGGCTCAGAACATTTCTGCACTTTGCAAATTTTGAGTTATATTATTATTTTAAAAAAATGGAAAATTGATATTGGATGAACATTCCAGAACTATCAAATAAAATAAGCAGTTTCTCTGGGTCATGGTAAATTTAGATTATAGAAAATACATTTCATTAAAAAGATATTCATATATTGGCTTGTGTGGCTCAGTGGTTGAGTGCAAGCCTGTGAACCAAATAGACACCTGTTCGATTCACAGTCAGGGCACATGCTTGGGTTGCAGAACAGGTTCTCAGTAGGGGATGCTCAAGAGGCAATGCACACGGATGTTTCTCTCCTCTTTTTCTTCTCTGAAAATAAATAAATAAAATCTTTAAAAAGGATATTGATTTACACACAGTACAGTGTACCATTGCCTAATATTCATTGATAACTTACTACTTCAAAGTAAGTGGATATCTAATTGGAAATGAATTTTTTCTGTAATGGGAGTAGCCTTAACATCCTCATTTATAAATGAAGACACTCTGCATACACTCATAGTCATCAGAGAAGCATTAAGTAAAATCATAGATGAAACTATCTTAAAAGAATAAGTTCTCGGTAAACTTCAGTTATTACTATCCAATTGCTTTGTTGTATGTTTTTAAAATTCTGAAATAATTATGTCCTTTGTTAGCTTTTTTGTACATATTTTGTTCTACACTTGACCATTTAAAAACATTTTGACTTTCCACAAATGCATTTAAAAACAGATTAATTAAAACTTTAAAATGATTCAGATAAATACACAAAGCAGAATGAGTACAGAAACTGATTTTCCTGTGGATAATTTATAGCATATAATGCACGTGTGTGGAAAACTAATGAACAAAATAATCTGATGAACAAAATAGAAACAGAGGCATGGGCACATGTGGGGGTGGGCTCCATCCACAGAGTCCCCCCAGCCACCACAGATGAGAATAAGTCGACCAAGACATGATCTGCTTGGGGAGGAAAGGTTGCCAATCTATCAAAAGACAAGGGCCTACAGCCTGTTTCTCAATGGGCTTTTATTGGGTTTAATTTGCATTGGAATACAGGGCATATACGTAAAGCTCATCAATCATTGCCAGGCAGTAATGATCAAACAATAAATAAAATTCAAAGAACTATGAGGGCTTATTCTGAGTTAGGGTCAAGTAGTCAAAGGGCCATAAAATTTTGGGAAACAAACTCATTTTATGTTTGGACCCTTATTGTTTAAATTGAGGGCATTCTTAGCAGAGCAGGTTTCATAGGATTTGATGCATTCTTTCTTAGGCCTGATCACCCTGCCCTCAGAAACCACCCATTCCAGCACAGGGCCAACCTGCCTCCAGTATTGTTTCTGGCTTAAAATCAGATGGGAGAAGTAAGGCAGCCAAGAGATTAGGAGACTTCTTACAGATAGAATGAGGACTCAGGCTATGACAAAGCCAAGGGATGAAGGCCCATTACCCCTTTTCTATCATCCCCTAAGTCCTTCCCTGATGGCCCTTTTCAACTGTGCCTGTCTTGGGTCCTCCCCACCTTGAGATATCTTACCTGTAACTGGCTAACCAGTCATCTACTTGGGGACAAGCAGAGTAAAGGAGACAGAGGTTGTGCCCCTGCTGGGAGGATAACCTTTGTCTCCTTAGTGGCTTATTGGCCGCAAGGTCATTTTACTCACCCCAAGCCACAGTATATTACAACTTCTGAAACCAGGCAGGGTGGTTCCCAACACACATGGAAGAGATTGACAGCTGTCAGAGGAGAGGGGCAGGGGGGACTGGATGAAAGAAGGTGGAGAGATTAGCCAGAGGATATATATGCATAACCCTTAGACACAGGCAACAGTGTGGTGATGGCCAGAGGGAAGGGGGACAGGGTATGAGTGGAGGCAAAGAAACATGGTGGGGGGGGCAGAATGGAGACATCTATGATAGTGTCAACAAGAAAAATAAATAAAAAATAAAATAAATAAAAATAAAATGTCATTTAAAAGAATTCTTGGGAAAGTACTGAAAGTGCACAAAGCAATCAATTTTATAGCACTTTAAAAATATAAAAATTATGTTGCTTAATTTCACGATAACTACACAGGCAAGTTTTTCCCATTTCTAATTTTTAGAAATGAACATTAAAACTCTGCATGATTGAATAATTGCCTGATTCCAAAGCCCTAGAAACAGACAGAGGAGGGACCAGAAACCAGTCTGCTGTATTAAATTCTAATTTCAGTGCTTTAAATATAACTTACAATAAAAATATAATGACATCTTACCTTCATAATTCTGTTGACTCAGAAATTAGATAAGAAAATGAGCATTCATTCACATGTATACAAATGAGAATGTTTGCTTTTTTGACTGAATAATTTCGAATATCTTAATTGTTCATGTGAAAACAGAATACTTTTTGTACCAAAGAATACTTCCTTTAATTTTATCTTTTAGGTGTTGAAACCAGACAGACTTGAGCACAAGTCAGTAAAAGCTTAGTGAAAGTATTCAAACTCTTGATTTAAATATTGCTTCTTCTATGAATTTTCTGAATGGCCTCAGGAATGTGATCCAACACATTTGTACCTGACTTCTGTTTTTTAAATATTAATTTTCCCACCCCACCTGGGTGTCATATAAACAGATCAGTCATGTATTACCAGGTAAGTGCATGTTCCAACTGGAGAGTTGACTAAACAAGCTTACTAACATTTGCTAAAAAGTAGTATTGACCAAAACATAATACTAGTTTGTCATAAGATATCTTAGTAAATTTAAAACTCATTTGCCAAAGAAAGAAGGGCTTAATTACTTTTGTTTTTAAGAAAGAATTACCTCTGTAATACAAAAAAAAATACAACTAAAACATTTATTAGAATTTCTCTATTCTAAAAACTTGTAAAAATAATGGAATATAGATGCTTGGCACTAAAATGAACTTTACATTTTCTGGATTCTTACTATTTTCTTATGTTTGAAATTTGCCATAAATGCCATAAATTTCTTATGTTCCTCTCTTTACTTTACCTTTTAAAAAACCATCTATCCTTTCTTTGAATATTTACAGCAAGCCCATTACTTTTAAACCTGTGTATTTAAATTTCACGAAGTAAAACATGCATCAGCAGAGTGCACAAAATGTAAATGTACAGCTCTTAAGCTATAGCTCAGTGAATCACCAAAAGTAAACACACATAATATCAACCTATACAAAAAAACCCAAAAAACAAAAATAATAACATCAACCAAGTCCCTCTCAAGCTCTTTTCCAATCAACACCATCTACTTGTTCAAGTAGATGAACATATAAGTTTCATATAAAGTTTTTATTTAGAAGTTTGGACAATAGCCAGATGGGAGGGGGAAGGGAATAATGGGAAAAATGGGAAGGGTCATGAAGGACACATGGACAGAACCAGAGAGGGGTAGGATCCAGGGTAGGAGATGGGGGTGGGTAAGGCAGGGGTGGTGGTGGGGGAAAATGGGGACAACTGTACTTGAACGACAATAAAATTTTTTTAAATAAAAAAAACTTTTTTAAAACTTGTTCAAGTGTTTTTTAGCGTGAGGTTGCCAATAATACACAAAATGCAATATTTGGTACATATTTATATTTTAAAAAATACCATTTTAACCTAAAATTAAAACTTAGCTAAATATCTCATATTTTTTCTTCTAAATCTTACAACTTAATAAAAAGATAAACTATCCTTAATTCTAACAACATAAAATGCTTTGGCCTTAAGAAAATTTATGTAAAACCAAGTCAATATATTATGAATAGTTTGCCCTGTGATTTCATTTATTATACTTTATGTTTGCGAGTGCTTTTCATTGTTCCCTTTGATTGCTGTAGACACAGTGAGTCCTCACTTATATTGTTGATAGGTTCTCAGAAACTGTGACTAAGCAAAATGTTGTATAATAAAACTAGTTTTACTATAGGCTAATTGATATAAACAAGAGTTGCGTTCCAATGGCATATTTCCAGCCACCCAACTTTTAAAAAAAAGTTTTATTGTGGTTCAAGTACAGTTGTCTCCATTTTCCCCCACCACCACCCCTGCCTTACCCACCCCCATCTCCTACCCTGGATCCTACCCCTCTCTGGTTCTGTCCATGTGTCCTTCATGACCCTTCCCATTTTTCCCATTATCCCCTTTCCCCTCCCATCTGGCTATTGTCCAAACTTCTAAATAAAAGCCTAAAATACCTCTTATATGAAACACTGAAATAAATGGGGGCTATTCAAACATTTAAGAAAATTTAATGAAAACAAGTAAGAAGTATTTTCTAACCTGCTTCTTCCAGTTCAGCGGTGTGGGCGGCTAGAGCCAATCCTGGACAGGACACCTTTCCCTCACAGGGCACACTCCCGCCCACACCCACACTTTTACTGGAATGCTGTAGACACACCAGTTCACCTACCTGAATGTCCTTGAGATATAGGAGGGAATCAGAGTACTCAGAACAAGTCCTCACAGTCGTGGGGAGAAAGTACAAATTCTACACAGAGTGGCCCTGGCTGGGGTTTAATTTTGTGCCCTATCAATGTCATAATAATATGACAATGAAAAATAGATATTAGTCGATGATCTAATGTATTCTATTAGTCTGAACACACCCACAGTAAAATTTTCATTATAATCTTGATGGACATTTGAGTAATATCATGTTTTGGTAACCATAATGCTGAAATTAATGTTCTTTAGCTCGATTCTTTCTGCTAACATAGATAAAGTTTTTAAAATGATTATTTCCTAATATTATCTAATAGCCAAAGCTCAAATATCTCAAATTATCTCAAAAATGGCTTTTTACAGCCATTGGTGGGTTCAATTCAAGCTCCAAAAAGGATCCAACATTGTATTTTGTGGGCATTTCCCTTATGTCTGTTTTTTCCCGTTTCTTGTATTTTGGTAAAATACACATAACATAAAATTTACCATCTGAACCATTTTATGAGTACAATTCAGTGGCATTAAATACATTTATAATGTAGTGCTACTACTATCAGGTGGATATATTTTATTGACTATATATTTTCAATTAAAATTCCTGGGTAATTGAAGATGCATATATTCAATTTTAGTAGAAGTTTCCAGAGTTATACAGATTAGCTATGCCAATTTATATTCCTATCAGCAGAGAATGAGCGGTGTTCTTTCTTCACATCATTGCCAACACTTGGTATTGTTAGTGTTCCTAGTTTTAGTAATCATGGTGGGAATGAAACTTTCCCATCACGTGGTTTGCATCATGGCTTCCTTTTTCAGTTCTCTGATTTCTAATGATATTTTGGATATATTCATATGGCTAGGCTATTTTTATATTCCCTTCGTTCAGCGCATTTTCAAAGTCCTTGCCCACATATTTTTATTAATATGTCTGTCTTTGATCGTTGTTTAGACTTTCTTAGTTGCTCACTCTTTTGCTGGACAGAAATTATTTAATTATAATGTAGTTTAATACTTCAATCTTTTATTATTAGTTCTTTCTATTATGATTTAAATACCTAATACCCTTATGTAAAATTTAGGTAAGTCACTAACATCCATTAAAACTTTCTTAGACATTTTTAAGAAATGTAGTGAATATATATATTTGGAATAAGTTGACATCTTTACAAGCTTTTCAGTCAATGACATGGAAATACCTTCATTTATTTAGGTCTTATGGTAGGCAGAATAATGACCTTTCAAAGATACCCATGCCCTAATCTCCATAAACATTAGAGGAGCTTCTATTAAAAATAATAATAATAAACTAATTTTTAAAAAGACTTGGCAGATACAATTAAATTTAGAATCTTTAGGTAGGGAAATCATTCTAGATTATAAAGATGAGCTTCATATAATCTGAAGGGTATATATAAAAGGGAAATTAAAAATGCCATACTACTGGCTTTGAAAGTAGAAGACTGAGCCATAAGTTAAGGACTGGTGGTAGCTTCTAGAAGCTCAAAAAGAAAAAAAATGGATTATCCCTTAGAAAGAACATGGACATGCCAATATCTTGAATGTAAGACTATGGACTTCTAGAACTGCAGAATAACAAATCTATGGCTTTTAAAACATGACATTCATAGTAATTTATAAAAGCAGTAATAGACATTGATACTGATATTGGTACCTGAAAGTGGAATGCTACTAGTAGCACCATATACCTAAAATATAAAAGCAATGCTTTGGAATTGGGAAATGGGCAAAAGCTGAAAGGCTTTTGAGGAGCATGATAGAAAAGTCTAGACTACTCTGGGAGGTTAGTAAAAATACAGTTATTAAAGAATCTGGTAATAAAGATACAGAAGAAAAGAGGGCATGATAGAGAAAACCATAAAGAAACAGGTAGGAGAGTCAATGTTAGAGTAGCGAGCCCCATGTGGAAAAGAATCAAAGTACCTTTGCTGGTTCTGAAGTGCACAAGGTGATATAACAAGGAATAGAAAGGTCCCGAAAATGAGCAAGTCTCCCACTAACCTGGTTCGTGGGAGGGAGAAATGAAGGACAGCCACTGAGAGTTACTTTGCATATCAATAGCAGCTAGTTAGCTTCATAGACACGTTAAATAGTTGTGTCAGAGCTTAGAGCCAGGTGTGACTTTGACTTCTGCTGTAGTTGGGAGGAATTTCCCCTACATCACAGGCCTTGCCGGCCCACACTAAAAATGTGGGCAGCTGAGAAAGGTAGAAGAGACCAGCGAACTGGCCGGTGCAGCTGATTGTGAGAGGAGTCAGAAATTGGGTTATGGAGGAGGAGAAGGGTGAGGATTTAACTGAAGTGTGACAGCCATGTGGGGCCTCTTGATCATGTGGCTTGGGAGCAGTCTTGGCCATGCAATTAAGAAAGGGGGGGAGGGGGTTCTGCTGTGGAGGATGGAGTTTATAGTGAGGAAAAAGGCCATGTGGCCTTGGGAGCTGCAAAGGACTTCCTTACAAGATCCTGTCTGGCTCCACCTGGATTTTACCTGTGCCTTTCCTGAGTTTCACCATGATCCAGAGTAACATGGAACATGTTTTTTTGGACTATTATAGAGGGGCTCTAGCAAGATATTCCAGATCCTGCACAGATAAAGACTTGGGAAATTTGGAGGGAGGCCTTTGGCTAGTAATCTGGTGGGGGGAGCAGGGGAAGTGCTGGGTCTCATGGGAAACGAGGGTGTTGAGCTGAGGTGCTCTGATCCACCCAAGGTTGGAATGTTGTAAATAAAGATCTGCTCCTTGCACCGTTAATTGTTGGGTCTTTCACCAAGGTGCTATGTGAGCAGGACCCAGTCTGCTCACTTATAATTTAGGTGAGCTTTATAACAGTTCTACGAGGCAAGAAATGTTTGTGAACTCCAGAATTTGGAAAAGGCAAGGATTGCTCCTCAGAGTCTCCACAAGAAATGCAGCCTTACAGGCACCTTCGTCTGAGGCCAGTAGAACCCATTTTGGCCTTCTGATCTTCAAAACTATAATGCTATAGGAGAAATAAAAAATTAACACAGACCTTTTAAACACACTATTTCTATAGACAATTTCTATAAACAATATTGTATAGGTTTCTGTATAGGGGTCTTAAAATTTTTCCAAGGTCTTTTAAATAGTATTTAAGGAATTTTTCAGGTTTATATTTCTGTTGTTGTTCAGAGGTACGTATAATGAATTTTTCTACATTGACATTTTTCCCATAAACTTGTTAAACTAGCTAGCAATTTAGATTTTTTAATTAAAAAATAATAATGACAAAATTATTTTTTTCCTTTTTAATTCTAGCACTTTGTTTCCTCTTCTCTTGCTTTACTAACCAGGATGTTGAGTAAATGTTGAAGACAGTGGTGGTCCATCTTGAACCTGACTTTAAAGGAAAAGGACACTCTGGGATAATGTGCTACGCTTGATGTAGACTTTTCATAGAGTTCTCTTTATTAGCGTAAGTAAGTTCTTAATTCACAAATGTTGTTATTTGCATAAAATGTCCTAAGGATTCTACATAAAAGATACTAGAATTAATATTTACAATGAACCAGTTCAAGGGATAGATGCTCAACATACAAAAGTCAACATCATACACAACTTGCTCCCACATCTTGGTTTCAAGTATCAGCCTTTGATTTAAAAAGAAATCGGGGCTCTTAAAAATAATGGCTGATTGTAGGACTCAGCAGAAAATATGCAATATGAGTCTAGAGTATCTTACAAGGCCAAAAAGCAAAGGAATGTTCAACACAAAACCAAAATTAATGAAAGTATGTCCAAAGGACATAGGAATCAAATGGAAATGCAGGGATTTTTTGAGAAAGAAAGAACAAAAAGAAGAAAGGCAAGGCAAGGCAAGGCAAGGCAGGAAAAGAGAGAGAGAAAGAAGGACAGAAAGACAGAGAGACGGAGAGGAGACAAGAAGGAGTGAAGGAGAGAGGGGAGAAAGAGAAAGTGGGCTAGAGAGAGAAAGGAGAGAAAGAAGAAGGAGAGGAGAGAAGAAGGGGGAGAGAGAGAGAAAGAAAGAAGGAGGGAGGGGAGAGAGAGAAATAATGAAAGAAATAAAGTGGTTTTATAAACCAAAGTGCAAAATAAATACAAATGAGTCCATACTGGTATAAATAAATAATTGAATAAATAAAATTTAGGGAGGAGAGACAAAGTTCCCATGCAGAAGAATTTCAAATAATTTATGTCGATATTTCACTCTGAGGGAGGTGGAGCATGACTCTACTTCTTAAATGTGGGCTGCACACATTTACTTCCTCCCAAAGGGTACATACAATAAGGAAAGGAGGGAGGGAACAAGTAGATTTACGGTAGAAAAACTAAACAAAACTTACCTCAGTAGGTTATTGAGGTGCTATCTGTCAGGGATAAAGAAAGCTAGACATCTAAACTGGTAAGGACAGATCTTAATCAGTAATACTCTACTGCAATAGGGAGAGCACCTGGAGTCAACTAAACTCGAGTTTGTGCAGAGGTGACTGGGCTTTCTAAAGGGAGGATGGGGAGTAGGGAGGGGTGCACAGGGGCTCCATATAATCCGGGAATTGAAAAATTACAAAGCATTAGTCAGGATAAATGGTCATCAGGCTGACTGTGTCTGTTAGCTGGCATTTATCAAAGTTAAGATTCTATTCCCCCACAGAGATTGGAAGACAAAAGTCCTATCCTTCCTAATGATAACATTTCAAAAGTGAGGCTTTCCCGTCCTTAAGAAAGACAACCCTGAGTTATAAGTGGTGTGTATGCATCTCAAAGAAACAGAGAAAGGATTTACAATTTTAAACCCTTCTCAGTCAATGCTCTAAGAAAAGGTGATCCTGAGGCCTACGGTCAGTTGTTCCCTAAAACACACAGTAAATTTATTTGGCAGCACTGAGCTTTCTCAGGCAGACAATTTAAGGGAGTCTAGTGTCATGTTAGGGATGTGGCTTTGATCTGTTACAAACTGCAAAGGCTTGAGTCTTTACTGTGTGGGCAGGTCAGTGGCTGAAATCACTTGTATTGGAAGTGTGCAGTTTTTAGAGGCTCATTTGAGGGCTAGTCCTGAAAAAAGCTTGGAGGAGCCTAGCTCGAATTTGGTCAGGAAGATATTTTTTGTCATATCAACAGAGATAAGTCATGTTGATAGTAATGTACACTTGATATGATAAAAGTGGGGCTTTACTATAGTGGACTTCCTCTCCAAAACTCATAATCCCTGTCTAATTATGACAAAGACACCGGAAAAATCCTAAGAGTGAAACATTCTACAAAATACTAGACCAGTAACACTCAAAACTGTTAAGGTCCTCAAAAACAAGAAAGAAATACGTGAAAGAGACCAATGCCAGTATCAGAGAGGCGTAAGACATTCCTGAAATTGCTCACCCTCCTTCAACAATGAAAACACAGCATTCTTCACAAAGATCGTGCCTGTGTGGGCACTGTGGGATCCAGCACCATTTGCCAAGGGGCCCAGGAGTATTACTCACCTATGTATCAAGCAATGAAAACGTGGATCCTGTAATAGCTTATGAACGTGTTTCAGTCCCATTTAGCCAATGTCTGGGAGCACCCGGAGAACATCAAATTCGGAAGTTACCACAGAAGGGAGAATCTTTATGGAAGTCCGGGTTTGGGAGAAGCTCCAGGACTCCATTGGAACAAAAAACAACTGGGATGCCCTGGAACGGGCAAAAGGAACAGCTTCACTTTTCCTACAACTTCCCTCCCCTATGGCAGCTTAGGTTTAAGCAAGGTCATTTTTCCTATGATTTCCCCTGTGGGGAAAAGAAAGGTGGGTGAATAAGTGCCCAACACCCCCAAGTGTGTGGATTGGTGTCAAAGAAACTCATTTCTTTTTTGCAGCACACAGAATACTAAATTGGAAACTACCATGACTACGGTGAGGGAAGAGATTGGGAGAGCAGCAGAAAAAAAATACTCAGAGGAAATTAAAAGGACATATACCCTGATGATTGTGCTGTGGATTCCATCAGAAAGGCTGCCTGTGAGCTGCTAAGAAATAGCCATGGAAAACGCCATGACTCTTCCTAAACGGACCGCTAGAGCTCCGCGTGCCTCACCCACAGGCACCTGCATTCTGTCTGGCACCCTCTGCACACTCCCAGGGGCAGTAGCAAGAGCAAGCTTTGACAGATAAATAGGAAGCCCAGCCGGAAGCAGAACCGGCCAGGGTCTGTGGGCCTGAAAGAAGCGTAACACTTGAACTGGAGTTGCACCTTCAGAAAAACAAAGGAGATGATATGAGCAGCTGGCCTGCTGCAGTGAAGACTGGAACAAAGACATACAAGTTTAATAATTCTTCACAAATGAGGAAAGCATGGGTCAGATATATACATGCAGTGTCAAGAAAACCTCTAAATCTCTAGCAGAACTCACTGAAGTTAAAAGTAAATATAAAAATATGAAAAATCAGGCAAATATGACATCACCAAAAGGTCACACTAATCTTCCAGTAACAGAATCCAAAGCTATTGGTCCACAATGTACCCAATGAAAAATTTAAAATATGTTTTAAGAAAACCAATGAACTACAAGAACACGTAGTGAGACAATTTAACAAAATCAGGAAAACAATACACACACATTAGAAAACTAACAGAGATACATATGAACAATAAAAACAAATGGAAATTCTGGAGATAAATACTTCAATGAAAGAAACACCAGTAAAAGTGCCACTGAAAGAGTGGATTGAGGGCTGGCCTATTAATCAAAGGGTGACTAGTTGATTCCCAGTCAGGGCACATGCCTGGGTTGCAGGCCAGCCCTCTGTGGGGGTCCATGATAGGCAACCATACCCTGATGTTTCTCTTTCTCTCTTTTCCCTCCCTTCCCCTCTGTTTAAAAATAAATAAATAAAATATTTAAAAATAAAAATAGATACTAGTAATGTAATAAAGAATAGCAACAATAGAATAGACCAAACAGAGGAAAAAATATTTGAGTTAGAACATAAGGAATTATGTTCATTTGATATTACCAAGTTAGAGGGGAGCAAAGGAAAAATATTAAGAAGAAAGAAAGTTTACACCAGGGGTCTACCTCCCACAGGCCCTATATGGATAGCCTGTTAGGAACTGGCCCTCACAGCAGGAGATAAGCAGTGATGAAGGTTCACTCATTGCCTGAGATCCACCCCCTGTTTCCCCCACCCCTGTCAGTGGAAATACTGTCTTCTATGAAAATGGTTCCTGGTGCTAAAAAGGTTGGGTACCACTGATCCAAAGAACACCATTAAAAGAACCAATATGTGAATTACTAAAAATTCAGAAGAAGAGAGAGGGAGATGAGAAAAAAGCTTATTTAAAGAAACAATGGTTGAGAACTTCTCAGATCTGGGAAGAGATTTGAAGGTCCAAGTTCGTGAATATAAACACCATGAAGCAAATAGGCCCATTATGAATGAAGAAACAAGAATTCAAAAAAAAATGAAGAGAGGCTTAGGGACCTCTGGGACAACTTTAAATATTCCAATGTCTGAATCATATGGGTGCTGAAAGGAGAAGAGGAAGAGCAAAAAGTTGAAAACTTATTTGAAAACATAATGGAGAACTTCCCCAATCTGGTGAAAGAAATAGACTTTCAGGAAGTTGAGGAAGCTCAGAAAGACCAAAAGAAGTTGGACCCAAGGAAGCACACACCAAGGCACATCATAACTAAGTTACCTGAGATTAAAGATAAGGAGAGAATCTTAAAAGCAGCAAAGAAAAGGAGACAGTTACCTACAAAAGAATTCCCACAAAACTATTAGCTAATTTCTCAAAAGAAACCTTGCAGGCAAGAAGAAGCTGGAAAGAAGTATTCAAAGTCAGGAAAGGCCAAGACCTACATCCAAGACTGCTCTATTCAGCAAAGCTATCATTTAGAATGGAAGGGCAGATAAAGTGCTTCCCAGATAAGGTCAAGTTAAAGGAGTTCATCATCACTGAGTCCTTATTATATAAAATGTTAAAGGGACTTATCTAAGAAAAAGAAGATGATCAAAACTATGAACAATAAAATGACAACAAACTTACAACCAGCAAAAACTAAACCTAAAAAACAAAACAGAAACAAAAACAAACTAATCAAACAACTAGATCAGAGACAGAATTCCAGAAATGGAGATAACATGGAAGGTTATCAGCCCGGACAGAGAGTGGGTAAAGGTACCGGGAATAAGAAGCATAAATGGTAGGTACAAAGTAGACAAAGGGAGGCTAAGAAGGCTAAGAATAGTACAGGAAATGGAGAAGCCAAAGAACTGATATGTACAACCCATGGACATGAACTAAGGGGGGATTCTGGTATGAGGGAGGTACAGAACAGGTGTGAATAAAGGGGAGGAAAAAATGGGACAATTGTAATAGCATAATCAGTATAATACACTTAAAAAGGATTCATTCATTAAATTAGAAAATATTAACAGGCCCAAAATAAATGAGGACAGTAAATCAAGAATCAAAAACCCAAAGAAAGTCCGTAACCAGATGGTTTTACTGCTCAATTCTACCAAATATTAAAAAAAATAATTCCACCTCTTCCCCAAATCTTCCAAACTTTTGAAGAGTGAATATTCCCAAATACTTTTTATGAGCCAGAGTTACCTTGATGCTAAAGCCAGAAGGTACTATATATATATATATATATATATATATATATATATATATATATATATATATATTAAAAGCCTACATCCAAATATCCTTTGTTACCATAGATGCTAAAATTATCAAAAATTTTGAAGCCAAATGAAAAAGCACATTAAAGGGTCATCCACTGTGCTCAAGTGGGATAAATGCAAGAATGGTTCAACATACACAAATCAATACATTTGATAAATCCCATTAATATAATGAAAGATAATCACAATGTCATCTCAATAGATGCAGAAAATACAACCTTTGTTCATGATAAAATAGCTCAACAAATTGCATATTTCATTGGAATACCCAAATACAAGGAACATAGCTCAACATAACAAAGGCCATATATGACAAACCCACAGTTAACATTATACTCAGTGGTGAAAGGCTAAAAACTTTTCCTCTAAGGTCAAGAACAAGATAAGAGTACACAGTCTCAACATCTTTATTTAACATCATAGTACTGTAAGTCCTAGCCATAGCAAACAGGTAGGACATAAATAAAAGGCATCCAAATTCATAGGGGGGAAACAATTTTCTGCTTTCAGATGATATGATCTTATACACAGAAAATTCTAAAGACCTCCCCTCCAAAGGTGTTAGAACATAATCAGCAAGTTAAATAAAGTTGCAGGACACAACTGACTATCAAAATCAGTTGTGCTTCATTTGGTCAAGATGATAGAGCAGGTAAACACAGTGCTGGCCTTCTCCCAAAAGCACATCAAAATTACAACAAAACTACAGACCAAGCATCATTCAGAACTGCATGAAATCTAGCTGAAATGAACTGATACAAGTAAGGATATAAAGAAAAAGCCACATGAGACTGTTAGAAGAGACAGACACAGAACAGGCTGGAGCCACACCCACATTTGGTGGATAAAAATTTGGAGGGCCATTTCAACTTTGGAGATCCCCCTGAAAATTGAGGAGTCCCAACCCCATACAAGGCCACCCAGTCCAGGGTTCCATTGCCAGGAAGAGAAGTCCTTATAACTTCCAAATGTCAAAACCAGCAGGGATTATCGTTGAGTGAGGCAAAGAGCTTCTGAAATGCAAGGTGCTCCTCTTAAAGGGCCCAGACTTACTTGGATTCACTTGCTCTGAGTCCCAGCACTAGACCTACAGCTTGAAGGGCTCCAGGCACACACGGGGAAGAACTGAATTGTCTAGCATTAGGGCAAGAGCTGGAGGGGAATCTTTCTTCCAGATAGAAGTGCTGGGAGAGGCCACTGCTGCTTTTCTGAGCCCTCCCTACACAGTGGCAGCAGGCAGGCACCATACTTGAGTCTCCATTAACTTGGCTCCCACTGTTTGTCCCACTCTGGTGATTACCCAAGGCCCCATCCAACCCAACTTGTGGTACCACCCAAGCTATTTCCAGTGCCTTTTCCTATGAATAGCCTGTTTGGGCTCATGCTTCAGACTTCCCTAAAATCTCTCAGAGAAGCAGCATCTGGCCCCAGTGTGCCCTGTACTTTTTTCTAAGTAGCCCCAGCCATAACACTAGTGGCATCAAGCCTTGGTTTGCAGCTTAGCCTCTCCTAGGTACCTCCAAGCCCAGGACAAGTAGGAGTCATTTGCACATAACTTTGTAGTCCATGCCAGGTGGCCCCAGGTAGAACACAGGTGGTGAATGATCTTGGTCTGCACCTCCTGGGAGGCCTCAGAGCTAATGCACCTGGTGGTCAGCTTCAGAATATGTTGAAGTTCCATTCAACCACCTCCACAAGGGATACACTCAAGGAGCAGACTCAGTAGGCACTAATGTCCTCCTGAAGTAATTTCTGCTTATTGGGGTGGGCCCGTGTATAGCTGATCATCCATGGTGGTTTCAGCCAGTCTCTGTAGCTGATCACCCTGAAGGTAAATCCCCCCTGCTGACATATCAGCAACAATCAAGGCTCATCTACCACAGGAGGGTGTATGCAGCCCACATGGGGTTGGGGTGTACCTGAGGTGCCTAGCTTGGGTGATTGAGGAAGCTGTGCCACTGAACCTTACAGCACACCAACTACATATGACCACTGTACCAAGTCCATGAAATGTAACTCTTCTATCTAATACATAGATGGGGAAAAAAAACAAAACAAGGAAGCTGCAAAAAAATGAGGAGAAAAAGAAACATATTCCAAATGAAAGAACAGAAGAAAACTGCAGAAAAATGAACTAAACAAGATGAAGACAAGATATCTACTAGATGCAGAGTTTAAAAAATTGATTATAAAGATGCTCAATGAACTTAGGGGAAGAGTGGATGAACTTCGAAAGAACTTCAATGAAGAGATGGGAAATATAAACAATGGAACTAGAAAACATGAAAAAAGAGCCAGTTAGAAATGAAGAATACATCACAGAGAATGAAAAGTAGAGTAGTTGAAGTAGAGGATCAAATCAGAGATTTGGAAGATAAAGTAGCAGAAAACACCAATTAGAACAGCAAAAAGGAAAAAACAATCCAAAAAATGAGGGTAGTAAAGGAACCTCTGGGACAACTTCAAACATACCAATATTGACATGATATGGGTACCATAGGAGGTAAGGGAAAGCAAGAAATTAAATACCTATGTGAAAAAATAATGATGGGAACCTTCACTAAACTGGTGAAAAAATAGACATAAAGTCCAGGAAGCACAGAGAGTCCCAAACAAGATGAACCCAAAGGGTCCCATACCAAGACATATTATAATAAAAATGGCAATGATTAAAGACAGAAAAAATATTAAAAGAAGCAAGAGAAAAGCAGTGAGTTACCTACAAGGGAGCTCCCATAAACTGACAGCTGATTTCTCAACAAAAACTTTGCAGGCCAGAAAGAGTTGGCAAGAAATACTCAAAGTTATGAAAAGGAAGTACCTAAATTGTCATTTAATGAATGACTCTAGCATTCATTTTATTTAATAATGGTTTTTATTACTCACAAGTAGCCCTCACAAGAACTATAAATATTTTCACACTTAATTGAATACTGGAGCATATAAAACCTCATTATAAATTCCTTGATTGAATTTGCTGAAGTTTCTGATAATTGTTTTTTTTTGTCATTTAAATACCTGTTGTGGAGGTACAAATAACAAATTTAATTTAGCATCTAATGCTGAGTAGGTCTGATTAGTATTATGGGAGAGAAGTCCTGTAGGTTTTATTAGGTCCTAACTCCAGAGTGTAAGCATATCCCTAAAGGAAATACAATGTAATGTTTCTAATGCATTTATAAAGACACTCATCTCTTAGTATATACATTTATATAGAATAATTCCAACCTTCACCTCTGAGGTCTTGGCTAGATACCTTATTAAGAATGTCAATTTGTGCAGGAACAAGTGAGATTTTCTGCCCTATGAAAATCTTATAGGAAAGCTGAGACAGGTCTCTTAGTATGCTTAATTTTGTCTCAATATAAACAATGATTTTTGTTTGTTTATTTTGTTTTTCTAGGTTTTTAGGTATGTTTCCATCAATAGTTTAAGCAACACTCTAAATTATAGTGAAATAGTCTCTTAGGCTTTCTGAGTACTTAAGGGATGTATGTGTGTGTGTGTTAGCATGGTAGTAGTAGGTAAGGAAGTTGAATTCTATGTTTCTTTATTCAAAACATTAGATAATTCATTCTAAGGGAAAAAGTACTTCATTTTTTTATATAACTTACACTGACTTGGAAATTTCAAAGAAATAATTTAAGAATAATGTATATATATATATCTGCAGAGAGATATTTGTAAAATCTCATAATACAAATTATACCCTCATCTATAGCTCTGAAATTTATGAAGATTTTTAGTGTAGCTATTTAAATGTAAAAGGGTATCCATTAAGTCATTACCATGATTCCATTAATTTTATTGCAGTCAATAATTTAAATCATTTAAATAAATTTAATTAGTTTTTAGTTATATACTTTGCAATTAATTATGATATAATCAGGATACTTATATCATCAGCGGTATTTAAAGAAGCAGCATGTTATCAATCTTGTCAGAGTTCTTTAGTGAAATTCATTTTACTCTTATTAATTTACTTAGGAAAGGATTTTTTATTACATTAAGAAATTATAATATGACCAACAAAGAGAATGCTGAATATAAGTATACATGGCGTTCAGATGGACAATTTACAAAAAAATAAGTGAATGGGCCATGATATCAAACTCTTAGTTCCAAGTTGACAGAAAACTTTGTAAGATTTTGTATAGAGTCAGTTATCACACACTATCTTTTTAAAAATAATATTAGCATTTAACACCGGATTTTCTTCTATTTTTGACTTGTTAACATTTAGAATTTAGCAGAATTTGCATAATTCTAGACAATAAAGTCCTTTTCCTGTGTCAGCATCAGGTGGTGAGGGTCTCTGTAATACACCCACTGCCACGCCACCAGGGGTGCTCAGCAGACCAGGGCAGGTCTTTGGACAGACCCAAGGAGAAGGCCACAGCCTTGGCACACTGCAAACCAGGTTATGGCCTCATCACAGGCAAATACCAAGCCTCTGGAAATGATCGCGCTGTGCATCCTGCAATATAATTTATTAAATACCACACTTTTCCAGGCCCGTAATATGTAAATATTTACAGTATTAATCAATTTTGCGCTGGAAAAGTTGAACTAGGTAGCTAGAAACCAGGTCCTTAAATGTAGGTAAAATTCAAGTAATAATATTAAGAAAAAACATTATCTATTTTATCTACCTATCTATCTATCTATCATTTCTATCACTTGTTTAAGTAAGTAGCCACTGTTTTGGCTACAAGAAAGAGGCTGTATAAAATTGCCTGTGAGTGTTCTTGGTGAATTATTTTCAAAGGTCAAATAAGACAGAGTTCCTGCCTTTCCTGAAGTGCTTGTCACTTGGCTTTCATAACACACCCAACTCCCAACTCCTACAGTTCCCCATAAGCTGCAGCATTTAACTATCTGTCATACATGATGAGAAGAGATTGTATGATATATATGACAATAATTCAGCAGATTGTCAACCTAGATTATTAGCTCCATTAAAATTCAATCAGACACAATAATTGAGATACTTGATTAATTTCACCATATGTTGACTATAGTTTGACCTCCCCTGAAGAACAAAAATTATCTATATATTGAAGAGATATTCATACACACAAACAATTATGCAGGGGGAAGTTCTATTTTAAATGGGAAGGCAACAAAAAATGTTCCAAGTAGCTTTGTTTTTGAGTTATTTTAAAAATTGTCATTCATTTCTTATCTGAACATGGAGTATTCATTGACATCTCTGCATTTATTTTTCTTAAAAGTGACAGGCTAGATTTCTCATCTATGGCACAAGCAAATAAAGCTTTCTCTCTAAGTCTATAAATTAAGTGGCTTACTAGAATGTGAGGCTTTCTGGCAGAGCCAAATGGGCAACACGGTATAAGTCTTTATAGTACAAATAGTTTTTTCTGCTTATAAATATTTTTCATCATAAGAAGAAAAACAAACAAAAATCATTCTTAGAAAAAATTTTTAAGACACTGCATGGCTTTGTTTCAGAACATTTTTGTTTGATAGTTGTGTATTTTGATTCGCTTTGTTTGCAGGGATTTTTAAGCTTAATGAAATCATTACTTGGAGATTTTACTCCTGTTATAAAAAGTAACATCTATCCTTAAAAAAATGTTTTCTTTAAGATTTCAGAAATAAGTTACTCTTCTGAGTGTCAGAAGACCTGGGTTTACATCCAAACTCTTTCACTTACTGTTTGTTTAACCCTCATCAAATTACTTAATCTTATGTACTTTAGTTTCCTTATCAGTAAACCAGTTTAAGTAAAACTATCTTACATTTTTGGTGAATATTAAATAAAATTTTGTGTCTGAATAAACTTTCTAAGTTTTATAGGGTTATGGAAATGCAAATTAAAGTTATATCCATAATACTGTCATTGGCCACACCTGGTCTATGAATTATAAGCATAATAGTATATTCACAATAATTTTGTCAGTGGTATAGAAAACCATTTATGTCTGAAGAGAATTTAATAAGGACTTCTTTGCAGCACTTATACAATTTTCTTTCTCATATTTTCCATACATGGAGGGCAAAGCTACAGCATTATACCTAATGTTAAATTTTGATATCATGCAAAAAAATTACTGCCATTACGTACAAAAATATCTATAATAGAAGCTAACTTTTACATGAGTAACCACTTGAATTTAGACATGCTGATAAGCATTTTACATAAGATTATCTTTTATGGTAATTACAAATTAATTACCACAAATCCATTTCTATTATTATCACCTTAGTTTTACAGATGCAGAAACTGAGGCTTAGTAGATTAAGTAATTATCACAATCAATCATCTTATAAATGAAAACCTCAGGTATTGAACAAGAAGCTTGACTTTAGGGCTTACAGTATTAGTCAATGTGCTATACCACTCTTAAAATCTGAGCCAAAATGTAGAAATGAACTCAGATACTCAGGTTTTAACTACTATGATTGGTATTTCACAATTTACATCAGGCTAAATGGTCATGCAAATGCCAGAACTACAGGAGTAATAGCTAAGGGGATAAGTTATCATGACTGCCTTATGTAATTCTTATAATATATTGTAGTTATTCTAAACACCTTTGGAAAAAAAGATAAAATTTAAGAATTAAGTAAATCCTCTTAATTATACAGCCAATAAGTGAAATAGCTGGGATTTGAGTCAATACTTGTCTTGTATCTAACTATACCATCTCAGAAGTGGTACCTAACTATACTGCTATACCATCTCAGAAGTTTTGAGGATATTTTTTTTAAAAAAAGGAAGTAATCATTTCTTCATTATATATTATATCCTACAACCTGAAATGTGTTAAATCATATTTAAATTTTGTGATAAAAACACTTTTCAAAGTACAAAATTGTTGGATAGTTTTAAAATTAAGCATTACCACTGTTTACCAAGAGATAGCCAACCTATCAGATGCACATTTCAAAGCACTGGTTATCAGGACACTCACAGAAATGGAGAGGAAGGGTGCTTTATAGGAAAAGGGTGACTTGAAGGGTGCTTTATAGGGAATTACGATCTTTTCTAAAGTGCTTCAGCATTATAGCTTGCTATCTGCATCTTAAGATTTAGAATTAGATGATTATGCACTTTTTTTCTTCTGTCTACAACAGAGGACTGTTTTAGAAAGAGAAAATGAGATCAATTATTTGACTACAGCTTTATAATAATGTAAAACAGAATATTTTGCTGTGCCTAAAGAATGACAGATAGCAAGGTTTAATAAACGCTTTATTAGAAGATTAGAGTCCGGCCAAGCTAGAGGTGTAGGTAGACACACTGTGCCTCCTCACACAACCAAAACAAGGACAACAACAATTTAGAAACAAAAGAACAACCAGAACTGACAGAAAATTGAACTGTATGAAAGTTGGACAACCAAGGAGTCAAAATGGACACATTCATCCAGACCAGTAGGAGGGGAGGAGTCGGACAGCCTAGCAGAGAGGGGTTGTGGCACAAAAAGCGGTGGCACTGGCGAGTGAGGCACCCTGGGTGTGCAAGAGGACACTGGGCAGACACTGGGTGTGCAGGCAGCAGCTGGCAGACCTTGGGCGGGAGGTGGCAATGGGCAGACCCAGCAAGGAGGTGATGTTGAAGCAAGGCAGCTGGCTGATCAGGTTGGCCCACATTCCTGCACAGATAAACCAGGTGAAAATGGGGAGTGAGACAGACTGTGAAACCCAGGATCCAAGCGTCAGGAAATAAAGTCTCAAAAGAGGAACTGAAAACATTTGTGGAGGTTGAGGTGTAGGGATAGACTCCCAACTTCACAGGAGAGTTTGTTGGAGAGACCCACAGGGTCCTAGAATGTACATAAGCACACTCACCCAGGAACCAGCACCAGAAGGGCCCAATTTGCTTGAGGGAAGCAGCAGCAGAACTGAAATTCCAGAGAGCAGAGCAAGCACCATTGTTCTCTCTTTGACCTCACCCCAACATATAGTGTTACAACCCAGAGACTGGATTGACCCGCCCTGGTGAACACCTAAGGCTCCGCCCCTCACTACAAAACAGGCGTGATAAGACAAAAAAAATAGCCCAAATGGAAGAACAGATCAAAGCTCCACAGCAAATACGACTAAGTGACCAAGAGATAGCCAACCTATCAGATGCACATTTCAAAGCACTGGTTATCAGGATGCCCACAGAATTGGTTGAATTTGGTCACAAATTACATGAACAAATGAAGGCTATGCTAAGTGAAATGAAGGAAATTGAACAGGGAACCAATAGTGATGGGAAGAAAATTGGGACTCAAATCAATGAAGTGGACCAGAAGGAAGAAAGAAACAACCAAACAGAAAAGAATGAAGAAACAAGAATTCAAAAAAGGAGGAGAGGCTTAGGAACCTCCAGGACATCTTTAAGTGTCCCAATATCCAAATTATAGGGGTACTAGAGGGGAAAAGGAAGAACAAGACATGAAAAACTTATTTGAACAAATAATAAAGAAGAACTTCCCCACTCTGGCAAAGGAAATAGACTTTTAGGAAGTCCAGAAAGCTCAGAGAGTCCCAGAGAAGTTAGATCCAATGGAGGAACGCGCCAAGGCACATCATCATTACATTACCCAAGATTAAAATAAAGAAGAAAATTCTAGAAGCAGCAAGAGATAAGGAGACAGTTCAATAGAAAGGAGTTCCCATCAGACTGTCAGCTGATTTCTCAAAAGAGACCTTACAGGAAGAATGGGCTGGAAAGAAGTATTCCAAGTCATGAAATCCAAAGACGTACATCCAAGATTGCTCTATCCAGCAAAGCTTCCATTTAGAATGGAAGGGCAGATAGAGTGCCTCTCATATAAGGTCAAGTTAAAAGAGTTCATCATTACCAAGCCCTTATTATAGGAAATGTTAAAAGGACTTATCTAAGAAAAAGATGACACAAAGCATGTATAGTAAAATGACAGCAAACTCAATTATTAACAACCACACCTAAAACAAAAGCAAAAACAAGTTAAGGAAACAACTAGAACAGGAACAGAACCACAGAAATGGAGATCACATGGAGGGTTAGCAACAAAAGAGTGGGAGGAGGAGAGAGGAGGAAAAGGTACAGAGAACAAGATGGTAGGTAGAAAATACACAGGAGGAGGGCAAGAATAGTATGGAAAATGTAGAAGCTAAAGAACTTACAAGTATGACACATGGACATGAACCAAATGGGGGGATGTGGATGGGAAAGGGTGTGCAGGGTGGAGGAGAATGAAGGGGGGGAATGGGACAACTGTAATAGCATAATCAATAAAATATATTAAAATAAAATTTAAAAAATGATTACAAACCAATTGCTTTCATTAAAAGGATGTAACAATTGCAATTTATCTGAGTGCATATTACTTGAGAAGTAGTATACTGTGTACTGTGAGGTGCTTTACTACTTGGGCTTTAATAATCATTGCAAGATGTAGAAAAGAGAGTTTTTCAGATTGACAATCTGTGAGAGAAGATACTCATCTCCAGCTTAGAAGTTGTTGATTCAAATATCTAAGTCCATATTTTTAATATGTGTTATGTTTAAAAAGTTAAGTGTAATTTGTTTTGTTAGCAGATCTGTGTTCAACAAAACAATGGAGAAATTCAGAAACTACTTAGCGAAAAGAGATCATATTTCCACTTCCACATACCTAGAAAAGTATGTGAGCTTTATAAAAATAGGCCCCTGAGTCTCACTTTTCTTTATCTAGTTTATAAATCAAAATGAGATGATGCAAATGGGATTTTAAACATTTTAAGATTTATAAGTGATGGATCATGTTTCAGTCTTGAGACAAAAGCTACAAGAATTGCTTTTCATGCCATTTATTCAACACACTCTTTTCTACATTATTTAGTATATTTTCTTAACTGTCAATGTATATATTTTTAATTTTTAAAATAGAATATATATATTTTATAATTTATAAATGTATTTTAAGTAATAGTATGTAGGTTTTGCTTTCATCAAAGCTGTAATATAATTATAGTCCTCTTTAAAAATCCATATTATACCATCATTTCATTATTTCTACAGATGTTTATATATGTGTCTACTCAGGTTCAGAGTCTGTCTAGATAGCACATATGTAACAACAGGACAAGCATGATTCCTTCTTACTATAATAAAGTACATAGAAAATTTATTTTAAAATTATTTTTTATTATTTTAATTGTTGTTCAAGTATAGTTTTCTGCCATTTAATCCCATACCAGCCCACCCCTCCAGCCGTCCCCACCTCCCTCCTGTTTCTCCTCCCCCTTGTTACTGTCCATGTGTCCTTTATACTTGTTCCTGCAAACCTTTCCCCTTTTCCCCTCCAGAGCTCACTTTGTGAACATTAAGTGTTACTTTTATTAACAGCAAGTAAAAAAAGATTGACACCCTTTGCATGTGAGGTAAAACTATGATCACAGGCTGGGATTGGTTAAGGCTTTGAGGGATAGGTTTCAAAATTTGTGAAATGGAATATATAACCCAACTTTTAAATGGGGAGGAGTAAACTGGTCATTGGGAAAGCAGTACGTCATTGTCATCCATCATGCAAACTTCCCTCCATCAACAGCCCACTTCTGTTGGGAGTCCAAGTTATTTCATTTTGGTTTCCTCACTTATGAATTACAATAACAAGTAGATTCTATATTCATTCTCTTTCTCATATCTCTGACATCCTGTGCTGAAAAAAACTATTTCCGTCTACTGAGCCTGTCTCAGAAATTACGTTAATACATAAAACATTAAGGCCCCAGACTCAGCACTCCAAGAGTTCTGCGTATATAGAAAGAAAGGGGATTCCAGGGAAAAAAGAGAACTATGAATACTGTGAAGCTGATCTATGTGAAGCAGATAGATATGAGTTCCAAAGAAGTTTGATTGGATAGACTTGAAGCAATAGTTCACTTTAATCACAGAATCCTGAATATAGGTATATGATCTTAGAGTTTATAATAGTCTAGGAAATTTAAAACAGAAAGATACTCAAATTTATATCACTGTTTTATAAGAAAGTATTCAAGTTGAGCATACCAGGAGCTACTTTCCTTTCAAATATTGCTACTTCTAGATCTAGAGTCCACTCTGTGGTGACTTGTTGTAAAAGGGGGCTTCAGAGTAGATATCTCCTACAATCCTTCAACCCTAGCATCATGTAATTCTAAGTCTATATTAATTGTTTTAAAATATTTATTTTAAGCCTTTAAATATGTATTCTATTTATATAATTTAAGTAGGTTAAAAACATAGTACATCTGTATAAAGAAAAAATTCAAACTCAGTGGCAGAGAAACACAATAAAGATACAGTACATATGATTATTAGGAAAGTATACAATAAAATATATATAGTTGTAATCTTAGATACAATCAGAATCTATAACATTTTAGGATGCGTGGTATTTAGTATAAAACTATAAAATGTTCAATTACTAAGGATAATGAAAATCTCTGAATGGGATGATCTTACATTTTAAAAAGTTTACAGTGTATTCTGACCCTACAATTTATTTAATAATAGTATTCATTATATAAAACTGCTCAATATTAATCTTCATTTTGTAAATATGTGAGGAGGCATGCATTTATAAAGAATAAATAAAATAATAAATAAATGAATAAATAAAGAAGAAGAAAGCCAATAACCTCAGGAGCCCAGGTTCTCTCCCTAGTGTGTCAGGTTAGCTGTTCTCATCACGATGCAGAGCACGGTTTGGACCGATCCAGGCATCATATCTGAGGGAAATATTCAATCAACGAAGAGGAATCCCACCCCCACATAATAATCTCTTCTTATATAAAAAAGTGTTCCAGAATGCTCTCAACAAACTTTCTCTTATTTTTTTTCTTTTTTTGGTCAAGGGGATTGCACTGCATCATTGACCTGTATGCAAACAAATTACTATTAAGGAAAATGTGATTGTTATGATTGAATACACATGGTTGTTTAAGAAAAAGATTGTCCAAATACAGTCATAAGATTACAGTCACTGAGTATAAAGGCCAGTAGGTCAGTTTATCACAGATACATGTGCCATCTTATATTTAACATTTCAAACTGGCAAATAAATTATTTAAAATTAAACAGAAGGCATATTTTCAGCATTGCAAAAATCTAAGTTATTTAAAACAAACCAAAATGTACAAAAAATCCTGACTGCCTAGTTCAGTGGTTTGGGAATCATCCCACAAACTGAAAGGTCCCCAGTTCAATTCCCAGTCAAGGTCCAGGCCTGAGTTCTGGCCCAGGTTCCTGGGTGGGTGTGTGTGAGAAACAAAAGATTGATGTGTTTCTCTTAGAGATAGATATATATCTC
Organism: Sturnira hondurensis; assembly: GCF_014824575.4. Taxonomy (NCBI): domain Eukaryota; kingdom Metazoa; phylum Chordata; class Mammalia; order Chiroptera; family Phyllostomidae; genus Sturnira; species Sturnira hondurensis. Next base: position 8,203,112 of record NW_028079127.1, on the reverse strand, counting down.
CCTCTTTTCCCCCATTCCTTCCCTTCTCTCTAAAAATAAATAAATAAAATCCTCAAAATGTGCAGAAAAATACAAAAATATATGTAAAGATTTTGTTTGTCTGTGTGTGTGTATGAATATCAGAGGCCCAAAATGGTGTCACTTGTACTAAAGCTTATGAAACCAAACCTAGATATAATATTTGACCTAATTGCTGTTTCGTTCTTTTCTAGAAACATAATCATAATTAACCAGTCCAGAATTTTTTGTTGAATCCCAGTGAGGTGATCTGTCACTTAGGCCCTCTCCATCCCCAAAGAAAGCAAAGGCAATTGCATGATAAAACTTCTTGCCCTTCCTTTCCCCCCAAAATACGTGATCTAAATAATGGTCTAAAAATAAACCTTTCTTTTCTTTCCTTAATAGCTCCCTTGTTCCACCTTCCTTGCCATTTAAAACAAAACAAAACAAAAGTATTTAGAATGATTTGACATGACTTGGGATACAAATGAATCAGTTGTCATTGAGATGACTCCCCACCCCCCACCCCACCCCCCACTGCCCCCACCCCCAGCCGTGTAAGTTTTGTGCACTGCATTGTTTTGCTTGGTAATTTTAGATTGACTCATTAAGAGACATTGTGAGGTATTCAATAAAAGCCAATTTTTTGTCATGTTTTTTCCAAATGTTCTCTAAAAACTGTAATTTTTTAGCTCAGATATATTTTGCTAGTCCTTACGTGGTAAGGCATGTTAGCATACCACAAAACTGATCATTCTTAATCTCAACAGCAAGTGAAGTTAGTATTTTATACTACTGGTTCAATAACACATACCAGAATTAAATATTGTCACCAAAGTTTCCTGCCAATGAATAATAAAAATAATAACCTTATATTTTCTCAAGCTTTGGAATTTGGTCCAAATATGCCTTTATCTACTTTTCTCATATTTTTATAAACATCCATTTTAACACATCTTGGCATATTATACCTCAGGTTGTACTGAATTGTGTTTTCTCAGATTCTCTAAAACTAACTCCCCTCTAGTTGTTCAGTGCAGACAACAGATACAGACGAGTTCTTCAGTCACTTTCTGGTGCATACAGCTGGTATATATGTTCACACCTAATTTAAAGTCATCATACATTATTTTACTCTTCCTATCACCATTGATACAAATGTAATTGAAACTAAACATAAGAAATATGCAAGACTAGGATAACACAGAGTGCAGAGTGTTCTTCTCCTTGCTGCTCAGCACAGCTCTGGCTGGCAGGCTGGCTGCAGAGTACCCAGCCTTGCTGAGCCAACCCACGGGCTTCAGTCCACCCAGAACTTCCTACACTAGATGGCGAAGTTTGGGGGATTTCCACAATTATTCTTAAATATGTATCTCATTAAAGAGAAAAGTTAATTGAATTAACCGCATAACCAAATAAAGGCAGAACACGTTAGGATCACTTAAATACATGCAGAAAAGGCAATGGATAAAATTTAATCTTTGTTCATGACAAAACTCAGCATCTTTTAAAAAATATTTTATTGATTATGCTATTACAGTTGTCCCACTCCCCCCTTCATTTCCCTCCACCCTGAGCACCCCCCTCTCACTCTCATTCCCCTTTAGTTCATGTCTATGTGTCTTAAGTTCTTTAGCTTTTACATTTCCCATACTATTCTTGCTCTGCCCCTGTCTATTTTCTACCTACCATCCATGCTACTTATTTTCTGTAACTTCTCCTCCTCTCTCCTCCTCCCATGACCCTGTTGTTAACCCTCCATGTGATCTCCATTTCTGTGGTTCTATTCCTGTTCTAGTTGTTTGCTTAGTTTGCTTTTGTTTTAGGTGTGGTTGTTAATAACTGTGTGTGGGGGCAACTTTGCCCACAAAGTCCTTCCGTCGGCCACGGATGAAAGTGAGACTACCAAGACATGATCTCCTTGGAGAGGACAAGTGGCCGGTCTCTCAGAGGAGAAAAGTCAAGAGCCCTTTTCTCAACGGCTTTTATTGGGTTGTAATACACGGAATACAGGCTATAAGGACCAAACAGTAGATAACATTTCAAAGAAATCTGAAGGCTTAGTCTGAGTCAGTGTCTGTCAGGAAAGGAGGCTGCAGAAACTTTGGGAGATATACTCATTTCCTGCTCGGACCCCTATCATATGAATGAAAGCACTCTTAGCAGATCAGATTTCACAAGTTTTTCAGGAATTCTTTGTGATGCCAGATTCCTCACTGCCCCCTCCCCTCATACACACGCTCTGGCAAGGCAAGGAGCTGCACCCCTCCCCATCAGGTATTCAGGCTTAAGGGGATTAGAGCCAGGAAGCACTTTTCCCAGAGGACTTCGGGGCTCGGGCTATGTCACATAGCCAGGGGGCAAGAATCCATTGCTAACTCTTTGTTGGAACTCCCCCACCAAGTCCTTCCATGATGGCCTCCCAAGTGGTCAAGTCTGGCTTAGGTTGCTCCCGGATATGAGGAGACTTACCTGTAATGGACTTTCAACCATGCTTTGGGGGCAGGGAGGAAACTGAGGCAGCATTTGCTACCAGAGACAAGTTTTGTCTCCTGTGGCTCGAATTCCGCAGGTCACTCACTCATCCTGAGCCACAGGAGGGCTAGGGTTACAATTCCTGACACCAGGCAGAGCGGTCCCCAACAAGTTATGATAATAAAAATGCTTAAATTAGACACTGAAAGTAAATAAATGTTGGCTGCATTTTTTCTTTTTTAAAAATGATATTATTGTTTGTATATTCATAATCAATATTCTGATACTTTTTCCAATGAAAAAAATTGTTTAGTTTGCATTTAATATTTGAAACCAGAAAAGAGAACTAAAACATGATTTGGGAAAACATAAATCTTCATTCTGTCTATGTTCATTCTCAGTTCATAAGTCATAGTGTAACCAAACAACAGCGGAGGTTTGGCTGCCTGTCACCATAGAAGCCAAACTTGTGAGGTAGATGCTGGTACAGAAGGAAAGTAGTTTTATTCAGGTGCCATGTGACCGGGAAGAAGGACAGCTTCCCATCTCAAAGACCATCTCCTCTTTTTGCCATGAAAAACAGTCCAATTGTGGCCTCAGCAAAGCCAAAACAAAAGTCGTTATCCAGAATTCCTGCTCCATTTTAAGGTACAGTCCTTTGTAGCCCACAGGCGGCTACTGAACAGTCCTAGCCCCCATCGACATAGCTTGGCTTGCTCCTGGCTGCTGTTCATTTCAGGTTGTCCCCTGAATCCAGTGTGTGGAGCCTACAGGGCCATGGGCCATGCAGCCACCAGGGCCACATTGTATGTTCTCTGGGCAAGTCAGCTTGTGAACACGTGGATGGATACATCACTAGGCAGGCAAGAGAGCGAGCTTCTTTGTTCCCATAGATTATATTAGATTAGGTTTGAGACGGACGAGGTGCTTTCTTGAAATGACCAATTAACTTGCCCACCTTTTAAGCACTTTGGGAGGGGTCCACCTTCCAACCATTTCTTCCTTCCCGGACTAGACTGCCAGCCCTCTTCAGTCCAACACTCTCCATTGCACCATTTTGACTTGTATTGCACATGTGCCTGCCTTGTCCTGGTCATACCCCCGATCTAATGTGGGGAGACTTTTTTCTCCCCAATTGTCTTGCTAGTTTTTTATATATCTAGTGTAAGAACCTCCCCTGCTTCCTTCTTAGCTAATGGGGGGAGATTGCTGGGTGCCCCCACTGGCCGTTTTGTGGTAACAATTGGACAGCCAGGAAGTATTTTGCAGACAATTATTCCCCATTTTTTCTTTGGTTGAAAAGTGAACAGACTGAAAGTAATAGCACATATTTCTCAGGGTACACTAAACTGATTCAAACATTAGCCAAGTATTCATTCCAAGGTATTAACACATTTCAGAATATATGTGTCAGATAAGTTCTATGCAAGGTAGTACATAGTAAAAAGAGATAAAAATCATGTCTCAATCGGATATACATAATTAATTAGCTAACATCTAAAATTTAAGCTTTGAAAGCAGGATATCTTACCTTTGGTATTATTAAATGATTTGTGGGCCCTATAGCTAAAAGTAAGACCAGTCAAAAAATATTGTATTTTTCCAATAAAATGGCTCTTAAAAGCAAGGGGCATAGTAAACAAAGTTTAGGAGATGTTTTCTTTTCCATTTTTAGATAAAAGTTGTGACAGAAGGAATAAATTTGGTTAGAAATGGTGGGAAAATTTAAGTAAATCAAATTCAGAAATCTCTCTGTTTCTACATTAAAGTGTACTGATCCAATGATTAGTTCTGTGCATGCTTTAACACTGATATGATTAAATATTTTGATGAAGATATTTCCTATCAATATGTCAAAAGCCTGTCTTAAAAGATTTGTTTGTGCAAGAAAAAGTATTCATTTACTACAAATAGATTCTCCATACTGTGTTCAAACCTTTTTTTTTAAAAAAATAATTGCCATAGCAGAAGGTAGCATGAAAGCATACGCTGGTAGAGTAAAAAATGCATGGAAGAGTTAACAGACATACAAATATAATGAGTCTAATATAACCCAGGTAGTTTTACCCATTACATATAATAAGCACTTACATGCTAGTTAAGAATTGGCATACAAATTAGAAAATACATAAAAGAATATGACAATTGATATTTCGAAACATGCTAAGAAATGCATGAGAGAAATCAAGTGGTATTTCTTCAAGTACATTTTGGTGATTAGCACTTACTTTCTAATGTTATGTGATACAAAAATCTCTATATTCTTGGTGATTAGGGCACTTAGATACCTTAATCTGACCCTGTTCACTATGTAGAAAATAAGCCATGTATAGATCTGTGTATGATTGACCACAAACAATTGAAGAAACTGCTTCAGGCCCCTCAAAATTATTAGGGTTATTAAGTCTAAAATAGGATATAAAGAATCAATGATTTTCTACCAACGTCACTTTGGGTCCTTTGAAGGAGTTTTGGGTTAGATTAGGTCCAGAAAGGTTAACCAAGAAACTAACATCAAGTGCCCTTAAGAGAAGACAGCACAAGGTACAAAAGGATGGAAGTTTTTTTTCTCTTCACCACCAGTCTATCCCCATGTCACTTTGCAAAAAGTGATTCTTGTCATCCTTGACAAGACATTTTCAGTAGAAAGAGAAATGTAAGACTTTAGTTGAATATTTTTAAAAGAATAGCAGGACATTCCATGATTATGAGACTGAAGAAACCAGCATAGTGCCAAACATGATTTTTGTTGTAAAAATGCATAATGATAATTAATTTTTAACGTTACCAGGAAACAGAGATAAGTGTTACTTAATTGCACTCATTATTATAAACTTTTTAATCATTCTGTTCATTAGTTATATTTACTGCTATTATACCAAGTACACAAATTGTATTTGCATATACTAACGTATTAATAATTTAATGAAGATCAATTATGAATAAATATGGGTGTGATTCAGATCCTATCTGAGTAGCTGTAGTTTATTTTGAACTATTTATGTTGACTTGATGATATGCTATGCTACGATAAAAATAATTTAAAATATAATGAAATCCTTGATCAAATGGCCTGTGTTTTTCGGGCCATGAGGGGGAAGTTAACTAATTTGTTAATGACTATTAGGCTTACATGAGAAAGAGATATTAGTTATTCACAAAGAAAAGAAAATCAATTATTTAGTATTTGCCTTTCCTCATACACTTAATTATTTGTTTTGAGTTTTCAATGTAATCAATTTATTGTGTTCTTTGCTTCCCTGCAATAATAGTTGCTTTGTTAAAACAGTATTATTAGGTTTTTATAACATATTTTTCAAGTAACTTTCACACATTATTTTATACATTCCTTAACAATACTCATATGCAATAGCTAGAGTGGCATTTATTTTCTAAATTATTAACTTCTAATGAAAATGTGGCTTAGTCAACTTGGCCAAAATCCTATGGCTATATATTAAAACATTTAGAATCAACTATAATTCTTCTTTGTTTGAAATCCTGGGCTTTTCCCCTATAGCTTTTATATCTAATATTTTCATACAATTTCTGCTCTCTAAAAGTTGAAAAGAGGTTTTTCTTTTGTTTTACTTTCACCATTGTGAGATATTAGTAAGTTCAGGATTATATTCATGCAATAAAAGAATATTAAAATATCAAAATTTTTAAAACTCTGATTTAAAATTTTTTTTGCTCCACTTCTTAATTTTATTAGCCTTACCAAGACCATAAAATTAAGACACTTTTACAATAAGTATAATACTAAGTAATATAATACAGTATTGAGTTATAGCATAGTTCTTTGTTGAATTAAGTATTTCCCTTCAATCTAAAATTTTTAACTTTATATACCAGATTTATATCATCTGTCTGCATATAAATATGTTCCATGAACATTATAAAATTATAAACTTAAGCATTTCTAAATTATAAAATAGTTGGAGATGTACAAAGAGCAAATTGAAAAAATAAAATACACTTATAATTTCTCTCTTTAGAAGTAGCAATGATTAATATTTAAATGCTATTTTAATATTTGATAGTAATATCAAAAGTGAAGTATTTTATTTATATTTCACTGCATTTACTTTTAAAGTGCATCCACATTATTTATAAATATTTATAACATTTTACACATGCCTGTATACTCATATATTCATATATTTATAAAGATATTTATAAAAGTCCTGGCTGGTGTAGCTCAGTGGATTGAGCGCAGGCCTGCGAACTAGATGATCGTGGTTCGATTCCCAGTCAGGGCACATGCCTGGGTTGCAGGCCAATTCCCGGCAGGGGCCAGTCCCCAGCAGGGGATGCACGAGAAGCAACCATCCATTGATGTTTCTCTTCCTCTCTCCTTCCCTTCCCCTCTAAAGATAAAGAAATAAAATATTTTAAAAAAGATATTTATAAAAGCAGAAATGTTGTTTTAAATATTATTTTCCCAGTCAGGCTTTGTGAACATTTTTCTGTTATTAATTTTTTTCAACAACATCTGGATCTGGCCCTCATACATGGATGGCAGGAACATTCAAAAGAAAGAGAAAGATCGCTCCAGATTGGTGGCAGGTTTCAATGAGCAAGATAGAATTGACAGTTAGTATATGCATTCTTATATTACTATAAGAATTGTAGTAAGATTTTTTAAATGTAGAGATTTAAAAATTTCAATAAGATTTTTTTAGATATATAATAGCTGATTCTAGAATTTAATTAGGAAGGTGAGGGACCTCAAATAGCTAATTCAATTTTGAAAAATAATAAACTAAAGGGATCATTTAAATGAATTTTATGATTCACTATATAGATATAGTAATAAAGACAGTGTAGTATTGAAAAAGGGGTAAATCACAGATACAGAGATCAATGGAATAGAATAGAGAGTACAGAACTAGACTTCAGACAAAAAAAATAGCCACATGATTTCTACAAGGCTGTTAGGGCTATTCAATGGAGAAAGGAGAGTGTGTGTAAAAAGTGGTGTTGGGTCAATCGGATATCTTTATGCCCCAAAACAAACCCCAACCTAAACCTCAGAGTATATAGAAAATTTAACTCAATCACTGTAAATATAAGTGTAAAACTATGAAAAATTTAAAAGATAGTTCTCACAACCAGGAAGGAGTTAAGCAGTGTACTCTTAGGTATAACACCAAGCACATTATCCGCAAAGAAAAGTAAAAACAACAGATAAAAGGAACCTCATTAAATTTTAAAAAATGCACTGTATATGTATTAAAAATCACCACATTGTACACCTTAGACTTACCAATGTTCTACAAGGTTGTATGGAAAGTGTCATTCATACCTAGTAGCCAAGGAGAGTGGACTGGAATGTGCATGTGTGAATAATGATCACTTCACTGTACTAGTCAGTGGGGGCAGCAGATGCTGTTGAGTGAGGATGTGCACCGTGTGGCTGTTACATTCAAAATGACTGAGAGAGTAGAGCAATGAATCTGCATCAGATTTTGCATTAAACTTGAACATTCCTCCATGGAAACAATTCAGATGATGCAGAAGGCCACAACTGTAGGCAACTGGTGATTGGCAGCTTTACCAGTTGCACCCACTTGTGCATTGTATCTCATGCAATTTCTTGATGAAAGATTAAATTACCCAGATGACTCAGATTCCCTACAGCTCATGTTTGGTACTCTGAAATTTCTGGCTTTTCCCCGCCCCCAAATAAAATCACCTTTGAAAGGGAAGAGATTTCAAGCCATTGACAAGATTTAGGAAAATATGGTGGCATACCTGATGCCATTTGGGAGAATTGTGTGAGGTCCCAAGGTGCCTACTTTGAAGTGAACTGAGGTATCATTGTCCTATGTACAATATTTCTTTTCTCTTCTATCTTATTTAATAAATGTCTCTGTTTTTCATACCATGTGGCTGGATACTTTCTGGGCAGACCTCCTACAGTGCCTCCTTATCTCACTCTTGTGCCCATCTCACATGGGCAACCACTTTCATATCTTTCAGTTGCCCATCCCCAACCTCTCCTGCCATATTTTCTAGATACTTTTTTAATGCAAACACTTTACTTTTTGATTTCAGATAGCATCTTTTTGTCATCCTACCATGGAAACTAAAGATTTAGCTTTCTTACCTCCCAGATGCCCAATACACACATGCCCACAAACTTACTTGCCATTAGTTCATTCTATCAATGTAGTCAGATTTGGCTATACCAATACTCAGCATTTATATTCTGGTGATTCTGTATTAAATTTATTTTCTACTTGTATATAATGCACTGCATTTTTATTTCCTTTTCTTTCTTGTTCACCCTTTTTATTGTCCCAAGGTAAATAGTTTTTGAATATTTTTATACGCTTATGTTTTTAAGTGTCTATCATTAATTTATTCCCATGATCTTTGTTAATGTATAAAACTCTTTTCAGAATATTCCAGTAATACATTAGTCCACGAATTCTGTCTCTTCTTTTTCCTATAGCTGTACATCTTTCTTCTCTGATATGGATTGGTTCCTCACCAAGTTATTGCCTTCCAATATTTTTTCACTATTTTTCTGGAAAGTTCTCTCATTTCTGTCATGTGCTATATATCCCCACCCTAAAACATTATTATTATTTTCTTTTGTTAGTGCATTTATTGCATCCTTCCTCTAATTCCTGAGACTTTCTTAGCTTGTATATTTTTTGTATTTTACAGTCACCTGTGTCAGTAATTATTTGCATATCTGTTTTCCAGCTTTTTATCTCCACCACTTTCTGTTTTCATGCTTAAATCTTTTTTTTTTAAATCTCCCCATCATAATAGGTCAGGTTTTGGGAGGAGAATGTACAATGAGGTAATCAATTAACTGAAAATATTTAGTTGGCCTTAATTTCACTTAACCATAGCGTGAAAAAAAATTTCCATATCAACAAATATAGTATGCTACATTCAGAATGCATTAATAGTTTAATAGTTTAGTGTTATAAATATGATTATAAATATACACATATATACATATGATTTTATATCTGTATGTATGTATGGCAAATTTGGCTAATAGAAAAAAATATGCATTTTTAAAACTGAAGTTAAGTATTATTCTTACTGTAGTGACAGAAGTTATATATGTTTAGAAAATACAGAAAGACTACTTATTTTTCTTGTATAATAAGTTCCATTATGTACTAATGGAACAATTAAATATTTTAACATTTAAATGATTCAGTATTTCTTACTTTTTCTTTCTTTTTCTTTCCTGTTTTCTCCTATATACATCCATCACATGCTATGCAGGTCTATATCAATGTATATGTAGTAGTATACTAGCAAAGGTTTAATAAGAGGCTTGGGAGAATGGGTCTTGATTTGTAGTATTTCAGTGATATAATAAATCCCATTGTGGCTGATTTCAAGCTATCAACTTTATTTCACTTAAAAAGTGGAGTTGGAAAAAGATGAATAAAATTTACACTTGTGAGCCAATGGGAGCCAGCTCCAGCCACTGTAACCATGTCATGTATTTTTCAAATACAGAGTCCAGCACCAATAATGCTTCTTTTTTATTCCCAAATCTTTTATTATAAAATCATAAGCACGTAATTTTGTAACATAACAATGCCACACGCAAGCACACCATATGACATTTTAGGAGAAATGCTCCAATTACTATCTATCTCGTGTGAGACATTCACGTACACTACTATCCACACTCAAGCAAACCTGACTTCTGCTGGATCCTGTATATTCTAGCTTTGTATTTGTATTTTATCTTTTGAAGTTGATTTTTTTCTGTTATTTAACAATTTATTTATTTTGATGTGCAAAACATAGTACTTTTTTACCTCTTCTATTATGTTAAATGTTATGTCTAGGCTACAATAGTTTGTAGATTATTCATTTATATTTCCTTCTGGGACAGTTTTGGTGTCAAGTTTTTTTGGTACCCTTTGTTTATCTACTTGGAATTTTCAATGATATAAGGTATGGAATAATTTAGCCCTACCTTTAAAAAATGATATTTCATTATCACTTATTAAATAATCTGTCAGTTCTTCTATTATTAAAAATGCTAACTTTATTACATATGATATTTTATTAATTAGATCTTTATATGTTCTCTTTATTTCTTTATCAGCCTACTCTTATGTTCACATTGTACTTTAGGTTATTTTACATTTAACTGCATGAAAAATATCTAGGTATCATTTAACCAAGGAGGTAAAATTAGAAAAGGAGGTACTCAGAAAATTATAAAACATTGAAAAAGCAATTGCAAAGATATAAACACATGTAAGCAAACACTGTTCTCATGAAACTGGCATCATTAAAATGTTCATATTACCCAAAGCAATCAATAGATTCATTGCAATTTCTACCAAAATACCACTGTGATATTTCACAGAAATAGAGCAAATAATCCAAAAATGTATATGAAACCACAAAACACCCCAAATATCCATATAAATCTTGAGGGGAAAAACAAAGTTGGTGGTATCATGTTACCTGATATGAAACGACATTAAAAGGCTATAGAGATCAAAACATATGGTATTGGCATATAAACAGAAACATAAATCAACGAAACAGAACAGAGAGAGCCCAGAAATTAACCCACATCCACATGATCCATTAATAATTGACAAAGGAGGCAAGGATACACAATGGGGTAAAGATAGTTTATTCACTAAGTGGTGTTGGGAAAATTGGATGAATACATGCAAAAAAGTGAACCTAGTCTACCTTCTCATATCATATACAAGAATAAGCTTGTAATTAATTAAAGATGTAAATTTAAGATTCATAAGCATATAACTCCTAGAAGAAAATACAGGCAGCAAAATTGCTTTCAGCAATAGTTTTTTTCTGATATAGCTCCTTGGGCAATGGAAAGAAAGGAAAAAATAAACAAACAAGACTACATCAAACAAAAAGCTCTTGCCCAGAAAAAGAAACTATCACCAAAATGACAAAGCAACCCATTAAATAAGAAAATATGTTTGCTAATGATACATCTGATATGGGGTTAATATCCAAAATATATAAAGAACTTATACAATTCAACACCAAGAGAACAAATAATCCAATTAAAAATGAGCAAAGGAGCCGAATTAATACTTCAAATCACATCTGTCAGAATGACTATCATTAATAAATCAACAGACATGTGTTGGTGAGGATATGGAAGAAAGGAAAGTCTGTGGGAATGTTGGTGAGAATGCAGATTGGCGCAGGCATGATGGAATATAGTATGGTATGTCTTCAAAAAATTAAAAATGAACATGCTTTCCTACCCAGTAATTCCACTTCTGAGTATATATCCAAAGAATCCCAAAACACTACTTTGAAAGACTATATGCATCCCTATGTTCACTGCAGCATTATTTATAACAATGATGTAGATTGCAGCATTAGCCACGCTGTGGGAGCAACCCAAGTGCCCATCATGATGATCAGATAAAAGAGCAGGGGTACATTTACACAGTAGAACATTATTCAGTCATTAAAAAGAATGAAATCTTGCCATTTGTGACAGCATGAATAGGCCTGAGGATACTATGCTAAGCCAAATAAGTCCGTCAGAGGAAGACAAATACCATATGATTTCATTTATATGTGGAATGAAAGAACAAACTAAAGAACAAAATAAATGAACAAACAAAACAGAAACAGTCTCACAGACATGGAGAACAGGCTGATGGTCGCCAGAAGGGAGTGGGTTGTGGGACTGGGTACAAGAGGTGAAGGGATTGGCAAGTACAAATTGGTAGTTACAGAACAGTCATGGGAATGTAAAGCACAGCATTGTCAATAATATTGTAATCACTGTGTATGAGGCCAGGTAGGTGCCAGAAGTTTTGGAGGGAGCACTATATAAAGTATATGATTGTCTAACCACTATCCTATATTCCTGAAACTAGTAAAAGTAATATTGAATATAAACTGTAATCGACAAGTACAATTTTAAAAATAAAATTATCTAAGGTTTAAATAGAATTGACTAATTATTTAAGTCCTGTCATTATCTTTTTATTCTAAATTGTCATTACTATATTGACTTTATATTTATTTTTTCAAATATTAAAATAATTCAGTATTTGACTTGTTTTTATATTTTTATAAATATTTTCAGTTTCAAAATTGGCATGTTTAAATATTAAGTCTTCTTATCCATAGCAATGAAATACTACTTAATTTATTTATCTTTTAAGTATATTTTAAAAATGCTTTGTTTCCAATTACACATAAAATAAACTTGTTAGATGTATTTCCAACGTTTTAATCTTTATATTGTTACTATGTTGAATGCAAGAATTTTTCATTCATTTTCTTTTATTGCTATATATGACATTTGTATATAATTTGTACTACATAAAAGGCAATACGTTTCCATATTTAATCCTAGCCACCGTCTTTAAAATGAAAACATCATGTTAAGATTTTAAGTATTTTGTTTTCTTTTTATGAAATAATATAATTTAAAAATTATATTTTCTCTTCTCCTTGCTAATATTGTTTTTTTTTCCTTTTTTCCCCTGAGCTTACTGCATTTGCCACAATATCAGCAAATAATGTTTAACATTATGTGTGAGAACACACATTCTTTTTTTTTTTTAAAGATTTTATTTATTTATTTATCTTTAGAGGGGAAGGAGAGAGGGAGAGAAACATCAATGTATGGTTGCCTTTTGTTCATCCCCTGCTGGTAGTTAGCCTGCAAGGAACCAGCCTGCAACCCAGGCATGTGCCCTGACTGGGAATCGAACCGTGATTGTCTGGTTCGCAGGCCCGCACTCAATCCACTGAACTACGCCAGCCAGGGAGAACACACATTCTTGATGGAATCTTATCTTTATTAATTGTATTCATTGATTTATTTATTTACTCATAAATATTTTAGTGCATATAATGTATTTAGAAATGAATTTTGGTTTTATTATTAAATTTGATAATCAGTTATTGGTGAATAAATTTGGTTTATGTTCTTTTAAAGTTTTCTATGGGCATTTAAAACAAAAGTGAGTTGATGAAACAAGATTTTATAATTTAGGTATAACTATCGATTTACTACAAGTATGATGGGCATAATTTTGTATGTATTAAAGCCATTTCTAATTATTGACAACTAATACCAAACTTTGGAAGATTCAACATTTGTTTTATTCAATATTTTGATATCTTTAAAATGTTGAGATAAAGGGTCTTACATAATATTTGGAGAATACATCTAATTATTGCCTTATGGTAAATTCATAGAAATGAGATTGCTGGATACAAGTAACTACCTTTCAATGTCAATACCTGGGGCCAAATTGGTCCTTCTGGAATGCTGTATCAGTTTATGGAGCAATGGTACTGTCACTACATTACGGCACTTCCTGTGGAGAAAGAATTGGGTAAATCTGTTTTATATATCTGTAATATAACATGTGATTGTACTTTCATACTATACATCATCTGAACTTACAAAATACTAGTATTCCAGATTTTGTACCCTTGGAAAGAATATGAGCTTCACAATGTAAAACAAAAGTTACAGACCTAAAATCTTTCTGAATAAACAACTTATAAACTATCTCAAACTAAGTATAGGAGAACATGCCTGACAACTGGACAACAGCAAGTGAACACAAAGAGTTCATACAACCCAAAGGTAATCTTTCTTTTTACATATTGTGAGAGCTTTTGCCCTGTTTGATCAGAAGTATAAGTTTTGTTATGTGAACATAGTTTGAAAAAGAATGATTTTCATTTTTCATATAATACTAAAATTATAAGGATAAGCCATGAAGATATGATAACTCAAATCACAATGAATAGGAATATGGTTAAAATACTGCCTGTCATTCCTTTTTCTAAAAGTGTATGACATACAAATGTGAAGTCATTTCACTCTTAGCTTCTCATTTTTTCCTTTGAGTGGTTTTGTCAGAGAATAAAAGAAAGCTGAACTTTAATTATTTCCAAGTTTAATGCTGTGAATTTTAATATGTTACAGACGAGTATGATTGTACACTACTTTTAATTTAAAAAGTAAAATTGTTTTATTCTGAATAAATCACAGTCAAAAGTATGACAATAACAGAATGTAAGGCTCTCATAAATAAACTGCGATAAATCATGTCCCAACAATGAACAAGACAAACAGTGTCAACCTTTCCTTTTACTAGCACAGTACAGCATTTATTTCATGAGAAAGATAATTACCTCGGTGACACTAAAGGCAATTTTTTATATTATTTCAAGCCCTTCTGTGGATCTTTTCCAGCTGTGTTCTATCGGTGGCGTTTTACCTACTCAAGCACTGAAACGGAAGGTCCTGGAGAAGGCTTGTAGTACCCGTGTCGTTTTAGTCCCTTCTTCAGAGAGGTGGCAGTGGCTGTCTGTTTAAGCTTACTCCTAGATGAGTTTCCAATTAAATTTCCTCTTTCGTTTCTTCTGTCTGATTCATTTTCTTCTATTTGCTCCGCAAGATAGAAATATTATCTATCCTACATACATTTATAATGATTTCTGTAGAATGAGACTTTTCAAAGATTTTTTGCGGCTATAAAATGAGTCCTTTTTAAAAAATCTGGAGTTCGTTCAACTGGGCAATTTATTCGTATTCTGAAAAAAAAGCGAATTAAGAGAGATCACTGTCCCTACATAAATAGCCAGATAACATTCAGCTCCTTGTCTTACTTTTTTTAAGTGTAGCTGTATGAGCCCACTGCAAGCGTCTAGCTTTATGAACAAACTGTGCGCAGGCCTGGTCCCGGTCTGTCCAGGGGTCCTCACACCTCACCCGTGGCTGACAAACTGCCGCTCAGGCTGCGCACCACGCGGGAGCCCAGACGGACTCTGCCGGACTCTGCCCGCTCGTGGTGTTTCATGGGCCTGCATCGGCTTTGCCTGATCACACTATGCCGACTCTTACCGCCTTCTTTATTGATATGGAATGCTGACGTTGGGGAAAAAACGTAAAGCCCAGAGTACACAACTACAACAAGGTTATTTTTGGTGAATTGTTGAATGAATGTTACTATCTCACAGGATTAGTTACTGCAGAAGAAAGCCTAAAATTCTAACATTTTATAGCTCATATATATAAAATATATTAATAGCAATAGCTTTACATTTGAACACCATTTTTAAATTTCCTTGACATGGCCAATGAGTTATAAATCACAGAAAATTAAATTAACTTAATTTAAATTAACTTACTTTATTTCTTTTTTGGAGGAAATATGTATTGAGGACATTCAATACTAAAATATTACAGATATTTGATATTATTTAAGGAGCACAGTATTTCAAAGAGAATGATTCCAAAATTCTCTAAAACCGTGAATAGAAAATAATTATTTTAAGCACTGGTAGCTCATTAAGGCGGGGGCAGCCCTGTGTTTTAAGTCATGGGCCAGATCTGAGATTCCGTCTATTGGCCACAAATGATTAAAAGTTTTAATATACAGGGTCCAGCACAAATAATGCCCCCTTTTTATTACAAAATCATTTATTACAAAATCATAAGCATGTAATTCTGTAACATAAAATCACACTCAAGCATGCCATGTGACAGCTTAAGGTGAAATGTACAAATTAAAACTATAAATTATTACACCCATATTGTTACCCTACTAACCACACTCAAGCAGGTGTTACCTCAGCTGGACTCTGTATTTCATTCTATGGAATGCAGAGAAGGGTATTTTTAAGTGACCTTTCAGAGATTATTCATAATATTAACCAAGCATTCTTCAGGTAGCTTCTCTGATATAATCTCCTCTCCTTTTGGGTTGCTATTACACTCATTTTCATATAACTGCTTTTTAACTTAATCTTTATTGTATGTTTCCATTACCATTTAGTCCCCTCATACCCCTCTCCCCTCAGTAATCCCCGCACTGTCATCCATGCCCATATTTTTTCCCTTTTGCTCAATCCCTCCGCTTCCTAATCTCCCCCCACCACTAGTGATTATCTATGAGTCTGACCCATGTCTCTCATGAGTTCATTTTGTTCATAAGAGTCCATATATGAGTGAGATCATATGGTATTTGTCTTTCTCTGACTTTCTCACTTCACTAGCATAATGCACCTTAGTA
Source organism: Sturnira hondurensis (assembly GCF_014824575.4). Classification (NCBI taxonomy): domain Eukaryota; kingdom Metazoa; phylum Chordata; class Mammalia; order Chiroptera; family Phyllostomidae; genus Sturnira; species Sturnira hondurensis. The sequence goes on along the minus strand of NW_028079127.1, from coordinate 8,186,586 downwards.
AGGGAAAAGCTGAAGTCTTTCTATAAGGAATTGTATTATGAAATTATTAACAGATGTAGATATATTAAAAGATGATGCATCTAATACTTGCAGAAGAGAAAGGTAGTATACACAAGTGTATAACATTTAACTAAAATAAATGTTATTTTCTTGATTTGATGATTTTGAGGTGACTAAGATATCATTGACATTCCTGTTAGCTTTACTAAATTTTAGACAGTTTCAGGGCACTTACTTTTCAGACAGGGAGTCAGAAATGAGGGAGGGTAGAGTGGTCCCCTGAACTCCCCCTTTTTTTAGCACATTTAGAAACTTTAGAAATTTTGCAATAGTAAATTCTTTCTGCCCCCTTTTTGAACATAACTCCTCTATACCTAAGAATGCCTTTCTCAAGGAGAAATGGGAAGTAGTCTTTTGAAATATAAAAATCAGAAAAGATAAGGCCCTGTCTCCCTGACTTTTTCAAAGAGTAGACACCTAACTTCCGTGAGCAACAACTAGCAAATTCGTTGGCCTGTCACATTGACCTGCTTCTCCCCTAATGTCCTCAAGTAATGTCACAATATCCTCCTGCCCTTTTTATTCAGTAGAGTTGAGTTCAATCTTTTCCCTGTGACACTACTCTTGCATAAAGTATCCCTTGCTGTTTTTAATATGTCCAATATATTTTTTTCTTAAACAGCGGTATGTATCAGTTTTTTAAAAAGTGTGTAATTTGTTGAAAGTTTGTGTTCTTCCTAAATATTCACATTTATATCTAATTTGTATTTGAATTTTTTTCTGAAAAATGTCTCTCCTTGTTTCATAAGCTCCAGGCTTTACAAAACTGTATTCATTTTTTTCTCTTGTTCTTTTCTCTCCTGACAAAGATGGAAGTATATACGCAGTTTAAGCTCATCTCCATGTCTTTATTCAATGTGCACTCAAGGCCCAAGAAGTCCCTCTCCCATACATGCAATTGCCAAAGTACACCCAATACATCAAGAACTAAATTTATCATCTTTTTTGTAAAGCCTACCTTATTCCTTGAATTGAAATTAGTTTTCTCTGTGTTTCCATAGTGCTGCTTATGATTTTATAATAAAATTTATTACTTTCTACCAACTTATAAAGTTACTTGAATGTTCCTTTATCCTGTTATAGGAGAGACCAAGTTTTTAGATTGCAGGGCATCGACATTATTAGTCTTAGGAACACCATCATTTCCCCAAGCAGTAGACACAAGAGTTTATATTGAATTAAATTGCTATATTTTTCTTATATTTAATTTGAAACCTAATTCTCATAAAAGAAATATTGGAAATCTCCCAGGATAATAAGTTACTTAGAGTGGAAAAGTAATCATTGAAAAAAGAATATTCATGAAATCCTGTCATGTATCTGAGGGAGATAACCTCCTTTGATGGGTCAAAATGAACTCAAATGCTTCCTCTTCTTTTGAAGTGTTCCCTGATGTTTTATAGGCAGAGCTAATCTTGTTTATCTCTTAATATGCTGAATATCCCCCCATCTGATTTCTCTACCAAACTAGAAATCCTTGAGTTCTCTCTATACTCATTGCTCAGTGTAGATCTTCTCATTTAAGGAGGTGCTAGGTCAAGGTGTATTAACAAGAATGGAAGAAGGAAGGGATGAAAGACAGAAAGGAAGGAAATAAGAAAAAAGTAAGAGAGAGACATTATTCAGTAATAGGTATGCCTCCATTTTGTCAGGTCTCAAAGCCATGGTTTCTTTTTAGGTTGCAAGATCTCCCGTACAGGACCAAGAACCAGCTGCAGAGAATACCCAATTCTGCTGACAATTAAGTTTTAAAAAAATGGATGCAAGCACTCATAAAGACTATGAATCATTTCCTTTTTTCCATGTAAATTACACAGCAATCAACATCAGTGGGATTAATAAAAGATGTAAAAAGATGTTACTTAAAAAATCCAGAGAAGCTGCTTCTCTCATACCCCTGCACACACATTTACTACTCAAAGAGTTTTATTTTAAAACTCAGATATTTGTCTATAGCTGCTAATACACCCTGGGCAAACATGACAACTGGTCACATGTGCTTTTGGCAAATCTCTCTTTTTCTGTTACACAGCTATGTATCCATTTTATGTGGCATAATTTATTTTAATAAACATTTCCATTAAAGTGAATAAATGCATACATTATGAAATTTATAACATACACATGAACAAGAAGAAATCTGAGTCTATCCAAAATAATTCAACCCAGAAAACTCTGTTAGGATTTTGTTATAGTGAATATACTAAAAGGCCAACAGTAGAGACAGAAATGAATAGAATTGTGATATGTATGAATACGTAGTTTTCATATACCAATACTACATTAGGGTAAATTTCACAAGTGTGTGTTCATGATAGCCTTTCCTATTAGCCAGCTGGGCAACTGCTCAGCTAGCTGCATGCTGAGCAGCCCGACACCAAGGAATAGACAAGAGTCACACAAGGTAACCATGCTAGTCACTCAGCTTTTATTGAATGCAGGTTCAGTCAAAGCAGAACCTCAGCATATATTAATATCTTAGCCACACTCTAACAATCTAAGAGAAATGTAACACATACACAGCAATCAATGGGGGAAAATGAACCCAAGTCCCAGAGTCTCGGTCTACAGGTCTGAGAGACAGCACAGTGGGCAAGGGAGTTGCCTGTATCTTGCAAGGAAGGTTCTCCGGAGCCAGGTGGACAGCAGGGTAGATGAAGTCCTCAATCCAGCAGGGCAGAGTCTCCGGCAGTAGATGCCAAGGGAGATCACCATGGTGTCAAGCAGCACTCTGGTGTGTTGAGCCCGGCTGTCTCAGCAGTTGTCTGAAACCTGCCTCAGTTGTACCTTGAAATTGGGGTACCACCCCCTTCTGGGTCTTTCTGATAAGTGTCTTCGCACCCTTGGTGCCAAATGGGGAATTTTTTCAAGAACCTATGGGTGGGACATGGCTGTTGTGCTTGACACTCCTGCTGGCAAGTATGGGTGTTCTCATTCTGCAGAGGCTGTTCTGAGCACATGTGCAGAGATCTTTGGTATGTCTCTTTGCCAGATGTGTCTGTTTTGACTTAGGTTGTTTCCTTCTTAAACCAAAGTGTCATGACTGACTGACAGCCATCTTGGTTGACACGAGCAATTCCACTTTGCTTTATATACTTAGGCTGTCTTGATTGGACCAGTGCTATTTTCATTGATCTTGCTCTCCACAGTAGATTAGAAATGAAAGGTAGGACAAAAATCAAGGACAGTTCTTGTATTTTTAGTACCAGCAACTGAGTTTATGGTGATACTTAATTTTTAGCAGGAGAATGCATTTGTGTTTGTATCAAGGATTCTGCGTGTTGAAAGAGGGTATCTCATAATTGAAGTGCCTTTTGTATACTGAAGTTTAGATGATGTCAGTTGAGCAGTTGGGCGTTGGAATTCATAGTAATAGTTAGAGAATCAGGTCTGGTCATTTAAAGTTGGTGGGAGAGAATTTAGAATAATGTTTTGGTTTTGAAGCTGCTCAAATATAAGAATTTGGTTTCTTAAAAAAATAGAAGGAGGCTATCATCTTTTTCTATAGTATATATTGTTCATGTTACAACCATTCTTATTTTATAGTCCTGAAAATTTTTTAAATGTTATTTTTTAATGCCAACATCCTCACTGTGACTTTTCTAAAAAATCTATATATAAATTGAAAAAAATTACTGGATCCATATTCAAGGTACGCATGTCAGTTCATTTGCCAAAAGACTTACTGTTTTCTCTTTATCCCTATAAGCACATTTTCTGTTTATGGGATAACTGGCCTTTGATTGATTATGTATATTGTTTCATGTGATAAAACAGGTAACACATTAAATTATCCTGAGCCACTGAGCTCTTTGATATTACATAACTGTTAACTTAATCTTCAAGTAAGTATTTATCACTTATTAGGGGCCAGATACTCAACTAGATGCCTTTGGGTATTAAAATAAGAACTACACTTAAAGTATACTAGATAAGTTATATCATTAATTTACTAGAGTAAGAGATTGAGACACATATTTTTCTAAAAAGATAAATTCCATAGGAGAACACAGTTCTATAAGAGGTCTAAAGAAGAAAGGTAAATTTGAATAAACTACTCATTGAGAATAACAGTGCAGTTATTGGCTTGGCTAGGACATCAGATCTACCTATTAGTATATTGATTACACATCTTATGGTAGACTAAGCCCCATAAAACTATTAGAATTTGTCATACTTCAGAGTGACCATTATTGCAGATTGTTGAGCCATCTGTACAAAAAGTATTTTCCCCTTTCTGATCTCAAGACTGCTTCTAATCTTAGATTATTTGATGATGTCATAACCCAGTGTCTGTGAAATTTAAACTGATTACTGAGGGAAAAAGAATCCTTGGTGAGAACATGCATAGCAAACTGAAGAAACAGCCTGCTGATTACACTGAAGAAAACTTCTATTTACATGCAAATATCTTTGTAATCAGCAGTGATAGGAAAGGAAATGTATGAGAATCTAATTCATTCTGATTTTCTAGTGTTCCCTCTTTCTCTAAGCCCCTACCTCAGAAAATGTTTCCTCATATCAACAACAAAGCCTATCTCATTTAACAAAGTTTTAGGCATATTTAACTTGAAACAAAGCATATTAATGAGTCTTATCCCTTCTCATTTCTTTCTCAGTGTAGTCTCTTCGCTATGGGGTATCGTTAGCTGAAATTATTCTCTGGTCAATATTTCAGCCTTAGAACACTAGCTTTCTAGAAATGATAGCTTCAAGCCTTGTGTGTTTTTTTAAGATGGATAATACTGACTGTTTAGGTTATTCTAAAGTTTAATTAAAATAAAGTACATGTTAATACCTATCTGAGTGCTTTATATGTCATGTAGATATTCAAAATTAGGGGCTTTGTTCATGGCATTTCACTAGTTTGCTTGCTTGTTTGTTTCTGATAAGCCTGAACTGAGGTTATAGTTCATATGGCCCTACTTACTTCAAGGGGAATGCTTCTCATGCATATTGTTTTATAGACAGTGAAGTACAATGGGCAGTAAACTATAATATTAGCATAATTCTAAGGGTATAAAATTGGAGGTTTCTATATAATTAGAGGGAAGGTATTTTTCAGTAGTAACGTCCTAGGGGGGAAAATATCAACCGATGTTATTCCCAATTTAAAGAGTCAAATCCTGAGGGGAGGAAAAACCCAGCTTCAACTTGCGTTTAGGAAATCCATAAAGATTTATTTATTTGCCAAAAGACATGAGACATGGTCATTATTCTAAATTCTCTTACCTGAGTTAATATGAGATAAATATTTTACTGATATGTGACTGAACAAGCAGACACTAAAGTTGATTAGAAATCTAAATTTTTCAATTACAATGTTACTTACCATGTGATGAAAATTAGGGTTTGACAGAAAGTCTCAAAGAGTGGTTCTTAGACCCTATCTGTATGTCAAAAAAAATGTATTTCAGAATAACACTAGGTTCTGCAAATATCGCTGGGATCTTTGGATAGCATATTCAAATTATTAGGTTTGGTACCTACTTCACACAGTACTCAAAGATTAACTCTTCTTGAATCATAGACCTAAAAATAAAGGCTAAAATTGTAAAACTTAAAAAATAGAGGAGTAAACCCGGATGAACAAGATTAGGCAATATTTTCTTCTATATGACAAAAAAACATAAACAACAAAAGAGAAGATTCCTAATGAAACTTAATCAGAACTCTTAACATTTGTGTATCACAAGAAAGTGAAAAGACAACCCAGAGACAAAGGGAAAGTATCTGCAACTACATGTCTGATAAAAGACCATATTAGTCACAGTTCTCCAGAGGAGAAAAACCGAGAGAATATGCACACACACACACACACACACACAGATTTATTTTAAGAAATCGACTCATGTGATTGTGGCAGTCCGGTAAATTCACAATCTGCAGGGTAGGCTTGCAGGCCAGAGACCCATGGGTGAGTTGCTGTCTACGGATAGAATCCTCCTTGTTAGGAGAGGTCAGTCTGTTCTAATATGGTCTTCATCTGCCTGAATGAGGTCTATCCACATTATAGAGAGCAGTCTGCTTTATACAGAGTCAATCAGTTTAAATGATAATTCATACAATAAAACACCGTCACAGGAACACCTAGAATAATATTTAACCAAATTTGGGCATGGCGACCCATACTAGTTGACACAAAATTAACCATCACAAGAACTTATATCTAAAATATATAAAGATCTCTTACAACTCAATAATAAGAAAAAAGTAGCCCAATTAAAAATTGGCACAGAAGGAGTTCTGATCAAAATGCTAGAGTAGGTAAACATGGTACTTGCATTGTACCACATCCATGTCAAGATTACAAATAAACTACGGAGCAACCATCATTCAGAAACACCTGAAATCTAGCTGACCAGAACTCCTACAACTAAGTATAAAAAGAAGAATCCACTCCAAAACTGGTAGGAGGGGCAGACAGACACGGAATATGCTGGTCCCGCACCCACATGTGGTAGTTAAAAATCTGGAGGGATATATTGGCTGTAGATGTGCAGTCTTATGCCCCCATAAGACTGTCAGCTGATTTCCCAACAGAATTTTTGCAGTGCAGGAGAGATTGGTACACAGCTTTTAAAGTGATAAAAAGCAAGGGCCTACAACCAAGATTACTATACCCAAGAAATCATCAGTTACAATTGAAGGGCAGGTAAAGAGCTTCTCAGGCAATGAAAAACTAAGGGAGTTTATTTTCACCAAACCAGTATTGTAAGAAATGTAAAAGTGTCTTCTTTAAGAAGAAAAAGGGGAAAAAGATAAATATGACTAATAAATGGCAAAACATACATACAATCAACACTTACTTTAAATGCAAGTGGATTAAATGCTCTAATCAAAACACATTGGTTAGTGGAATGGCTAGAGAAACAAGACCCTAGAAGAGACTCAATTCAGATAAAAGACACAGACAAACTGAAAATAAAGAAAGGGTCAAAGATATTTCATGAAAATTAAAATAACAACAACAACAACAGAAAGCTGGGATAACAATACTCATACCAGACAAAATAGATTTCAAACAAAGGCTCTGACAAAACATATAGAAGGACCCAGAGATTTTACTCCTGAGTATTTATCCTGAAGAAACCAAAAATACTAAATCAAAAAGGCATGATTCATATACTTATTGCAGCATTATATACAATAGTCAAAGTGTGAAAGCAACCTAAGTGTCCATCAATAGATGAATGGATCAAAGAGAGTGGTGCATATACACAATGACATATAACTCAGCCATAAAAAAGAATAAAATCTTGCCATCTGCAGCAACATGCATCCATGAATACCTAGAAGGTATTGTGCTGAGTGAAATAAATCAGATAAGGACGAATGCCATATGATTTCACTTATATAGAAAATATAAAAATCAAAACAAGCAAGTAGAACAGAAACAGACTCATAAGAGACAGAACATTTTGATGGTTGCCAGGTGGGAAGACATTTTGGGAAAGGGGTGGAAAAGGTGAAGTGATTAAGAAGTACAAATTGGTGGTTACAGAATAGTCATGGGGATGAAAGTACAGCATAGCAAATATAGTCAATAATATGTAATAACTCCATATGATGTCAGATGGATACTAGACTTATTGATGTGGTCACTTTGTAAATTACCTAAATCTCTAATCACTGGATCGCATACCTGAAGCTAATATAACATTGTACATCAATTGTAACAGAAAAAGTAAAAGTTAGTTTTAAAATGGACAAAGAACATAATATGTCTCTCTAGAGAAGATATACTCATATGAATAATCAACACATAAAATGATCAATATTATTAACCTTAATAGAAATGTAAATTACGATGCATCACACATACTGGACTATCTAAAATAAAAAAGAAAAACAAGTTTTGGTGAGAATGTAGATAAATTGCAATCTCCACATATTGAAAGTAGAAATGCAAAACAGTGCAGCTGCAGTGAAAAACAGTTTGGCAGGTCTTCAAAATATTACACATGGACTTACCAGTGATCCAGAAATACCATTCCTAAATGTCTAAGAGAAATAAAAATATATGTCCAAATAAAACTTTGTACACTAAAGTTTATAGCAGCTGTTCATAATAACCAAAAAGTAGGAAAAATACTCTTCATACCCTTCAACTAGTGTGTAGATAAACACAATATCGTGTATTCACACATGGAGTATTACATGGTGATAAAAAAGAGTGAAGTACTGGCACTTGTTGCAACATAGATGACGCTTTAAAATATTTTATTTATTTATTTTTAGAGAGAGGGGAAGGGAAGGAGAAAGAGTGGGAGACAAACATCAATGTGTGGTTGCCTCTCACGTGTCCCCTACTGGGAACCTGGCCTGCAACCTAGGCATGTGCCCTGACTGGAAATCAAACCTGTGACCCTTTGCTTCACAGGCCCAGGCTCAAGCCACTGAGCTACACCAGCCAGGGCTGGATGAAGCTTTAATAAGCTAGAACAAGTGAAAAAAGCCAGTCATAACATGTCTTATGACACTATTTATATGAAATGTAAAGAATAGGGAATTCTATAAGGAGAGAAAAAATTAAGTATTGCAAGTTACCATGGGGAGAATGAATAATAAAGATGGATAGGTAGATAATGGGTATAAAGGTCTCTTTTTGCATTGATGGAAATGTTCTGAAATTAACTTTTAGTGCTCATTGCATACTTTGGTAAATATACTATAAAACATTGAATCATATACCTCAAATAAATGAATGATAGTATGTAAATTTTATCTCAATACACTGTTAAAATAAGACAGAGGTGTCATTTGCCTTTTTATTCTTATTTTTTTTAATAAGTATACATTGGAATTTTCTGTAGGCTACATAACATGTTTTAGTACAGAGATCAGAGATTTTTATCCAATGTACCACAATAATTTTTAAAACATGCAATACCTGACTATTGAGTCAGGGGCACTAACCTCCTTGTGTAGATTGTCAAATAAAAAAAGACAACAGCCAACAAAACAATAGTCATCTGGCGGGAGTGAATCAAAATTATAACTAATTTTGGGAGTCATATTGGGAAAAATGTAATAGATATTTTGGTGTGCTGCAGAATTTTAGTATTTAGCTTATGTGAGCCACGAGATGAAAAAGGTTAGAAGTCACTGCCATAGGTATAAGAATTCTGATGACTTCTGTTAATCCCTATATTATATAGATTTGCAAAAATATATAATGATGATTTAAAAAATGTAAAACAACTATCCTTAAAAGTAAATGCATGTTTTATAAAAATGTGTTATTTTGTTAACATATAAGCTTTTTTATTATGTTTAAATTAATTAATGAATATGTTTAAATAATTACATTAGAGTAAATACCTAAAATCTAACCCACATAATCAACCCACATAATAAAAAATTATCTGGGAGTCTTTGATTATTTTATGAATATGGAAGGACCCTGAAAGAAAAACAGTTGGGGCCACAGAGGTATAGCAATGAGCGAAGAAATACATGGTTGAGCTAGTGCAAGAGCGTGTCAGCTATTTCATAAGTTGTGACTGAAGGATGAATATAAATTATTTTGCAGAAAAATCATCCTTTTCCCATATATTTTGATGCATAAATGTTGTAGTGAAATTTTTGATCATTATAGAAAGATTAAGACATGGAAAATTTTTTAGTTTATGTTTGTTTTGTTTTGACTTAGTAAGTTGATCATAAAGACAACTAAGAGGAGATTGCTATTTTGCATACATCTTTGCTCTGCAGAAGCTCTCCATGAAGTAATTAATGGTAATGAAGCACTTTGAAAATAAATATGATACAGTTGTCTTTTGTGATCAAAAGTAGCTCTACTTATAAGCATACCACAGAGCATATTTCAAGAAAGAGCATAATTTCAACTGAGATATGTTTTCTGAGCAACTTTGAGTACTAAGTTTGGTGAGAAAAACATTCAACTAAATAAAAAATACTGAGGAATATGTATGTTAAGAGGAAGTACACAGCAGAGGAATGACACTTTATGGTAGTTTCTATCATTTGTTATAGAATTTTAGGAAAATTTTAATTAAACTCTGATAAAATTTCAGATTGAGGCTTGACTCTGCCACTTAAAAATTCTTTTTTATTTTTTAAAATTTATTGAGTTTTAGAGAGCAAGAGAGAAACATCAATTTGTTGTTCCACTTATTTATGGGTTAATTGGTTGATTCCTGCATGTGCCCTGACCATGGTTGGAATCTACAACCTCGGCAAATATGGGGATGATGCTCTAACCAACTGAGTACTCAGCCAGGGCCGCCACTTAAAAAGTCTTATTTAAACTCTGCTTCACCATTTCCCAACTTGATAATTGATTAAAATAATGTAAATCTCACAAGGAAAGTGGGAGAATTAAATAAACGCCACAGTTTAATAAATATCACTTACCTTTTTCTATTATCCACTTGCCATTACCTAGACAGTGCAATCAAGGAATAAAGAATGAGTAACCAAGCTAAAACAACACGGATGCTCCTAGGTGCCAGCACAGGTACTAGCTCCAATCTTGTTTCAACTACTCTGACTTGTCTTAACAAATACAATTGACCACTGAGCTATGTAGCTTTGAACTGTGTGGGTCCACTTACATGTAGACTTTTTTCATTAAATACACTCAGCCCTTCATGTCTGAGGGGTACCCAATGACAGCTTCAACCAGCAGTGGATCAAAGTATTTTTGCATCCCCAGCTGCAGTTTCCCAGCCTCAGAGTCACAACTACTGATAGAAAGTACTGCTTTCAGTCTGACGTTGGTTGAATCCCAAATGCAAAGTGCCACATGTGGAGTCCAAGTTATACATGGATTTTCAACTGTGCCCTGGGTGCTCCCCCTGTCCATGTTGTTTACAGGTGAACTGTGCTGCACTGCACTTTATTTTGTTGGAGGAGGTCATAGAGAGGATGTGATCACCAGTTGATCTGCAAGCTGGACCCAGGTAATCAGAGGTTCCTAACCTCTTCCCTTTTTTTTTTTTTTTTTTTAGGAATGTGTGTTCTGCCCACCATTTCAATAGCCATGCTTTTTCAAGAAGGTAGCCCTGAGAGAGTAATGGGTTGTTGGAGAATGTCTGGACTTCATTTGTAACTGAACCCAGTTAAGTTTTCTGTATAAAGTTAAGCTTGCAGTGAGTGGGTTCAGAGATCTACTCATCTTGTGGCTGGCCAAGGGAAGCTTCCAACGTAAGTTTAACTGGTTGCTATTAATATTGTAGAAGTGGTGTTATTTTTTAAAAATGTTCCCGATTGTCTGGTAAGCTAAAGATCTGGCCTTTTAATACTTTTTGCTTGAATTACCTCAAAGCAACAAATGTCTGTAGCTTAATTGTGGCTGCCCTTTTTGATTGAAGTGATTTCTCAAATTGTGATCTGCAGAATATGTGGGTTCTCTGACGCACTTTGAAGGGGTTCATGAGGTCAAAACTATTCTCATGGTAATGCAACGATGTTAATTGCGTTTTTCTTGGGGTTGACATTTGCACTGATGGCACATAAGCAATAGGAGCTGAAAATCTGGCTCTTTAGTAAAGATCAACATAGTTGTGCTAAAACTAAGAGTCCTATTTTTTCACTGCTGTATGCAATTATAGAAATAAGTAGTTTCACTTTAAAATGTCCTTGTTGAAGCATCAAAAATACTAATTTTATTAAAACTCATTCTTCAAATATGCACTACTTAATGTTCTGTGTTATAAAATGGGAAATGTGCACCCAGTACCTCTGCAGTGTATCACTCTACCGTGCCTGGCTTGATGAAAAACATTTGTACAACTCTGTAAGTTGCATGTGGACAACTTTATTCATGGCACACCATTTTAATGGGAAGAATGATGTTCAGACAAACTGCAATTATTTAAACTAGATATTTGGCAGACATTTTCTCTAAAGTCTGTTGAGAGAAAATGAGAGTCTGTTGTTTCCATGAAAATAAGAGTGAAAAGAAATGTCTCAGTCTTTGGAATATCTGCACAATTAAGTATATTAGTGATTTCCAATAAAAAAAGCATCAAGGTACAAAACTGTGCATGGGTATCAGACTCATGCCTAATATAAAGTATAACAGACTATGAAAACTTTTTTATGTTCTTTCCCAGTCCACATTGAACAAGCCTTTATGAAGTTACCATGTGTTGTGACGTGAAAATAATTTTGCTGTAGAACAGAGGAAGACAAATAATCTTTATTGGTAAGTAGTATGATTTTTATTCATATTAAGAATACATTGAATAAATAAATGAACTTTGTATGTAATTATTATCCACATAAAAACTATATATTATCACTTTTAACACAAAATTATGTTATGGAGACATGACACAACTTCACTTGGTTTATAAATGAACTACCTCATTTATTTATCACATGATATATCCATTATCATGAAAGCTATTGAAGCAAGCATTGATCACATGTAGTACTCTTTAACTGATTTATCAATGTATGTTTTGTTTTGAGAGGGCATCTGATTAGAAATGGTTACAACTGCTTTAATATTCATATAGGATTTTGTGAGATTTATGCCATCTATTCACTTTCAGGTATTCAAAATTAGGGACCTTCCAACATCAGGTGAAGTGTATGTCAAATGCAGATTTCCAGGCTTGATTCAAAAAGGTTTGATGCTCTTTATGAGGATACTTACTTTATGAGGACTATTTTCAACACAATGTCTAAACAAAGAAAAGTCCTACTTATAAACAAATAGATTTGGTTTTAGCTTTTTAGATATTTTAGTCATGCAATTTATCATTTTATCTTTTTAAAGTTTAAATTGCCAGAATGGATAGGCTTCCCCATAGAAAATAGGCTGTGTGTGTGTGTGTGTGTGTGTGTGTGTGTGTGTGTGGGTATGTGTGTATAAAATCAACATTATCCTGATTTCTGGAAGCACTAGATATTCTATCTTGTTGTACTCTTATTTGCCATATTTTGTGGGGGTTTTATTCTGCATGACAGTTTTATTGCATTTTTAGTTGCACATATGTATGAAACTACTCTCATGTTAAAAACAATGCAGGGACATATACAGTAAAGAGGAAAACTTCCACTTACTGTGCACTCCAATTTCCTTCCAAAATACGAACACTAGCTCTTAGATAAGTATGTTATATTCAAAATTTTATTTTTCAAAATCATTGTCCATCTCTTTTTGAAGACTATTTGCTTTATTCACTAAAGCCCTTAGCATATTATTCATTCTTGTTTTAAATTCCCAGCCTGATAATATCAACTGCTCTGTTATCTCTGGTTCTGCTAGTTGCTCAACTTCATCAAATTATGATTTTTGCCCTTTGATGTGCCTAATAATTTTTTCTTGATAGCTGGACACAATCTTCCAGGTAAAGGGGAGTGCAATTAGGCCTTTAATAATGTGATCATAATTGTTGGAGAAAGGAAAATTTTCTGTAGTCATATGATTAGGTCTCAGTTTTTCAAGGAGACTATGACTCTGGCCTGTGGACTTTACAAGAATTTTTTAATTTTTTTCCACCTTGCCTTAGGTGGGACAGAATGGTTGGAGTGGGATGTTATTAACTATTTCCTGTCCCTCCAGTGACTTAGACTCTCATAAAACCCCAGAAGATAAGAATCTTAAGTAGCTCCTTCTAACGGTATCCCTTGTCAAGAGCGGCATGCGCTGATGCAGGGGGTATTTTCTCAGATATTTACTGTGAGAATCTGGTTGACTTTCTCAAGGTAAATCTCACAAAATTGTGGAGGCTGTTGGAATATAACTGGGTACCCACAGAGTTTTTAACTCTCAGACTTGCACATATTGAGCTTCCAGTAATTTGTGGAATGCAGTCCAGGTTTTTCTATCCGACACTGCTTCCTGCAATGGTGGTTTCATATGTGAGTCTGCTCTGTTGAGCTGACTCCTTGGATTCACCACTCTGTCCCACCACTCTTAAAGCGTCAGTTGTCCTGTGTCATTTATTTTACAGATCCTAGAAAAGTTGTTGATTTCCCCATCTGTTTAGCTTTTGCTTGTTAGGATAAAGTGGCCCCTTCTAATCTCCTTACATGGGTAACCAGAAACCAGAAATGATGGCTTCTTCTGATTTAATATTTCTTCGGAGAATATGAAGAGCTAAAGTCCATATCATGAATTCTTCAGAAAATTGGGTTTTCAAAGTGTAAAAACAAAATGTATGATAAACATGGCTTCAGTCCACCTAGAATCCATAAGATTTATTAGGGTGGCTCTATGATTCTGAGTTTTATGGATTTTTAAACCTAGGATAAATATTGTATTAGTAATGTATATTGTGGTTGGTTTAGATATGCTACAAACTGTCCAGGCCCTGATGTATAATGGACTGTTTATTTATTTTTATTTATTTTTACTAGATATACGGCATGTTTACCATACTCAATTAATACATCGGGCTGACTTTAATTGCATTAGCTTTGTCGCACCAGAGGTGGCATAACTTTTATGTGAGATAATTAGGTTTGCTCAATTTAAACAGACACATTAATGAAGCTCAGCATGGCTCAATTAAATCTGTTTTCAAAGCAAAATCACCATGTGAAGCATTGTGGGTAGTGTGATGCAAATTTTTATACTGGAAGAGAAACTAAGGTTTCTGCAGTGGCACAAAGTGAATTTCTCCATTTGGAATACTAAGGAAAAACACAAAATAAAATACAGCAAGATGCTTGTGTTGTGATTTCTGTTTTTTTAGTGCTTATCAAAATGCTACAGCTGATGGCCTCATCAAATAATTTTAGTTTCACACTGGTTTTTAAGTAACTTTAAAAGGTTTTATTATAATCAAAGTATCTATTACTTCACAATTTAAATACATTTTTGCTTCCACCAGACACTAGCCATAATCAAAGATTCATCTTCTTATACTGACTTCTTTTCCAGTAAGGCTGTTTATTGATGAGCAAGGGAGACCATATATAACATTAAAGAAATACTTATAATGAACATTCTCAATGAGTGGCAGTCTCAATTTATCTGTGTAAATATGTTCATCTTTAAACAGCTTGGCACTTAAAGAAAATAATAGTCCTCCAGAGTTCAATACATTAATTTTACTAACACTGTCCACCATATGCTAACAATATGTGTAGAAGTAATATATTTTTATTTACTTCATAATTTTAATGTTTATTCTTTTTTAAAGATTTTATTTACTCGTTTTTAGAGAAAGGAGAAGAGAAGGTGAAGGAGAGGAAGAGAAACATCAATGTGCGGTTGCCTCTTGTATGTCCCATCCTGAGGACTTGGTTCACAACCCAGGCATATGCCCTGAATGGGAATCGAATTATGACCCTTTGGTTTGCAGCCTACACTTAATCCACTGAGCTACACCAGTCAGGGCTTCGGTGTTTATTCTAATAATACAACAGTGGTTTTCAACATAGTATTTTACATTTTAATAAATTAAGAAGTAACTAAATTTTTGAAGTCTAATGTATGATTTCAAATCCCACACCCATTTATGATAAAGGCTCTCAGCAAAGTGGGGACAGAGGAAACATACGTCAATGTAATAAAGGGCATGTGTGACAAATCCACTGCCAAGAGCATCATATTCAGTGGTCAGAAACCATAAGTATTTTCTGTGAGATTGCAAACTAGACTCAGATATCCCCTTTTGCCTCTCTTATTCAACATAGCACTGGAAGTCTTAGACACAGCAACCAGACAGGAGGAAGAAATAATAGGCATTCAAATTGGAAAGGAAGAAGTAACATTGTCATTATTTGCAGATGACGTGATACCGTACATAGAGAACCCAAAAAATTCCACCAAGAAACTAGTCAAACTGATAAATGAATTCAGCAATGTAGCAGAATACAAAATTGATATTCAGAAATTAGTTGCATTTTTATATGCCAATAATGAACCAACAGAGAGGGAAATCAAGGAAACAATGCCATCACAATTGCTTCAAAAAGAATGAAATACCTAGGAATAAATTTAACCAAGAACATAAAAGACCTGTACTTTAAAAATGATGAGACACTGAAGAAAGAAATTAAAGAAGATACTAACAAGTGGAAGCATATACTGTGTTCATGGATAGGAAGAATATATATAATTAACATGTTCATACTCCCTGAAGCAATTTATAGATTCAATACAATTCTTATCAAGATACCAATGATATATTTTTCATAGAACTAACACAAATATGCTAAAAATTTATATGGAACTATAAAAGACCCTGAATAGCAATAGTGAACTTGATAAAGAAGAGCAAAGTTGGGACAATAATGCTACCTAATACCAAATTACATGGTAAGGCATTAGTAATCAAAGTAGCATGGTAGTAGCATAAAAACAACACATAGATCAATGGAACAGAATAGAGCCCAGAAGTAAACCCATATCTTTATAGTCAATTAATATTTGATAAAGTACACAAAATCATATAATGGGCTAAAGACAGATTATTCAATAAGTGACACTGGAAAAATTTGACAGATACATGCAGAAAAATGAAACTAAACTTCTTATGCCACACAGAAGAATAAATTCAACATGGATTAAAGACTTACATGTTAGACTCAAAACCACAAAAATCCTAGAAGAAAACATAGGCAGTAAAATGTTGGACATTGCTCATAACTATATTTGTTCCTGATATATTTCTGCAGGCAAAGGGAACACAAACACCAAACAAACAAACAAACAAATGGGACTACATCAAACTGAAAAGGTTTTGCACAGCAAAAGAAACTATCAACAAAATTAAAAGACAACTCACTGAATAGGAGAACATATTTGCCAATACACCTCATAAGTGATAATATCATATATTTACAAGGAATTTATAAAACTCAACATCAAAAGATCCAAACAACCAAATGAAAAAAGTGTGCAAAGGACTTGAATAGACATTTCTCCAAAGAGAACATGCGTGCGGCTGATAGACATATGAAAAGATGTTCAATATCACTAATTGTCAGAAAAATGTACATTAAAACCACAAGGAGATATCACCTCACACCTGTCAGAATGGCTATCATCAATAAGTCCATGAACAACAAGCACTGACACGGATGAGGAGAAAAGGGAACCCTGGTGGTGCACAGTTGGTGGGAATGCAGGCTGGTGCAGCCACTGTGGAAAACAGTACGGAGTTACCTCAAAAAATTAAAAATGAAACTGCCTCATGACCCAGCTATGATACTTCTAGGTATTTATCTGAAGAAATCCACAACACTAAATTGAAAGAATATATGCACTCCCATGTTCACTGCAGCATTATTCACAATCACCAAGATTTGGAAGCAGCCCAAGTGCCCATTAGTTGATTGTGAATAAAACAACTATAGGACATTTATACAATGGGGTACTACAAGGCCCTAAAAAAGGAGACAATTTTACCTGTTGCAAATGTATGGACGGACCTGGAAATATTGTATTAAAAGAAAGACAAATGCCATATGACTTCACTCACATGTGGGATCTAATGAACAAACTAAACTAACAAGCAAAATGGAGACAGACTCATAAGAAACAGGCTGACAACCTTGGATGGGAGCATAGATGGATAGAGGAAAAAAACAACAACTCATAGATATGGACAAAAGTATAGTGATTGTGTGTGTGGGAATGGAAGTAGAAAAGAGTAGAAGGGGAACACATGGTAATGGAATAAAAATACAATCAAAATAAGCTATTAAAACATAAAACAGGCAGGTCCAATTTTAGTTTTCTGAGAAAATTCCATACTGTTTTCCATAACGCTTGTACCAGTCTGCAGTACCACCAACAGTGGACCAGAGTCCCCTTTTCCCCACACCCTCTGCAACATTTGTTGTTTATTGCTTTGTTTATGATAGCCATTCTCACCGGTGTAAAGTGGTATCTCATTGTGGTTTTAATTTGCATTTCTCTGATAGCAAGCAATATTGAGCATCTTTTCATGTGTCTCTGGATCCTCTGTATGTCTTCCTTGGAGAAGGAAGGAATTACAGATTTGTGTCTGTTCAAGTCCTTTGCCCATTTTTAATTGGGTTAGTTGTCTTCTTAGAGTGAAGTTGTGTGAGTTCTCTAAGAACCCTAAAACACCAATCCCAAAGAACATATGCACCCCAATGTTCATAGCAACACAATTTACAATAGCCAAGAGTCGGAAACAACCTAAGTGCCTGTCAGTAAATGAATGGATCAAAAAACTATGGTACATATACACAGTGGAATTCTATACAGCAGAGAGAAAGAAGGAGCTCCTACCTTTTGCAACAGCATGGATGGAACTGGAAAGCCTTATGCTGAGTGAAATAAGCCAGGTGTTGAAGGACAAATACCACATGATCTCACCTTTAATAAGAAGGTAAACAACAAAACAAACAAGCAAGCAAAATATAACCACAGACACTGAAATAGAGAACAGGCTGACAGTGACCAGAGGGGAGAGGGGAGGGAATTTCAAGGGAAATAGGGGAGAGATTTAGAGGAACAAATATAAAGGATACATGGACAACAACTAAGAAGGGTGGAAATAGGTGGGAGGTGGGGAGCACGGAGGGGTGGGATGTATGGGAGTAATAGACAGAAAACTGTACTTGAAAAATAATTAAATAAATTTTTAAAAAGAAAAAAACATAAAACAAATAAACAAAATTAATTCTCACTTTTAATGTATTACCCACATATATTTATATGTAAAACATATTTAAATAATTACATAGGTATTAATTATGTAAGCATGTATAAAACATTAACATGTAAATGTGTTATTAAATATGTTTTGTGTAATATAGAAACATTACATATGCTTTCTGTGGGTAAAATTACTAAATCTTTTCTGCTTTTAACCTATTACATAAAAATACCCCCCTTCATTTAAATCCTGTAGAAAATGTGGAACATATTTGATCTCATTTTCTTCCGATTCACTTTGAAAAACATGCAAAATTACATTTTTCAAGAGCTTGTTACTGTCAATTATAAATAATAGTATAAAAGTTTATTGTGAATGTTTTGTTATCTAACATTTATATTCTCAGAGGGTTATTACTTAAATGTACATTAAGCAAAATCAAGGCATAAAAATAACATCTATACCATCTTTAGTTTCTCAGAAAAAAATTGTTAGAAATGAAATAATCAACACGATACAAGAATGCTTGCAGTAAGGGGGCATGATATATAAACATAGGTCCAATGTGTACATTTTATTTTCATCACAATTTCACTTCTGTGTAGAGCTTATGTAATTTTCATATGAAGGAAATTAAAATAAAACTTTGAAAAATGATTATTAGAAATGCAATATTATTTTGATGATTTGCATAAAGTTGGAACATTGAATCAATTTGAAAATAATCTGTTTCAAAGAAATGAAGAGTTGAGAACATATTCACATCAAAGCATATAATCTTATTTTTGATATTAAGGTTCAGGAAACTTATGAGGTCTGTTCAGAAGGTATCCATCCATGTAATACGAAAAATAGAGACCTTTATTGAAGAAGATCCAACATACAAGAAACATTGTACATAAGACAATGATGTCTCAGTCCTTTTCAAAAAAGGCACCCTGGGACTGCACACAGTTCTCCCGGTTGCCATCAGCAGCCCATTGTATTTTCCTGAATCTCATCAACAGTTTGAAATCTCTTTCCTTTCAAAGGTTATTTTAGTTATGGGGAAAGTCAGAAGTCAAAGGGCACCGAATCTGGGTTCTAGGGGGCTGAGTCACCTGGATGATTTGATGTTTCACCAAAATCTCTACACAACATGTGATCCATGAGTGGACACATAGTCTGATGAACTTGCCAGTCACCAGTTGCCCATAGCTGCAGCCTTCTGAATTATCCAAATAGTTTCTGCAGAGCAATATTCAAGCTTAATGCAAAATTTGATGCAGATTCATTGCTCTACTCACTCAATCATTTTGAATGCAATGACCACATGTAGTTAACATGCTCACTCAGTGGCATCTACCATCCCCACTGATTAGTATTGTGATGTCATCATTGCTCTCACGTGCAGAATCCAGTCCACTCTCTTTGACTGCGAGGTTACACACTGATGTTGCAAACCATTCTCATTCTATTAACAATGGCTGGACATTTTCCAGACAGACCTCATATGCCTGATGTTAGTGCTTATTAATATTTTGATAGTATAGAAGACAGCAAAATCATTCTGCTGCTATCCAGATAGAGATATTGCAAACAAAATCAGGGAAGTACTGCTATAATAAAATTTAATACTTATAGTAATAATAGGCAGTAAAATAACAGAAAGATAGCTAAGGGCTTTTCATTTTGATGAGCATGGAGTGTATAAATCTACCATGACCAAATTTGAGCTCTACTATAGCAACATGTGGCACATTTGTTAGATTGTAAAAAAGAATTGTATTCTTTTTCTTTTTTGGTGGTCATGGTAGCATTGTTTTTTTTTATTTTAATTAACAAGTGTGTATATATATATATATATAATCTCAGAATATATATATATATATATATTCATATATATATATATAATCTCAGAATTTTAGGGGTACAGAAAATGTTCTAAGTTCTATCACCTTTTTAAAAAAGAAACATTAATTTAAAAAATGAGTGAGAGAAACATTTTGGTCTCAAAAGCCAATGCTTTTATTTTCCATCCAATTTTATTCCTTATTAATAATTAAAAAACAGAACTAATTAGTATGAACTTTGAACATCCATTAGTCATTTTTAGGGATTGAAGTATTCTGCTTGATTACATTTTCTAGTGTTGAAGCTTCCATTTTCACACCTGCTTATTCCACAGGAATTCATGCATTTATTAAACAACAGGTTTTTTTGGCTACAAAGTACGAAGTGCTTTGTAGGTGTTAGGGTACAATGGTGACTAAAATCACTTGATGCCCTCAAGAAATTTGTAGTGTGTCTGTGGAGGGCATTAACTGTTTAATTTTGAGATAATTATAGATTTGCATACAGTTGTAAGATATAATAAATAAAGATGTAATGTACCTCTGCTGGTGGTAATGTTTTGTGTCACTATTGTACAAAACTGGAAAATTGACCTTATCTCACTTCTTACCACTTTTACATGCAATATGTGTACAGAACAATTCCATCACAAGGAGGGGATATGTATAAATAGGTGTTTTATGATATTTTATTATTTAAATGATTTGATACACAATTTCTAAAACATATAACCATGTCACTATTTCATTTTAAGGTTATGCACAGCTGTAAATGTTACCCAGTAACATAATGAATGTTATGAACATGCATGTTATTGTATTGTAAAACACTTATCCATCTGTTTTATGTGCAGATATTTTCCCTCGGTGTCATTTCTCCTGTGGTCACAGTTACTTTTCTTAATTTAACTCTTTTTTTAGTTTGCCTTTTGAAAATGTTAAGAATGGGAAACTAAGATACTAAATTTGTTGAGCCACCACTGACTGCAAGCATAAGATGCCAATATACACAAGGATAATGTGCAATGTATTAATTTAAAAATTCTGGTGACTTTGGTTAATTTTTGAAACAAGAATTGGCAACCTTCTGGATCTTCTTTGCAATTTTGTAATAGTCAAGAATATTTTTACCAAGGAGTCATGAAATCTCCATACCGAAAAGACTGAAAAACTCTTGAAGACAGTTTGCATTTGACAAGCTAGAACAGAGGAACAGAGCAAAATACAGTTTTTTGTTCTCATTTTCCTGCAGTAATTTCAGTTAAGATTCACTTCAGCTCTCTTGTATTTTTAAGAGACACTTTTCATTAATTTATCTATTAGTTCTTTTCTGTGCACTCGCAATGTGTCAAGTAGTAAAATAAGTAGATATTTGTCAAGTAAGAAATGGAAAAAAGTGCATTCTGACTGTGAGGTAGAAAGTAATATGTTCAAGACACTGGAAGAGCTTGTTTATATTTATATAGTAAACAAAGTAAATGGCAATCTACTGTGTATAAGTAAATGAACATATGTGAAGCACTTAAGAGAAAATGGCCTCATATTTGGGTTTCACAGCTTTCAAATTGCCCAGTCATGTCTAATTTGAACCCACATATTCAATGGCTAAGGGTTGGCATATATTTAAGACCACAACATTTTAAATTATGATGCAGAGTGTTTCCTTCCATTAGATGAACACAAATTATATTGAAACTTCAGTCATTTGAAATTCAATTATCAAAAGTGGTTCAATTTATGAAATTTATAGTAGAAGCAATACATTCTCTAAGAATTTGTTATAGAGAAAATTCTTATTTAATATTTTTTGACTCAACATTGTGGAAATGCTAATGTACAGTGTATCCCCATTCAAAGTCCTCAAGACCATACTAATAGTACAAAACACATTTATTATCTATATAGTTATATAAAAGTGGTCTTATCTTCACTGAGTTACCACTCAGTATATAGATTAAAACAGTATTTTTTAAAATTTAATTCTTATTCAAGTACAGTTTTCTGTTTTATATTCCCTGCCCTGCCCCCCCCGTGCTCCCCACCTCCCTCCCATTTCCGCCCCCACCTTAATTATTGTCCATGTGTCCTTTATACTTATTCATGCGAGTCCCTCCCCTTTTCCCCTATGATTCTTTCCCCTCTTCTCTCTGGACCCAGTAACTTTTTTGTTTTATTACACTTAATTTGTACTGTTTTAAAATTGGGTCTGAGTATTGAAGAAATTTATTTTAAACTTTATATAATATAGTTATTCTGAAAGGTTAATTTCAGTGGGGAAATAAATTACAATTTACACTAAGATGTAGTAAGATACTAAGCAACAGTGTAATTATCTTTAATTTTAAAGAAAATATATCTAATTATGAAAATCTGTCCTATGTCAAATGTTACAATAATTTAACATTATTTAAAACTTTGCCGGGGAGATACATGGATTGTTCTGAATCACAGGTATCTTCTTCCTATGGAAGCTCCGTGTCTTTCATTTTAAATAAGATGGCTCTCTTTATGAGAGCTAAGTGTGGTAGTGTGATGATCATTTTTTCTTCTATAATTCATGTTTTATTTACAAACATTAACATCTACTATCAACTCTCTTACATTAATTGCAATATTTATTAATGTGCCTACTGAGACATGTTGAAAATTAATCCATGAGAAAAAAGAGAAGTTTATGAGGTTATGAGTAGGTTTACTTAAAATAAGGAGTAAATTTTATTCAAAATCAAGAAGATTTCACATTTAAAATGGGAAAAAACATTGTCTTTTACTTCTAATTCGACCTAGTCTTTAAATTACTTTGAATATTTGGACATCTGAATGTATCATAACTTTTTAAATTAAATACATATTTGGTGTTTACAGATAGTTTTCATCTTTGCCAGACTATTTTGGACAAAAATATGCTACTGTAGGGTTTGAGTTCTAAAACTGCAAAGGCAGCACCAAAATAGTAGAAAATAATACTAAAATCTTTATTTCTTTAATTTCCAGATTTTGTCTTACTGAATTACCTGGGACTCCCAGGAAGATGTTGAACAGGTGCAGTAAAAAGAAGCATGCTGGCCTGTACCAATCACGGGTGTTATAGAGGTATTTATGAGGCACTTTGTGGGCAGAAAGTCTCCCCCAATACTAGTGGGTTGACACTTTTTCTCATGAACATGTGTTGGCTTTTACCAGATGCTTTTTATGCATCAGCTACACTATCATATGATTTTTCTTCTGTAGTTTCCTGATATGACAAGTTATATTGGTTTTTAAATGGTCAATCAATGCATAGCTGAAAAATTCCCACTTATTCATGGTATGTAATTTTTATATACATTTGGTGTTTCATTTACTAGTATTTGTTGAGGCTTCTACCTTAATATTTATGGAAGTTAGTTATCTGTTTTTTACATTATCATATATTGGTCTTATAGAATGATTAGGAAGTGTTTCCTATAATATGACTTTCTGGAAGAGATTGGGGAGAATTCAAAATTTTTATTTTTTTAAAATAGTTGGTGCAATTTAGTAGCTAATATGAACTTTGTATTTTTACTGACTAATTATTAGTAAATTGCTTCAATAATTATAGGCCTATTTGGATTATCTACTTATCATTGTATGAGTTTTGATAGTGTCTTTCAAGAAATTGGTCCCCTTAGTTTAAATTTTCAAATTTGTGGGCATATGATGTTTATAGTATTTCTTTATATATCTTTGAACACCCCTAGTGTCAGTGGTGAAGATATCTCTTTCATTTCTGATATTGTTTATTTGTATTTTCTCTTATTTCCTTAGTCTCTCTCAGAGGTTTATGAAAATTGTTTTATCAAAGAAACTGTTTCCTGAGTTTACTTTTTCTGTTTCCTATTTTCAATTTTATTGTTTAACACAACAAGATTTCAAGCATTTCTTCTCCTTTCTTCTTCTCTATAGTTTCCTAAATAGATGACTGATTTTAGATTTTGCTTTTATATATATATGAAATAAATATATATTATATAGTATGTATAAATATAGATATAGATATGTAATGGACTTTCCCCCTGAGCATAGTTGTTTTAAATTTCTTAAATATCAATAATTATATTTTTATTTTCACTTAGTTGAAAGTATTTTTTTCATTTTCCTTCAAATTTTTATTCAAGTGTTAATTTAGAAGTATATTATTTTATCTCCAAAAATTAGATTATCCTGCTACTTATGTTTTTTCTACTTTAATGCCTTGTAGTCTGAGAACACATTCTTCATATTATTTATATTCTTATAACTTTGATAAGTTGTGTTTCATGGCCTAGAATATGGTCTGCTTGGGTGAATGTTGCACTGAGCTTGAGAAGAATCTTCTTTCAGTTGTTGTTGAATGGAATATTCTGTGAATGCCAATTAGATGAAGATGATTGATAGATTTGTTCAGTTCAACTCTATTCTTACTAATCTTCTACTTGATGGAGCTGTCAATTTTTTACCGACGTATGTTGAAACCTTTAACTACAACAATGGATTTGCCTACTTTTTCTTGCAGTGCTGTCACCTTTTAATCCCATCTGCTGGTGTTCTGTTCTGAAGAACCACCATGTTTAGAATTTCATGTCCACTGAAGAACTGCCTAATCTTCCAAAATCTTCAATAATCTTCATAATTTATTTAAAATAAAATTCTGATTTGTCTAAAATTAATATGATTATAACAACTTTTTTCTGATTACTGTTTTGATGGTATATTTTTCTCATCTTTTATTTAGCCCATGAGATACCTCCATATCACATAAAATTGTTTATTTTAGTCAACTATGAAATCTCTCTCTTTTATTATATTTAAAACATTAAAGCAATCATTGCTATGTGTAGATTAATAATTACAATATTTATAATTGCATTCTATACATTTTATTTTTTCCAATGGTTTTTAGCTTGTTATGATTTTTAAAATGCAGTTGGTACTTTGGGATTTGCAATACACATTTTTAACTAATGTATACTCATTTTCAAAAAATCCTATGTAGCTCTAAGAACTGGGCAGTTAATGATAGAGTTTGCCTAATTTTTCCCATTAACTGTTTATCACATTACTCTCATTCAGTTCACTTATGTACAGCTGCTATAATGGCAGGTGTAAGTAAATAGATCATTGCTATTTTTTAGTTTAAACAATAATATTTGGAGTAATTAAGAAGAGTAAAAATAAAATATTTCATTTTATCTTGATTTATTTTGTCCCTGAAGCTCTCCCATCCTCTATGTAGATCCTAGTTTTTTACCTTTATAATTTTCTTTCTTCTTGAAGAATTTAGTTCAATGTTTCTTTCATGATAAGTCTACTTATGCTGAATTCTCTGAGTTTTTATTTTTCTTAGCTTTTTTCTCTTTCACTTTTGAAAGATAACATTGCGGGATATAAAGTTGTTTGTTGGTGGTTTCTTTCTTATAATATTTTAACTATTCACTCTACTCACTTCTCACATGAATACTTTTTTAGAAGAAGGCCAATATAATTCTTATAATTTTAAATTGGAATTTCAGAATATGATCATATATGGAAATAGGCTTTTTAAATATGTAATTAAGGATCAAGATGAGATCATATTGAATTAGCATGATCCTCAAATTCAACCTTATGAGAAAAAAACATACAGGAACAGGCAGAGAATAAGACCAAGTGATTGAGGCAAAGATTAGACATGTCTACAAGCTAAGGGACACCAAGGATATTTTGTAGTCACCAGAACCTAGGAGAGAGGCAAGACACGGTTTCTTCCTCAGACAAAAAGGAACCAATCCTCTGAACCTTAATTTCAAACACATGGCCTTTTGAACTGTGAGGCAATCGATATCTGTTATAAACAGCCATGTTTTTAGCAATTTTTTAACAGCATCCTAAAAAAACTAAAACACTTTAGAAATGCTTTTATTTCTGTTGCAATATTTTTGATTTCTAACATTGGTTTTAGAATCTTCATTTGAGTTTTTATCTCTCTGCTTTAAATGTCTTTTTTAAGTACTTTTTCCTTAGCCTATCAACTGTAGTCCTTTAAATTCCATGCCTGAGAATTTCAACACATCTGTGTCCTCTCTGTATCAGTTTTTGAAGCTTGCTTTGTCTCTTTAAACTCTGTTTGTTTTTCTTGTCTTTTAGACTTCCTTGTATGTTCTTTTGTCATTGTTGAAAGCTGGCTGTGATGTACCAGGTAATTAAAACTGGAGTAAATAGCCCTTAAATGGGAGAATTTACAATAATCTGACGAGATTTTGGACGGTTTAATGTTTGTTTAACTGTAAAAATGATAAATTTAAAATTTTTAGGGTACTTGTTTTTGACTTTTCCGTTGAGATTTTCATCTTTTCTTCGTCTTCCTCCTCAAAGAATGTATCTCGCAAGTCCTTTAGCTGTAATCCACTTTTATTCCTGGAGCGAGGTTAGAGTACTGGTAAATTGTGTGGGGGCGGAGGCATTTAATCTTCCGAGTCAATCTCATTCTTTTGGTGATTTTGTGTCCCTAGGTTGTGACTTTCAGTGTTTTACACTACCACCTCTCCTTTCTCAACCTTAGGTGAGATTGAAAAATCTGGAAAAGGCAGAAATGGGAGGAATTCTTCTCCCCAGTGAAGTTTTACCCTGAACAGTAGACTTTCTTGTGGAGATGCTCAGACATACTTCACAATGATTCCTCTTCCCTCTCCCTGCCAAGACCAAGAGAGGACCTTTGTCTATAATTCACCATGAAGACAAGGCAGGGTTCCTAGGAATGTCACACCCTCCTCCCCACATTAAATCAAGGTTTTTAAGGTTTGTTGTAAAGCTTGATTTTTGTTCTCAGCATCTTTGTTCCACATGACTATTACAGGAACTTTTCCTAGTTTTAACTGCAAGGATTATTTTTTTTTTAGCCCCTAGAACACGTCTAATTTTTGCTTGTTTAAATATTTATTTCTTTTTTAATTATCAAATATGAGTATTTTAAAATAAATCATAGCTCTAATTATCCTTAAACTGTTTTTTAAATTCATTTAATTATTGTTGAAGTACAGTTTTCTATCTTATACTTCCATCCCAGCCCACCTCCTCAGTGCTCCCCACCTCCCTCCTATTCCCCCCCACCTTAGTTTTAGTCCATGTATTCTTTATGCTTATTCCTGTGAATCCTTCCCCTTTCCCCCTGAAATTCTCTCCCCTCTCCCCTCTGGTCACTGTCAGCATGTTCTGAATTGCAGTGTCTTTGATCATATTTTGCTTGCTTGTTTGTTTTGTTTGTTTAGTTCCTGTTAAAGGTGAGATCATATGGTATTTGTATTTCAATGCCTAGCTTATTTCACTTAGCATAATGCTTTCCAGTTCCATCCATGCTGTTGCAAAAGGGTAAGGGCTCCTTCTTTCTTTCTGCTGCATAGAATTCCATTGTGTAAATGTACCATAGTTTTTTGATCCATTCATTTACTGATGGGCACCTAGGTTGCTTCCAACTCTTGGCTATTATAAATTGTGCTGCTATGAACGTTGGTGTGCATAAGTTCTTTTGGATTGGTGTTTCAGTGTTCTTAGGATATACTCCCAACAGTGGAATTGCTGGGTCAAAAGGCAGATCCATTTTTAGTTTTCTTAGAAATTCCCTACTGTTTTCCATAGTGGTTGTACCAGTCTGCAATCCCACCAACAGTGAACTAGAGTCCCCTTTTCCCCACAGCCTCTCAAGCACTTGTTGTTTGTTGCTTTGTTTATGATGACCATTCTGAACGGTGTAAAGTGATATCTCATTGTGGTTTTAATTTGCATCTCTCTGATAGCTAGCGATATTGAGCATCTTTGCATGTGTTTCTGGATCCTCTGTATGTCCTCCTTGGAGAAGTGTCTGTTCAAGTCCTTTCCCCATTTTTTAATTGGGTTGCTCGTCTTCTTTGAGTGGAGTCGTGTGAGTTCTTTGTATATTTTGGAGATTAAACCTTTGTCTGAGGTATCATTGGCAAATATGTTTTCCCAAACACTTGTTTCCCTTTTTATCTTAATACTGTTTTTTTTAGCCGGCAGAAGTTTTTGGTTTTGATGAGATCCCATTTGTTTATTCTTTCCTTTATGTCCCTTGCTCTAGGGGACATATTAGTAAAAATGTTGCTGCGTAGAATATCTGAGATTTTCCTGTCAGTGTTCTCCTCTAGGGTTTTAATAGTGTCATGGCTTATATTTAAGTCTTATATTCAGCTTGAATTTATTTTGGTGTATGATGTGAGTTGGTTCTCAAGTTTCATTTTTTGAAATTTTAACATAGTCACTAAAATCCTCAACAAAATATTGGCCAACCACATCCAACAATACATTAAAGAGATCATATGCCACAACCAAGTGTGATTCATCCCAGGGATGCAAGGATGGTCCAATATTCCCAAATCAGTAAATGTAATACATCACATAAACAAAAGCAAAGACAAAAATCACATGATTTTATCAATAGATGCAGAAAAAGCTTTTGATAAGGTACAACACCCATTCATGATAAAAACACTCAGCAAAGTGGGAATGGAGGGAGCATTCTTCAATGTAATAAAGGCCATATATGAGAGACCTACAGCCAACACCATACTCAATGGGCAAAAACTAAAGTCCTTTCCACTAAGATCAAGAACAAGACAAAGTTGTCCACTTTCAGCACTTCTATTCAATATAGTATTGGAAGTGCTAGCCACAGCGATCAGACAAGAAAAGGAAATAAAAGGCATCCAAATTGGAAAGGAGGAAACAAAACTGTCATTGTTTGCAGATGACATGATAGTGTACCTGGAAAATCCTATAGACTTTACCCCAAAACTGCTCAGTGTAATAAAAGAATTTGGCAAAAAAAAAAAGCGGGATACAAAGTCAATATCCAGAAATTAAAGGCATTTTTGTATACTAACAGTGAAACAGAAGAAGATGAAATCAAGAAAAAAATCCCATTCGATATAGCAAAAAGAAAACTAAAATATCTGGGAATAAACTTAACTAAGGAGGTAAAAGATCTGTATGCAGAAAACTACACAACACTGAAGAAAGAAATCAAGGAAGACATAAACAAATGGAAACATATACCGTGCTCATGGATTGGAAGAATTAGCGTAATCAAAATGTCCATACTACCTAAAGCAATTTACAGATTCAATGCAATACCTATTAAAGTACCAATGGCATATTTCACAGACATAGAACAAACGCTTCAAAAATGTATATGGAACCACCCTGGCTGGTGTAGCTCAGTGGATTGAGCTCAGGCCTGTGAACCACATGATAGCCGTTCGATTCCCAGTCAGGGCATATGCCTGGTTGCAGGCCAGTTCCTAGCAGGGGACTCACGAGAGGCAACCATACATTGATATTTCTCTCCTTCCCTCCCCCTCTAAAGATAAATAAATAAAGTATTTTAAAAAATGTATATGGAACCATAAACAACCCTGAATAGCAGCTGCAATTTTGAGAAAGAAGAACAAAGTAGGAGGGATCACAATACCTGACATCAAACTGTATTACAAGGCCACTGTAATCAAAACAGCCTGGTACTGGCATAAAAACAGGCACATGGACCAGTGGAACAGAACAGAGAGCCCAGAGATAAACCCAAGTCTCTATGGGCAACTAATATTTGACAAAGGGGGCAGTAACATAAAATGGAGTAAAAATAGCCTCTTCAACAAATGGTGTTAGGAGAACTGGACAGCTACGTGCAAAAAAATGAAACTTGAGCACCAACTCACACCATAGACCTAAATATTTATTTCTTACATTTTAGTTTCATCTTTTATAATTTTAAATATTCAACTATATTTATTGTATTATGTAATAATTTTATTATCTGACATCTTAAAAATTTAAAACTGAATACTGAGAACTTGTCTTTGTTTGTTTTTTTAATTTTTGAATTTAAACAGGTTTGTTCATGCTTTTTCTGTGAGAATGATAGAGGTTTTGTTGAGATTGTGTTCTTATAAAAATATGTATTGGCTTTTCTAGTCGCTTTCACCCTTATTTGGGACTAACTTTATTCATTTATTCATTNAGAACAAAGTAGGAGGGATCACAATACCTGACATCAAACTGTATTACAAGGCCACTGTAATCAAAACAGCCTGGTACTGGCATAAAAACAGGCACATGGACCAGTGGAACAGAACAGAGAGCCCAGAGATAAACCCAAGTCTCTATGGGCAACTAATATTTGACAAAGGGGGCAGTAACATAAAATGGAGTAAAAATAGCCTCTTCAACAAATGGTGTTAGGAGAACTGGACAGCTACGTGCAAAAAAATGAAACTTGAGCACCAACTCACACCATAGACCTAAATATTTATTTCTTACATTTTAGTTTCATCTTTCATAATTTTAAATATTCAACTATGTTTATTGTATTATGTAATAATTTTATTATCTGACATCTTAAAAATTTAAAACTGAATACTGAGAACTTGTCTTTGTTTTTTTAATTTTTGAATTTAAACAGGTTTGTTCATGCTTTTTCTGTGAGAATGATAGAGGTTTTGTTGAGATTGTGTTCTTATAAAAATATATATTGGCTTTTCTAGTCGCTTTCACCCTTATTTGGGACTAACTTTATTTATTTATTCATTAAATATTTATTGAGCATCTGCCATGTGGCCAGGAATATTTTATATTGTGGGGGTATGTCAATAACCACACATCAAAAAATCTTGTCATTATGGAGTTGCTCTGTCAAAAGATTATATACATTGAATTACTTCTTTTGCTTGGGATTTCACTCTACAATGCCAGTAGTACATTAAATCTTCAAAGCCACATAAAGAGATGTTATATCTTACATGAATTTTCTTTTATTCTATGGATGGATAAGGCTGGAGCAGACAGTTTTTTTTTTTCTTGTCATTTCTTTCTTGATGATTGTATGGATTTTAGAGTTCACCCATTCATCTGTGATAGAGACCTTTGAGCAAATTAATTTTAGACCCAACTTCAAATTACAACTTGAAACCTATTTTGGTTTCAGTCTTATCCTTTATTCACAAAGAAGCTTTTAAAAACCAAGGATCTTATTAAAAATGTCCTAAAGGCAGCTTTAACATTACTTTTTCATTTGGTTTCTTGCTTCCTCTTTGCTATAATGTCACATTTTATTCAGACTTTTGAGGTAGTTTAGATTTGAGAATTATACATTAGGCAAGTAAGATATTTATTTATTTAGGCTGCTTTTCTGTACTTTTATTTCTTGATCATTGAAAAATTTATTTTTTATTCTAAAGAATAATATAAAGTTTACATTATATAAATGATTCTATGTCTTCTTTTTTAAAGTTGTTGTTTAGGTACAGTTGTCTCCATTTTCCTCCTACTACTCCCCCCACCCCAGCCATCCCCACCTCCCTCCCCCGATCCTCCCCTGCTTTGCCTTTGTCCATGTCTTCTAAACAGACTTCTTTGAGTACAACCTGATGTATAAATTAAAAAATAGTGATGCTCTATAAGGCCCATTTGTATTTGCTTTCTTATACTTCTTCTAGTTAACATTCTTCATTTGTAAACTACTTATTATTCATTGAATTTACTTTCAATAATAATTTATTTCATTAATCAGTTTCAGATCATATTTAAGTTTTGCTTTGAAGCTATTTTAACACAGCTCTAAAAAAATAAATACTAAGTTAACATGCACAAGTACTATATTCAGAAAATAATGTAATTTAAAATGTATATAATTTTAATTATTTTTCTTGTAAGGCAATTGGAATATAATATGTGCTTTTGCTTGCAAAGCAGAAATTAAATGGAAATTAGTGGCCTAAAGAAAATTACAGTTTTAATGGTTTCTTATTTTATGCTGAACAAGTATAAATAATATACTTATTTCGTTATAATTATCTAATTTACCAGTTGCATAAAAAATGTATGTATGCATGCATTTTTAATATATTTGCATGAAAACAGAGGCAAGTTACTATTTGTATACAATTTATTTGTATCTTATTAGAACTAAAATTTGATCAACATTGCATTATATAGATAAATATTATTCAGAAACACCTATAGTAGAATGTGTAAGCCAAAATCCCTTAGACAATCCTAGGCAAAAATTTTCACTTTCCTATAGACAGATACAAAATACACTTGATTTTGAATGTTAGGTCTGCTCACTAGAAGACAGAATATAATACTTTTCTTCAGATATCAGTGTTTCAGCTTGAACAAATGTGTACCACTTTAAACGTGACTACAAAGTGTTTTATAAGGTTCTCTATAGCCTTTGAAAGTTATTGAGGTTAATGGTCAATGCAATTGCCATCTCTTATGTAATAAACTACTTTATTTTATCTGTGAGTTCTCTAAGCAGTAACACAAGCATAGAGGGTGTATTCAGCATACATGAAATATAACCCTATTAGAGTAGCCAACTAAATTACAGAATCTCTGAAGCAGAAAAGCTGCCAACTCTGTAAAATGATGGTCTTTCTATTCTTGAATGAAACGAAATGATAAGGCTGCTGATTTCAATAAAAGAATTTGAAATAAAAATTCAGAGTCACACAAAACGAACCTAATAAAATTGGAATGGCAGTACACATAATCGATTTGACGACTGCATTGAAAGTAAAAATAGAGGCTGATAAAAAATAGCTATGAGTACTCTAGCTCATTTTGAAAATAAGTATATGATAAGAAAAGCAGCAGTAGGGATAAACTACTTCATCTCAAGGAATACTGTCTCAAACAACCTGTTAAAATGTGGTGCCATCATGGCATTTACCATAGTCAAAGGCTTGGTTATTAAAGATGGGAATGTTTCTGGACACTGGAAACAAGATTTTAACCACAGACCTAAAAATATGATGCTAATTCATATTTACCGATCATGTACTTAATATGATGATTTATGTCATTTTGAATTTTATTTTATGATGTGGTAGTCATTCAGCTATAGTTGGAGCCTTGTCAGCTTTTATATATTTGCTTTTCCACCGTACTTGTTATTGAATCCTTTTTATTAATTTTATTTATATATAGCTATTAAGCAGTTCAATGAATGAAATGAAGTCAAGAAAAAAACAAGAAGGACAGAGTCAGGATAGCATGTTGCTTTTAACCGTTTTCTTTATTTGATATATTTTGTTTAGGTTCAAGCTTATTAAAAAAAACTGTACTTGAAAAATAATTAAATAAAAAAATGGAAAAAAAATTAAAAAAATTTAAAAAAAAGATTGTTGTCTATTTCATTCTTCATTCATGTGGTAATAATCTAAAGGATGTTTCTCTGCATACTATATAAGTCCATACATGGTTTCGTTCAATTTAATATAAACATTACTGAATATATTTATCCAACAAAGATATGAAGTTTGTAATGTGTTCTGCAACCCACCCCCCACCTCCATTTAAAAAAATTCATACTTCTTACAGATTCCTGATTAAGAGATACATGGCTAGGGAGATTGTGAAACTCTTTAGAAAAGAAATCTAAATAACATTTTTTTTTAGAGCTTACCAAGTTAGTTAACCAATTAGATCCAATATTTATTAAAGTAATGTATATACTCTAAGTACCTAATATGTGCCATATATTAGGTAAGGATATATAAAAAACAAATGTATCAGAAGTCCCTACACTCAAGGAAATCATATTAAGGCGCAGAAAGACATTGTCATCTATCAATTGCCCGACAATGTGAAATGGCTACATCTTACAACACTCGGCAAAGTATATGCTAGCATCCCTCTTTTATAGAGAAGATAATAGAATATGTGAACAAAAACCAAGTACAAGCTAATGCAATAAATGCTAAAATAATGTGCTTCCAATGTTATCTGAGAAAAATGAAAAGAGTTAATTTATTGCTTAGCATAGATCATCACCAAGGCTTTCAAGAGTCGGCATTCAAGTATGGTCTTCACATTAGCCAACCAGTAACTAAGTGGAAGATAGTGTATCAGTTAGCTATTGTTGCTGAGTAACAATCACCACAGATATAGTGGCCTAAAAGGAAACATTGCTAACATGTTGCAGTGTCTACGGATCAGGGATTTGGGCACGGCTTCTCGGCATGTCCTACTTAAAAATTTACAAGGTTGAAATCAAGGTGCAGCCAAGGGGGCAGTCTCATCTGCTGCCTTCCTGGAAAACAGCTCAGGGGGAGCACTCAGGATCCTGATAAGATTCAGTTCCTTGAGGGTTCAAGAAGCTCTGAGGTCTTCAGAAGTTCCTCGATGGCTGCTAACTGGGGGCCATCACCAGCTCCTAGAAGTTGCCCATAGCTATTTACAATGTAAATGACATGTTATTCAAAGCTAACAAAGGAAAGAAACTCCAGCAAGGTGGGCATTATGATTTTATGTAATATAATCACACAGTCACACATACACAATTACGTACATTCTGTCACCTTTACCATATTCTGTTGGTTAAAAACAAGCCATGGGCCCCCAACATTCAAGGGCAGGGGATCGTGCAAAGCCATGAATGACAGGAGACAGGGTCATGGGAGCCACCCTAGAAGTTGATCTGGCACAGGCAGTATTAGATGGAGATCGCCTCTGAGCAAAGTGCATACAGTGAACAGGTAAGCAGAGAAACAGGTGGGAAGAGATGAGGTTTAAATTTGCTTTAGAAGAATAGATTTCTCCTGAATTTTTTATATTTCTGGTAGTGCTGAATCATACTTGTTTCAAAATATGAAACTCTAGGGACCTGCCAATGATTGGCATACTAATCATCACCATCATAATAATAACGAGAAGAAGAATCAGCTGTTATCATTTTACTAACATCATACTTTACAAATTGTTGAGGTTATCTATATGGTTTTTAAATTTAGTAAATAATGCAGTTGACACTTTTTTAAATTTGCACTGAAATAAATTTTAAAATGTGTGTAAGTATATACTTGTATTATTTATGTGGTATTGTTTGTATTTATATTATATATTAGTGTGTTCCACTATTTCTTTTTAGTGTAAATATGTTCAAATATTTGAAACACACTGCTACTAAAATATTATTCATTATTTATTTGACAAAAATGAGGTAAATACTATGAACATCATTATCATTTTTGATACCATTCTAAAAATGATAATTTAACTAAAACTTAAAAAGTTTAAGTCCTTGTTCAAAGTGCAGATTCTTTTAAGTGGTAAGACTGGTATTCAGATACAGTTTTAATGCAGTTAAATGAGATTGCTCTCTAACCTTTACAGGTTACTGCCTTTCAGCTTAAAAATAACATTGCTTAATATTTATTTTGACCAATAACTTAGCATTATTCTGTGAGTTAGAAAACCAAAAACAATATCTTGAAGGGAAGAACTGGAAACTAAATGTACTTACTGGACACACTGCACTTTAATTCGGGAGATGGAAAGACTATGCCGGGGGCATCGCTGTGGCCTTTAGCAGTGGCAGGCCTGAGAAACAGCAGTGGAAGGAGGAGGAGAGGAAGGATGCTGATGGAGTCTTGCTGTGCCAAGGCAATTACTATATGTAAAATTCTTTATAATCCTTGACTGAGTTGACTGCTAGGTGCCTGTTTCTCAAGCCCATCAAATCTATGCTGAATTCAGCTTCGACAAAGGTCTCTTTTCAACTGGACTTTTATTTTCCCATTGAGCATTGTTTTACTATTTGTTATAACTGAGCAAATTCTCTCCCTTTCTCCCTGCAGAAAAATGTAAACTGGTACAAACATCCAAAATAAACATGGGTCATTCCTCCTGAGAAGACATTGCATTCCACATGGCTAGTAACCTTATAAACACTTACTTTGGTGTGGAGGCCTGAAATAATGTTACCAAGTAAGGTGTATCTGAATTTAATTCCTCACGGTCATTAGGATGACACAATTTTTTTTTATGTTCATAAACATCCCCACTGGCAAACAGTCATGTAAGAAGAAAGTATTCAGGGACGAGAGGAAGTTACAGCTGATGGTTGAATTTTGCATCAGGCTTTCTCAGTTATTGTGGCCACAGGAGATGACATAAGTTCTTATTAGCTTTACTGAAGGTCTTAAAACATGTACTGGCATGTTTTCCCTGGTGTCTCTCTCTTTTCTCATCCTACTCCAACTCCCTGTCCTTTCATTCCTTCCTTATCCCTTATGCCCATTCTATAGCAAACCTCGGAGCACATTAGTAGGGAAAAGGAAACTACAAATTTTATGTCAATGTTTTCCAAAACGAAACCAAGAAAATAAGATTTTTATATATGCTTCCTAGGAAAGATTAGTCTATAGTTCACACCTTGGGGAAAAATAGCCCCTGAATTTCTGTGGCTAAATACAATCAAAATTTATTTCCTACTAATTAGATGTTCTCAAAACTAGTTGGCAGGAAGGTCTACTTTCTACACTTACAACAGGACCCAGGAAAGAAGAGGGCGAATCTAGGGCCAGGGAAGACGGTATCGCAAATTCATGCTCTGGTTCTCAAGCCCCTTCCAAAGAGTGACACAAATCACATTTGCTTCCTTAGGTTTGCCCAAAATCATACACAAACAGGAAAGTGCAGTTCTACTTTTGGCCTGGAAAGAGAACCAGAAATGTCTGTTGAAAAACAACAATGATTATCACTCAGCTATGAACAAATTAAATTTAAAGGATTTCTTTTAGACCAGTCATTTAATTGAATGTGAGACTCCAAAAGCAGACAGATCAATATTGACACCTGGGTATTAAAGAAAATGCCTGGCTGAGCAGGACTGGAATTGGTAGCGCTGTAGGTATCTCATGAGCATATAATCATAAGTTTATCAAATACATTCCCTTGCAGAAAACAATGGAAGTGGCTCTCTTGATATGTGAGTAATGTGTTGTTTATCTTCCACTAACTAGAATACATTTCTTGTAAGAGGATCTTCAGTCAGGTTGCGGAAGAAAGAATAAAAAAACAGCAATGATATGCTTTATGAACTAGTTTCACATGTTCTTATTTAACTGAGGGTACACTGCCCAAAGTTGTTATCACCTAAAGGCTTATAGGAAATGTGTGAATTCTCAATTCAAATATGATTATCAATTTGTATTTTTTTAAAAAAATCAAAATGTTTATGGATGTATGTATGTTTTCTTTATCATGAATCTAAGCTAAAATATGGGAAATGAATTAGAAAACTCAACCATTGATAAAAGGTACACATTTTCCATAAATCCTGTTTAGATGATTGGTTTCAAATATGCAAATATATGGAATAAACTGTGACTCAGACATAGTTTTAAGGAATTGAATACATGTGAGTATAAGTGTGAATATCATAAAACTGTATAATTTTATGGCTCATCTCTCTTTTGCCACACATCTGCCACCCATAAAGGAAATAGATTGTTACAAAATATTAACTTAATGCTTTCACCATACAGTATGTCAACCCGTCCCTTATCAACAATTGTTCAATTAATCCATGCATCTCACAAGGCACCTTAACAGACCCTTAGAAGATATAGACTCAAAATATATATATATTTAATTTCTTCCCTTTAATGTGTTTTTACTTCATTTTTCCACCTGCACATTTACAAGGCCTCTCTTAGGGGGGTGCTGCTTGTCATGTTTATGGTGAATGCTTGTTGTGTGGTGTAGGGGCAGTGGATAGAACACGTGATAGACCCTTTTTTCTCTGAGTCTGGCTCCACCTCTAGTCTGTTGCAATTTTCTTGGGGGTTGAGAGGAGTAATCGTTTCCTTTCTAGATCTCAAAGTCATAATGCAGCGAGGAGCCAGGGAACAGAAAGTTTAGTGATAGTTGCCTTAGCCAGGTGGCTCAGTTGGCTGGAGCAAAATCCCATACACCAAAAGTTTGCAGGTTACTTCCTAGTCAGGGCACATACCTAGGTTGCAAGTCCTTCATTGGAGAGCATATGGGAGGCAACTGATCAATGGGTCTCTCTCTCTCTCTCTCAAATAAATAAGAACTTAAAAAAAAGAACTTACTTCAGTGAGGACTAAAAAAATTAAAAGTGCAGTGACAGCAATCTCTCTAGGGTATCAAAGAAAAAAAGAAAGTAGATTGTGGGCTTGTTTTAACAACAGGTGAAAGAGGTAATATGTACCTACAGGATTTATGAGTTGACCTTAATTCTGAAAAGCCTTAAAGGCCACGGAAATTGAATATAGTTCACTTTTTCATTTCTTTGGAATCTTGTTCTATGACCTATAATGTTGACCTGTCACATGAAAGAATGTTTAAAAAGAAGAAAACTAAAAATAAAATGTTTGTATGAGCATTTTGGGGTTCCCTTTATTGGAATAGAATTAGAAAAGGTACAAAATGATCTTCGTTTATGTAAATAAGTAACATTTCAATCATTGTAAGAAAAGAAGTGTGTCTGATTAAAAGAGGAA
The DNA here is from genome assembly GCF_014824575.4 of Sturnira hondurensis. Classification (NCBI taxonomy): domain Eukaryota; kingdom Metazoa; phylum Chordata; class Mammalia; order Chiroptera; family Phyllostomidae; genus Sturnira; species Sturnira hondurensis. Next base: position 8,147,826 of record NW_028079127.1, on the reverse strand, counting down.
GTATCTCATCTTGATATTTTCCTTCCATGTCATGTTACTAATTGCTTTAAGTTTTTCGTGATCTCCAAACCTAATTTTGTAACTATAAAACAAGAAAGAAGGCAAAAAAGTAAAAATAATTCATTATAAAATTTTTGTTAGTAAAATCCATCTAATTGAACAGGCATATCCTTATAGCCACCAAGTATATGGTAGAAGAAAAACCAAAATTTAAAATGCAAGGTATTATCTTACTGACTCATTGCTATTTCAATATGAAATATTAAAAAATTGGCAAATATTGAAAATCACTGCATATTCAAAACATGGGCATATAAATCTCTCCATTAGGCAAAAACTCTGATGAGCTGTAGTTCTGACTGAAGGCAAATGCATAACAGAAGAGGGAAATGTAATATAAACTAGGACTGTGAGACATGGCACTGAAACAAAAACTTTAGGTGATAGCAGTTTTTTTTTTTTTATATATTGTTGTTCAAGTGTAGTTGTCTCCTTTTTGCCCCACAACTCCTCTCCACCCCAGCTATCTCCACCTTCCACTGTTGGGAACCTCTCAGCCTGGTTTCAGAAGCTGTAACCCCCCATGGCTAAGGCTGAGTCAGTGACCTTTGGATCATAAGCCACTAAGGAGACAAAGCTTATCTCCCTGTCCGGGGTGCTGCTTCTGCTCCTTTTTCCATAACATGCCTCCAATGCTTGATCAATTAGCCAGTGACGGGTAAGATTCCTCAAGGGAGAATCAACCCAAGAAAAACCACAATCACGTGGAGACCCCAGGAAAGTACTTGTGGAGGTATGGAGAAAGGGGGTGCTGGACCCTTGCCCCTCAGCTTTCACGAAGCCAGAGTCCTCATTCTGTCTGCGAGAAATCTCCTAATCTCTTGGCTGCCTTACTTCCCCTGCCTGACTTAAGCCTGAAACAATGGTAGAGAGTGGTGCAGACCTGAGCTGGAAAGGGTGGGTTCCCTGGGTGATCAAGCCTGAGAAAGGATATGTAAAATCCTGTGAAACCTGCTTTGCAAGAATGCTCTCAATTAAATGATAAGGGTCCAAGCAGGAAATGAGTTTGTTTCCCAAAGTTTTGTAGCCCTTTAGCTAACAGACCCTGGCTCAGAATAAGCCCTAGTAGTTCTTTGTATGCTATCTATTGTTTGATCCTTACTACCTGACAATGATTAATGAGCTTTACCTGTATTCCTGTGCTAATTGAACCCAATAAAAGCCAGTCCCAGCAAGGGTCTATCCACTACCCCACAGAGTAGGGTACTCTTGACAGAGTAGCCATACTGTCCTTTTTCCTCCGCAGGACTCCGTAGTCTGTGCGAATTTGTCTCGTATCTCATCCATGATGCTACAGACACTGCAGGCAGGTGTCCATGTCATCCCACCCTCAATTCGACCCCATTTGGCTTTGTCCATGAGTCCTTTATACATGTGTCTGACAATGCCTCCCCCTTTTTCACCATTATCCCCTCCCACATCCCCTCTGGTTACTGTCAGTTTGTTCTTAATTTCAGTGTCTCTGGTTATATTTTGCTTGCTTTTTGTTTTGTTGATTAGGTTCCACTTACAGGTGAGATCATATGGTATTTGTCTTTCACCACCTGGCTTGTTTCACTTAGCATAATACTCTCCAGCTCCATCCATGCTGTCTCAAAGGGTAGGAGCTCTTTCTTTCTTTCTGCTGTGTAGTATTCCATCATATAAATGTACCATAGTTTTCTGATCCACTCATTTACTGATGTACACTTAGGTTGCTTCTAGTACTTGGCTATTACAAATTGTGCTGCTATGAACATTGGTGTGCATAGGTTCTTTTGGGTTGCTGTTTCAGGATTCTTAGGGTATAATCCCAGCGGTGAAATTGCTAGGTCAAAAGGCAGTTCCACTTTCAGTTTTTTGAGAAATTTCCATATTGTTTTCCATAGTGGCGGCACCAGTCTACAATCGCACCACCAGTGTGCTAGATTTCTCTTTTCTCCATAACTTTGCCAGCACTTGTTGTTTGTTGATGATGCCAGCATCATCCTCATCCAAAAACCAGATAAAGACACAAGGAAGAAAGAAAACTATAGGCCAATATGGCTGGTGAACATAGGTGCTAAAATCCTCAGCAAAATATTGGCAAATTGCATCCAGCAATGCATTAAAAAGATCACACACAATGATCAAGTGGGATTCATCCCAGGAATGTAAGGATGGTACAATATTTGCAAATCAATCAGTGTAACACATCACATAAACAAGAGCAAAGACAAAAATCACATAATCATGCCAGTAGATGCAGAAAAAGCATTTGATAAGGTACAACACCCATTTATGATGAAAATACTCAGTGAAGTGGGAATAGAGGGAGAATACCTTGAAATAATAAAGACCACATGTGAGAGACCTACAGCCAACATTATACTCAATGGGCAAAAACTAAAAGCTTTACTTTTTTAAAACGTTTTATTTATTTATCTTTAGAGGGAAAGGGAAGGATAGAGGGAGAGAAACACTAATGTATGGTTGCCTCTTGTGCATCCCCTGCTAGGAACTGGCCTGCAACCCAGGCATGTGCCGTGATTGGGAATTGAACCATGATCCTCTGGTTTGCAAATCCACACGCAATCCACTGAGCTACACCAGGGAGGGTAAAGCTTTTTTACAAAGATCAGGAACAAGACAAGGATATCTGCTTTCACCGCTCCTATTCAACATAGTATTAGAAGTCCTAGCCACAGCAATCACACAAGAAAAAGAAATAAAAGGCATCCAAATCAGAAAGAAGGAAGCAAAACTGTCATTGTTTGCAGATGACATGATAGCGTACATAGAAAATCCTATAAACTCCACCAAAACCTACTTGATCTAATAAGTAAATATGGAAAAACAGTGAGATACAAAGTCAATAAATGTAAATCAAACACACTTTTGTACGCCAACAATAAAGTAGCAGAAACAGAAATCGAAAACAAAGATTGCATTTGATACAGCAACAAGAAAAATAAAGTACTTATGAATAAACCTAACCAAGGAGGTAAAAGACCTGTATGTAGAAAACTACATAACACTGAAGAAAGAAATTAAGGAAGATACAAACAAATGGAAACATGGACCCTGTTCATGGATTGGAAGAATTAACATCATCAAATGTCTATACTACCCTAAACAATATAGATTCAATGCAATCCCTATTAAAATACCAATGACTTATTTCACAGAGATAGAACAAACATTCCAAAAATTTACATGGAACCATAAATGACTCCAAATAATGACATCAATTTTGAGAAAGAAGAACAAAGTAGGAGGGATCACAATCCCTGATATCAAACTGATTCTGATTACAAGGCCACTGTAATCAGTCTGTTCCTAGCACTAGCATAAGAACAGACATACAGATCAATGGACAGAGTAGAGAGCCCAGAAATAAACCCAAGTTTCTATGGTCCATTAATATTCAACAAAGGGAACAGAAACATAAAATGGGGTAACAATAGCCTCTTGAACAAATGGTGTTGGGAGATCTAGATGGCTACATGCAAAAAAATGAAACTCAGCCATCAACTTACACCATATACAAAAATAAACCCAAGATAGACAAAATACATAAATATAAGTCACAACACTATAAAAGTCCTAGTGAAAACATAGAGAGGAAAATCTCAGATATTCCACACAGTAGTATTTTCACCGATATGTCTCATAGAACAAGGGACATAGAGGAAAGAATAAACAAATAGGACTCCATCAAAATAAAAAGCTTCTGCACAGCTAAAGAAAACATTAGTAAAATGAAAAGGGAACCAACAGTATGGTAAAATATATTAGCTGTTATGAGTTTTATTTCTTATTTACTATTTATAGCTTTTATTGTTATTGTATTACAGTTCTCCCAATTTCCCTTCCCTTCACTCTTCTGGCTAATCCACTCTCCACTCCCACAGTCATTCCCCACACAGTTGTCCCTGTCCACGGGTCACTCACACAGGTTCTATATTAGTCTCTTCCCATTCCTTCCACCTTTATCACCCCTTCCCATTCCCTCTAGCTGCTGTTAGCCTCTTCCATGTTTCTATGCCTCTGGTTCTATTTTGCTCATTAATTCACTTTGTTTGTTAGATTCCTTTTATAAGTGAGATCATATGGTACTTGCTTAGTTGTGTACCTATACTGTCTTCTTTTTTGTCTTCATCGTCGTCATCTTCCCTGTTCTTCCCCTACTCCTCTTCTCCCTCCCCTTCTCTCTCTCTCCTCCCCTCCTTTTCTCATTATTTTATGAAAGGGTTGTTGTGGGTATTTAATTTTATAACTTAGTGCTTAGGTTACGAAAAGCAGACTGTTACTAACTTTACAGAGCGATTATCATCATGTAGGGATGGCTGCCACGTGTCGGCCAGAGATGGGTATGAGCGAGTGTCACGGGTCTGAGTGAGTATTTGGACTTTGAAAGCAATGACAGCGCCTCTGCTTGTGTGAAGGGTTGTTACATCTGGTTAATAAAGGCACCTTTGTTTTGTTTTGTTTTGTTTTCATAGTCAAACACAATACAAAGAATGCATAGATGCTCAACAGCCATTGAAGTGTGGGGGTGCGGTATGCAGGCTTTGAAGCTATTGTCTCACCATTTGAAACCTACCCTTTTCTTTGTGGTGTGGATTGGGACTGTTCTATTTCTCTTTTGCCAGCTGGATCCCTGGTAGACTCTATTAAGGGAGATTGAAAAGCCAGAATAGGAAGAAGAGTTCATCTTTGTCTATTGTCACCTGTTCCTGGCAGGGTCACTACTAGCAATGATACATTTAGTTTTGTTTTCCAGATTGTTGGCCCCCCCATTTCACAACCTGCCTAATTATAAACCTTAAGAGTCAGCATTATCTGCCACCTAATTATGTCTCTTTTCACTTGAGTGGAACCAATTCAAGGGCAAGTGCCTTGACTTTTTATGTCTTAATCTATAGCTTTTGTTAAATCAACAAATAGAACCTCTGATTCAAAGAAGGAACAAAGTAACTATTTGTTAAGTAAACTTAAAATGAGAAAAAAAATTAGCTAAAATTGGCTTTAGATTTTTTCTTTTCTTCTGCACAGTTACATTCCATTTTTAAACAGATAGGCACTCAGTGCTTTGTCCCTTCAGGCTTTGTTGTTTCCTGCCTTTTGGTACACTGTAAATTCTTGTGGAAAGCTAGCCATGTTGTATTGGGTAATAGGAACTGATAAATAGATCTTTAATGTGAGAATTTATGTTAATCTAATAGTCGGGATGCATCCAATGTTTAACATTCTTCTAGTGTCATTATTCTGCCCTCCGTTCTTGGCTTTGGAACCTTGCTTTGTGCTGCCTCTTAGGGAGGGCCTGTGTCTTGCAGCTGTGATCCAGGCTAGTGAGTAGCAGTTTCTTATAGAGCCTGTTTCAGAGTGTAGATTTTACAAATACTTCTGTCTCATCTAAAGGAGTATTTCGTTTCTTCTTCCTATCACTGCTCTCCTTTTCTAAAGCATTCTCATCTGTTTACTTGACTCTCTGTCCCTTGTTGACTATGGATTTCTCCCCTCAGTTGAGTGAGGAAGGCTGTCCCAGGCTAGAGTGGGTTGGAGTTCACTTACCCTTCCTTGGGTAAGATTTCAGTGTTGCCCACTGGTGACGTCCTGCCCCTGCAGGACAGAGAAGGAGAAGACTCTGGAAGTGTTTCACAATGGCTGGTCTTCCCACTTCCAGGGCCACAAGAAAGACAATTCTTGACTCTTTACCATAATAACCCAGTGGAGGAAAAAATAATGAAAGTGTGATGTTCCACTATGACTTTTGCCTTGAAATTTTCTCAGTTGCACCCTAGTCTGTGCTCAGCTTCCAAGAATCAGTCAAAATTACTCATTATTTCCTACTGTTCCTCCCAGATGAGGGTGTCCATTAACTTCTGTTCCAGGTTAATGATATCTTGGATTTTATGCCTCCAGATCTACCACATTTCATGGTGGGTATTTCCCCTGAGACTTCAGTTTTATGTTAAGTCCAAACAAACAAACAAACAAACAGGCATTGATTTTGTTCTTCTTGTGTGTTTGTCTAGCTTTTCCTTGTTGTAGAACAAGAATGGGAATTTCCAAATTCTTTATATGTCATAGGTGAAGTGATGACCCCCTTCTTTAAAGGAGGAATTACAAATACTTTTACAAAGAACTAATGTTAAATTTGAGAATAAAAATAACTTGGTTTTATAAACTATTAAAAGTCATAAAAATGTACACTTTAACTTAAAATGTTTTATTAATTGGCCACTTTCTCTTTTTCCCCTGAAAATAAGTGGATAACTGCTTATACTTTTGTTTCTTCCTAACATGAAAAATGACTGTTTTATTAACCTTTTTAGTGGACAATTTTTCAAGTACAGTTGGCCCTTGCTATCCACAGGGCATTGGTTCCATGGCCCCCAATAGATATCAAAGTCTGCAGATGTTCATGTCTCTTATTTAGAATTATATTGAATTTGCATATAACCTCTGTACCTCACACCATGTAGTTTAAAACATTTTTAGATTACTTGTAACACCTAATGCAATGTAAATGCTAGGTAAATAGTTGTTATTCTGTATTGTTTAGGGCATAGTAACAAGAAAAAATGTGTACACATGTTCAGAAAAGACAATCATCATAGGCTACATAGTAGCCTACGTTCAAACTACACAGAACACATCAACAACAACATAACTTTTTTAAAAGATATTTTTGATCCACAACTGAAGTAGATAAAGAACCTTGGGTATAGAGACCCAACTGTATGGACTGTTGTCTTTAAATATCTACCAGAAACTGTGACAATTGTTTGTTTACTTTTAAAAATTTCATCTTTATTGTATTTTTCTATTACCATTTATTCCCCTTATACCTCCTCCCCTCAGCAATCTCTACAGTATGGTCCATGCCCATGAGTCCTTGTTCCTTTTTGCTCAATCCCTCATTAATGCCTCTGTTGAAATTACTAGAAATGATACTTTGGAGTCATAAAAATGAATATGGCTTTTAATCTAACTCCTCCCAATGACACTTCCCCCATCTGGAGTTTTAGATGCCTTTAGAATTTTTCTGACTGAAAGTTATTTTTGTTGTATTCTACATACACTTTTTCCTTCTGTTATACTTGAGGGAATGATTGGTCCAGATCAACTTCTCAGCATTTCTTTTTATTTGGTCAGCAGGATGCCTGCTCTTTTCTTAGAACTCTAGAAATATTTCTCAACTTTATAGAAATATAGTAGATTTATGCCTCCTGCAGTCAGTCTAAATGTAAAATTGTGAATTGTAATAATAAAACCAGTAAGAGCATTAAATAGTTTGAATGTCCATGATAATTTTTACATGTACCTTGGACAAACAGTGCTCCTCTCTGAACCTCTAACATCAACAAGTGTTCAGCTTGGAATTTCTCTATGGCTATTTAATATACATAGGTTGAAAACCAATTCTTTGTCAGGTACCATTCTAGGTACTTTGAATGCTTGTGACAAACAGCAAAGGTAAGGTTCTTGTACTCATGGATATTAATTCAAGGGACTAGAGGTAAACAATAAATAAGACATAAGAAATAAGGACACTACAAAACATCAGGTAGTGATGAATATTCTAAAACAAGTTAAAATAAGGTAATCTGACAGAGTTGTACACAGTACTTTAGAACAGGTGACTAGGGAAGGCCTGATGTCTATATGGGCAGGAGTCAGTCAGTTAAAGAAGTGAGAGATAGCTAGCAAACTTCTAAGGCAAGAATACAATTGGCATAATTAAGACACCCCTTCTCTGGAGAAAACTAGTTTTTAAAAGGGTGGTGAACAAGAGAGAAGCATAACTTGAAAAATGGAGAAGGCTGGGTCTGATTAAGTAAGAACCTGTAAAACATATAGGGAGTTCACATTTTTATTGCACATATGATCAAATACCATGGACAATTTTTTTGAATTCATGATATGGAGCTGCTTCTTTTATTCTTTAATGTGCAGGTTAAAATATACTTACCTGATAAATCACAAAGTAAATTAAACCTGTGAAATGATTTCTAATATAAAAATGCCTTTAATTTTATTTTCTCATTTCCAGGTTGCAATTTTTAGTAACAGAGTTGAAAGTATTTTCTAGTCTGTGTAAAAATTTGCATATTTGTATAATCTTGTGTAAAACTCATGTTGTTTTACTCCTATACATGAGAAAAGTGTAGCTGATGATTTTTAAATAATGTGTCATAAAGTCTTGAATTAAGCAGAGTTAAAGATGAGAGGGGAACCTAAGTTTTTAGGTATGAAGTACTCAGCTGCTTGTAACAACTACATATTTTATCCATGTAAGACGTGAATCATATGTGTATCTTTCACATAAAGTGTACCTTTATGTGAAAAGTTAATTTTTTCAACTTGTTCCCATTCTTTTATGGATAGACTCAACTCTCAAAATTGTTTTCTTTGCTTTTACAGACATTTTTCTCTATTATTGATTTTGTTATAAAATAGATCTATGATTTTTTCTCCTTTTGGGTTTTCTTGTTCCCTGCAAGAGTCATTTTACACAACAGTGCTATCAGAACTTTATATTTCATATCTTTTTCCAACTTTTGTAAGTAGTCATATTTTTCTTTTCAAGGAAATTATTTTATTTATTTGAGAATTTTATTTTTTGGCAATCCATGATAACGAATAGAAAATGTAAAGCCTTATATTAAGGTATTATTTTTATACTTTTTTTCATAAAGTATAGCACTAGAAATTCTACTAGACTTGCATACATTTCTTATTCACTAAGAAAATTTCACACCAGTTAATTGATTGAATTCATTAATATGATGAATTCATTAATTGATTGATTCATCAATATGATGATTGCTTGCCAGGTGTCAGACACTTGCTAGGTCCTGGGGAAAAAATAGAATATTACTGATCCTTCAAATTATGGATTTAACTACACTTAAAAAGAGTTTCAAACATTTGTTGAAAAGGGTATTTTTACTCCATTTTATGCTTCTACCCCCTTTGTCAAATATTAATTGACCATAGAGACATGTGTGGTTTTTTTTTTTTCCTGGGCTTTCTATTCTGTTCCATTGAACAGACCCTTCTCCAAGGAGGACATACTGAGGGCCCAGAGACATACTAAAGGATGCTCACTATCACTAGCCATCAGAGAGATGCAAATTAAAACTGCAATGAGATACTACTTCACACCAGTCAAAATGGCTATTATAAACAAATCAACAAACAAGTGCCAATGAGGTTATGAACAAAAGGGAACCCTAGTACGTTGGTGGGGATGCAGACTGGTACAGCCACTGTGGGAAACAGTATGGAATTTCCTCAAAAATCTAAAAATGGAACTGCCTTTTGATCTGGCAATTCCACTGCTAGGATTATACCCTAAGAATCCTGAAACACCAATCCAAAAAACTTATGTACTCCAATGTTCATAGCAGGACAATTTACAATAGCCAAGTGCTAGAAGCAACCTAAGTGCCCATCAGTAAATGAGTGGATTAAAAAACTATGGAACATTTACATGATAGAATACTACACAGCAGAAAGAAAGAGCTCCTACCCTTTGAGACAGCATGGATGGAACTGGAGAGCATAATGCTAAGTGAAATGAGCCAGGTGGTAAAAGACAAATACTGTATGATCTCACCTGTAAGTGGAACCTAATCAATAAAACAAAAAGCAAGCAAAATATAACCAGAGACACTGAAATTAAGAACAGACAGTAACCAGAGAGAAAGGAGGAGGGGAATAACAGGGAGAGAAGGGGGAGGGTTGTCAAGGAGCATGTATAAAGGACCCATGGGTAAAGCCAAAGAGGGGAAGAATTGAGGGCAGGAGGTGGGATTGAGTGGGACAGGGGGAAGTGGTGGTGGGAAATGGAGACAACTATACTTGAATAACAATAAAAATAGAGTTTCAAACACCTTTTATTTGTGAATTGTATCCTGGAATAGAGCCAAGGCTTTGGCATGATGACATGAACTTTGCCTCAATCACTGAAAAGAACAATATTTTAAAAATTTTTAAAAATTCAGTGGAAAATTTTAAGCCTCTTAGCATTGAGTTCTCAGCAGCTGTTGCAAGTATGGTCAACTCTCTTGATAGCCATTGTAGCTGAACTGATAAAGAGCAAGGAAGGGCAACTGGGGCCATGACTGTAAGTGTGCTTGGGACCCTCTTCTCTTCTTCATTAAGTTGCAGACTTGCTAATAAATACCACCATGTGTTTAGAGTTAAAACAGGATAAATGTTTTCATTTTTCACTGCATTAGAAAATCATACCCTTTATTGAAAGATTCTAAATCATACATCTTCCTGAAGTGACAAAAATTGATATACTAGAAGGTTCACAGAGAATTTTGACAAATAATTACTAAGATAAAGACCGAAACAAGGACAGAACTTTATTTTGCAACCCAAAGTATAATCTTTTGATATACCATTTTGACTACAAAAAAAATTCCATTTTGCTATCTAGCCTCGAGTCACAAGTGTGAATGGGTTACTTTATAATTTTTTTAAGGCTTCTTACATGATACATTGGAAACGATAGTGGTTTGGCAGTGATGTTGTCAAAGAATTTGAATGCAGGAGTAACAGCATCATCCATCAAAGCTAACTAGAAGAATAACTGTGAACTTTACAAGGTGAAGTTTTATTAGTAACATGAATAAATATTCCATACTAAGGATGGAACTGTTTGTTCATATGTAGGTAATTGATAATATGTTATATTCCAAAGTTTGTTTGGTTTGCTTTTAATAAGTTATAGAGGTGTTATGATGCAGTAGATAAATGGGGAGAAGATGGTTAGAATTTAAACAAAAGTAGTGGTTTTCAAATGCTTTTTTAAATATAAATGAGTGATTTGGTAAATATATATTTTACCTCTCTGATCCTTACTTTTCTCATTTGTAAAATGGTGAACATATGCATATGCAGTATTTCCTGAGGATCACATTGGATAATGTGAATTACTATACATGTGAAAATACATGCTTCAAAAACCCTCTACCAAACAAACATTGTTTATTATTGCTTCGAACTCAAACATCTTAACTTAGGTATAGTTTTACCAATGGTAGAGAGGTTGTGTAGTAAATGTTGGCTCTAATTTTGACTCCTTTTAACTATAAGCTTGTGATTTACATTCTTTTTGGCCAGAAGTATGTAGGCAGAAGTAACAATGTGCAAATTCTATGCCTGATGTTTAAGAAGCATCATAGGGCCAAATATGTGGTGATAGATGGTTATTTGACTTTGGGTGGTAAGCACATCATGCAATATACACGTTGCACACCTGAAATCTATATGATCTTATTAATCAGTGTCACCACAATGCTTTTAATAAACAAAGAAGCATAATGGTTTTCCACTCTTTCCCTTTCACCACTGCCATCATCATGAGAAGAGCATGCTTCTGTTTGCCTGCTGCCCCATGTTAGAGAAATAAGAAGAACTTCTACATTTTGGTCTGAGCAAAGGGATCCCAATGCTCCTATTTATAGAGATGGATAAGACTCTGGAATGTGTAGGTTAAGTGAAAAGAAAAAAAGTTATTTGGACACATAAAAATTGAGATGCTTATTAGGTGCCTGAATATAAATATCTAACAAGAAATACCATATCTGGTTCAGAAGTTGATGAGAAGTGTTCAGGATAGAAATATAATTTGGCATTCAGTATTTTATTGAGAAAACATGGGCCTGGGCAAGTTCATCTCAAGAGTGAACGTGGGCAAAAAAACCCCACGAGATCATACCTGACTAAACCGTATAATACTTTAACATTTGAAGTTCAAGCACAAAAAGAGTAGTCCGTAGAAGAAATTGAGCAAGATATCAAAGTAAGGCTAAGGTCATGAGGTCCCTGAAGATAAGTTTTCAAAAACTGTTTGTGGAGGAAAGAAGGAGGTAAGCAAATATACAAAAGTGGATGAAGAATCTGGTTGGGTGAGTTGAGGACTGAATTTGTAATCATTTGTTTTAGTAAGATAAAATTTCTTGGTGTTCTTGACTAGAAATGTTGCAGTGGTTTAAAGGGTTCAATTATTTTTGTAATTTTATGGTAGTAGAAAGAGTATGAAGAGGTAATCAGTGTGCATGGGTTGATTAGAAGGGAGTAGGAATACCTGTTCTAATTCAATAGGACTGAAGGTAAAATATGGGTATACCTTAGGTAGATTGGTGGATTTGGTGTTGGGAGTGGGGACTCTGACATTCACTTCATTGTGGCTCCTATCTCCTCAGTAAAATAGCGCAGGCAGTAAAGAAAGATTGGGGTAAAGTTGACATTTGGAAGGCTGGGGAAATTGTGAAGTGGTCATCGTGGAGTGTTGTAGAAATTAGATAATAGAAAACATAAGAAGGGCAATTAAGATTTATGGTCACAAGTCAGCAAGGATGTGATTATTCTCCCGTCATGTTCTAGTTGCTCAGGTAGAAGTATGAGTAACTGAGCTCAGATAGACCAGGGTTCGGGATTTTTCTGGTGCTAGTCCAATTGACTCTAAAATATTTTCGACATCTGTGTTACATGTTGTTGAGTCAGTTCTGACTCCTGGCAACCCTATGATTGAATGACCCAATGAATCTTATTGGTGTAACAGAATAAGATCATATAATTTGCCTAAAGGCTGATGCAGATCTAGAAAATTCTCCAGGGCACCTTTTCACCTTGTGTTACTTCAGTTTTCTAGGTCACGTTCATATTTTGGTGCCTCCATACAAACATGTATTTCTATGATTACATCAGCAAAAAAGAGAAAACATGAAAAATCACAAACTTGTTCTGTAATATTTGTACTAAAAAGGGGCACGTGCCACTTTCTTTCATGTTTCATTGGTAAAGTCACTCAGTTGAAAGTAAGACAAAACTCCCTTAGATCCAGGATATAAGAAAGACCAAAAATACTGGTGAGGATCTTCAGTACCTGTGTGAGGTGACAGTGACACTTTGGAGAATCAGAAAATGGTAAGACATTGGGTCTAGTGAGGGGATATATAGAGCCATTTGGGTGGTTGTGGAAGTTCTGGGCTTTTAGTTGTTTCTGAAACAAATAGGGCTATACAATGTTTAGATTAGTACTAATGGTTTTTTAAGGGAAATTGGGTAATCAATTCTAATTATAGTTTCTTTTTTAGGATCAGTCAGTTAAACAGCCTGAAATCAGACCCTGTGCAAACAGAGGGAGGAACAGTGTTCCCAGAAATATGCAGAAGATCTCCATAAATCTTGTTTGGAATTGTCTCTGTTAAGGGGGATACTGACAAGAGAAGACAGGGCTCTGTGAAGAAAAGACTGTTTTAGTGTTCATTAATTCTAACCCTTAATGGGAAAATACAAAGTGTTTGAAAAAATCATCACAGATTTCTTTTGAGAGTGTTTTGGAAATAAGTCAACCAGTTAATAATTAAACCTTATACCTTAAGAACCCTTATTGAATATGTGGGATGTGTGGGGTGTAAGGCAATAAGTTTTTCATCTTAGTTATTGCAAAATATAAGTCTTTGTTCAAACCCATCAAGCAGGCAAATTTGGTGGTGGGGGTAGCAATGGCAGGGTTATAGTGTTTTTTGGAATACTTATGTTGTTTTTCTGAGATCTTTATTGAAATTTGGTGTCAGAAGACATACATTTTATGACAACTTTATCATCATAGAGATGTACTGAAATTAAAATCTTGATGCCATCCTGGATTTCAGTCTGAGCTCCATAGTGTTCCAACTGTATAATCTCAGAGAAAATTAATTAACTCCCTTTATTTATTTATCTTCAAAATGAAGATCATATTATATTTAATTCACAGAGTAGCTCAGAGGAATAAATGAGTTAACTACTACAAAATTATAGATTAGTCTCTGGCAAAGTATAAGAACTCATTAAATATAACCATATTAATATCTTATATGGAGCCATTCAGGGGAAATATCATGCAATTTACTCCATAAAATAGTCATGCATTTGTTTTGCTTATCTATAAGTGCCTACCTTTTAATTTTTATTGGTACTTAATTTCAAGTGTATTTTAAATATTGTGTAGTTAAATTTGACTTTTGGTCATATATTGAGAGTTTTATCTTAATAAATTCATTCAAATTTAGTGTTTTAATTGATATAAATTGACTCATATCAATTTTGTCAGTTTATTAGTGCTTTACTTTTTAAACTGGCTTTCTTTGTTTCATGTAATATTGTTTGTTCTATGCATACTCACTCAATTTTCTTTAATCTTATAATTTATAATAGTTTTAATTTTTATAAAAATATCTTCAGCTTATATTTTTAACTGATATAATTCAGACAAAATATTATTTTCAAGTGGCTGATATTAACAAAAGAATTTAATGTGCTTTATATTTGCTATATTCCATCCATCTGAAGAACTTTCTTAATAGTCTGTCATTTCAGATACAGAAGACTTTTTATTTTTATTGTTTATTTTACATATACTATTTTTCTCTTTTACAGATTTATACAAACTGACTGCAAGTTTTGGTGTGACCTCTTTTTAGCACTTACATTTAATTATCTAAATTGTAATTGTCCTTGTTCTTTAACTCTGACCTTTATCTCTTTTTTCGTTAGATACATATGTTAAACTTTAGAAAAGTACAAAAAGTCTTAATTTGCTATTATTATGTAACTGATAGTATTTGTACTTTCTGTTGAGTCCACACAAGAAAGACAATTAAGCAAGGCCTGCTACTTTAGGGTCATATCTTCTTCCACTCAATACTCTGGAAACTGCCTCATGAATTCTGGCCTTTAGTCTGTGCACGGCGGCAAGAATGTCTGACTTTCTTCCTATATTAGTGTCTGTGTGTTTGTGTCTGCCTGTCTGGTTTTCCTTCCAAGTTGTTTAAATAATGTTTCTCTTATCTTTGTATTCCAAAATTATGTCATAATAAGTTCTTTTTCTTGGCATTCCTAAGCAAACCATGAGATCATTTATCCTATTTCTTTAGCTCAAGACCTTTAGTAATTCACATGCTTCTGATAAAGTTGGGACTGGTATCTTTTCACATCACTATCTATCTGACTTTGGTATGTATCCTTCTTTTTCAACATTTTCTGTGTGTACCCCCTTACTTTCTTCTGCATTCTAGGAGAGATTCTCTTGTTGTCCTCCAGCTTATTGATTCAATTTTCTGTAGTGTCAAATTTTCTATTCCTTTCCTACAATGTAGCCCCCTTTAAAAAAAATTACAGTATTATCACCTTTTATTTCTCTCAGTACCTTTTAATATCATTATAGCTCTGTTTTTCTCAAAAAATAAGAGCAAGTCCCTTGTGATTCACAAATAATGCAAATAACATTCCAAATTCATTCTTTTTAAAAATGTTTTTATTTATTTTTAGAGAGAGGAGAAGGGAAGGAAAAAGAGTGGGAGAGAAACATCAATGTGTGGTTGCCTCTCATGTGCCCCCTACTGGGGACCTGGCGTGTAACCCAGGCATGTGCCCTGACTGGGAATTCAACCTGTGACCCTTTCCTTCACAGGCCTGTGCTCAATCCACTGAGCTACACCAGCCAGGGCCCAAATTTATTCTTCAGTTCTTATGTTATTAACTTTCAGAAGTATTTTTGATTATGAGCCTTCCAGATATTACTACACTTCCTTGTAATATGGAAATTTTATATACTGTTTTTGTTTTTATGTAATGGCTATTACTTATTGTGCTACTAAGGCTAGGCTAAGTGCTATAGAAGTGAATTGAGCAAATAATGCAACACAGTGGAAATTCATATTTGCTCTCGATATAATAGTTGACAAATGTATAGGGTGGCAGATTGTCTCCTCCAGGAGCTTATTCAGTGTCCCAGATGACTTCTTCACATATCTCTACTAATGTGTGGATTTTTTCTTATTCTCTGCTTGTGCTTAACAGAAGAAGTAAAAACTCCAATAAATTTAATACACACACACACAGAAAAACCACAAAAGATAAAGTAGCTAAAAGGTTTTAATTGACCATGACACAAATGGAACAAATCATTTCTGCTCCTATCCCATTGAACTGAGTCGCGTGGATACATCTAACTCTGAATGAGCCTAAGGAACAAGGCCATTAGTGTGTGCCAAAGAAGGGGAATGGGTTTGGTTAACAGCTAGTGGTCTCTGAGAAACTCTCAAATGTGGCAATCTATAGTCTGTCAATATCAAAGACAGGAGAAGTAGACTAAGTAGAGTATCATTAGAAATAAATTCTCTTTAGCCCTGGCTGGTGTAGCCTGCGAACCACACGATCGCGGTTCGATTCCCAGTCAGGGCACATGCCTGGGTTGCAGGCCAGTTCCCAGAGGGGGACACACGAGAGGCAACCGTACATTGATGTTTCTCTCCTTCTCTCCTTCCTTTCCCCTCTAAAGATAAATAAATAAAATATTAAAAAAATAAAGTATATTCCCCCAATTTAAAAAAAAAGAAAGAAATTCTCTTTAAACCTGCTTGCTAAGATCGTTCTTCACACATGCATAAAATCTCAAATCTATCCCGTAACTTTTCTAACCATTTGCACACATTAGCAAATATCCCAGTCTTCAATTGCTAAATAGATAAGTCCCGTACAAGCTAATATCGAAAAGTAATTTTCTCATATAATTTAGAACTTCTTCTCTACTCATCTTCAATATGTTTTAGGCCTAAAATCTACAGTAGAGGGAGGGAGTGTTGGCCTTCGTCACTATTTCTCAGGCACATAATAGAATTATAGTGACTATTAGTTGTACGGAAATGGGGAGTCCAAGCCAATTTGTGATTTTTAAAAGAATTCGGGCTCTTGCATACATTCTCTGTTGAAGTGCAATCTTCTCTCTACCTCCTTTGCTCTGTTCTACGTAACTGAAAATTACTCATGAGGCGAAAATACATTAAACACTCAGTAGGATTTATTTCTGCCTGAATCTCTCACGTTTCCCCTTAGCCTCCTGGTTTTAGCCAAAAGCTACTTATAGAAAGTTTGAATTTTCACCAGCACCTTACAACTATCCTGCATTACCACCATATTTATTTCAGAGTTTCAACTCTCCTTCCCAGTTCTTCTCCGGGATATGAGACCTCTGTCTAAATGCAGTAGAATAGCAGGTGTAATAGTGTCTTGGGATGATGAAGAATTGTTGCAAAGTTTCTGGAATCCATTTGTGTGAGGTACAGGGATATCTATTAGGAGTGTTAAGGAGCATTGCCTTACCATAATCAAAATGGCATTTTATAAATGCCGCTTGTGTGTGTCATAACACAAGGGCCTGGGTTAAATTTCTTTTAATCCAGATTCACATGCCCTATCATTGCTGCTAATTCTTTTTGCGTTAAATTATCTGACAGCTCTAATTTTAAGTACCATTATGAGTTTTCATCTTTTATTTGGTGACTTCATGGGTATTTTTAACGTAAGTACCTTGTTCTTTTTTATTTAAATATTACATATTAGTATAGCAATACATGTATATAATTTACAAATAAAAATTTCTTCTAATTGAATACACATCCTTTAGCTTATCTAGACTTTTTCATTGTTGGATTCACAAACAAAAATGGAAACACTATTCTGATTTACAGATTTATCTGCTTTCTCTCACTTATCTAAGTCAGTTTTATTCAAAGCATGTTTTTCAAAATGACATCAGTGGGCAAATTTTTGTCACTGATCCAAAAGAAGTAAGCCAGAAATTGTAGTAAACATTTACAAATGCTTATAGAAACTGACATTGCTGCAACATCCAAGTATGAGGTCATTTCTTCAGAAATTTATTTTTACACAGGTGTTCTATGCTGTACAAGGAGGGAAATAGTCTTTCACCAAAAATAGTTCAGGAAGTACTGTTTGTGGGCTCTCTAGGACTACTCCTATGATGGTTTATTTCCTTGTTTTCCTTAGTTAGCTCCATAGAAGGCATCCCGGATCATCCTCATTAGCTATATTTTTATACTCAGAATGCTCTCTACGCCAGTTAATCTAGCGCAGTTTTGCACTCTCCTCCATCATCCCAAACTCTTTCACTGGGCTGTCAGGAACATGTTGTGTCATCAAACCTCCCTCCTCTCTTCTTAGTTTATTTTCACAAAATCACATCCATCCACCTCTGACTGATCACGTTCTATTCCATAGTACTTTTATTCCTGCAATTTTTCTCTGTCACTTTCATAAGCAGTCTGTATCTATTTTGCCCCATCAATGTGCAAATATGGTCTGATTTTTCCATTCAAAATATATCTCTATCTATTCATCCACTTTATCTTTTATCTATAATCATCTGTACCCATTCTGATACTACGTCCCTTTCCAGACACCACCTCATTCCACTCTTCTCTTTCACAAAAATAATGAATTTTGAACAACTAGTCTATTATTACTGCATGCACATCCACATTCTCTCTTCCCTCCTCTCCTCGTCTCTGTTGATACAATAAAATGCTTTTGTCAAGGAAACCTATAATTTTTATCTTGGCAAATGTTGCTTTTTCTTTCTTATCTTAATTGATGTCTCAGTAACATTTAGTATAAAATGCTACTTCTTTGTCTTAAATCAATTTATTCCTTTGTATTCTTTATCTATTATGTTTTCTTATCTGCTACTGCATTGCCCCCCGCCCCGTCCCCCGCCTAGTGGCTGGTGCCGTGTCTTTCTTTGATGCCATTTGACTGTAGGTGATTGAGTGCCCCAGTGCTCAGTCATCAAACCCCCTCCTCTGCTCTGAATTCATCGTCCTCAGGTTTCATCATTCAATTGTGTGACTACAAATAACATTGATTTGCTGAGACCCCTTGAAAGTCTATCTCCAGGCCAAACTTTTACCCTGAAAGGTAAATGTACAAACACAATAGCTTACTAGACATCTCCACTTTGATAACTAAGATGTGTGTCCAATTCAAGAAGTCCCAGTGAAATTCATGGTTTTCTTCCCCAAATCTATTATTCTCTATGCTTCCTTTTCTTGGAGAATGGCAGCAACACTAAATTCCATAAACAAAAAGCCAAGAATCTTTGTTGATTTCCATGCTTTCTTTCTCTTTTCTTTTGGCATATATTTTCAGCCCTGTTTCCAAAATATATTATAAATGCTCTCACTGCTCTTCCATTGACCCACCAACGTAATTGGCCTGACCATGGCAATCTCTGGACCAGACTCCCAAATCGTACCCCTAGCCTGCTCTCTGCTTCCTAGGTAAACCCTCTTCTCCATTCTCCTAGCTTCAGACAGAATAGATATTTGAAATATCCAATTCAAGAATCTGAACCCTACTAGAAATGTTTTTCTACATTTATAAAAACATCTAATTTATTTTCAGCGACTGATAAGCATTTAGTCCTGCTCTAGAGCAGAAGTCACTTTAATATATTTCTGTCCCTTTGTCACTCCCACTAAAATTGGCTTTCTTTTAGATAACTCAGAGCATTCGTATTAGCTGTAATAATATTCAAAAGCATTCCTTTTGCTTGTAATATTCTTCCTCCTAGAACTTCAAATTGTGGGATTTTAGTATTTATGTCTTACGTGAAAGCCCATCTCCTAACAGGTTTCACCAATACCTTAAACCAATCAGTTTAAAGGTACTTCCCCATTGCTTGGTATCACAGTTTTCTACTTTCATCAAAACATGGATCCCTAGTAAAATATTCTTGTTTTGTGTGAGAATTTTTTCTTGTTTGTCTGTACACCCCTTCTCAAACAAAATGTTCCAAAATTAGTGTTATGTCCTGCACTTACAATAGGGCTTAGAATACAGGAGACAATTGATAAATAATTTTTGAATGAATGAAGTGTAGAAACAGGTAGATTGGCAGCTATTTAGTATTACCTAGCGACTGATACAGTTATGCTGATTTAAAATCATCTCTAGTCTGTTTATCAAGATAAGAAAGATGGGAAACAATTGATATTGCATAATAAAATATTTCTGGTAGAAAAAGAAAAATAAATAAAATTTATGATATCAAAAGTTCATTTTAAAGTGCAGTTATTATAAACAAGTGAAACCTTCTTTTATAGACCTTGCAATTTCAAGAAGTTTAAAGTAAAAAAAAAATCTATTCTATTTTTACAAATTATTTGCTTTTCAATTCTAAGGACAAGGGGAAAGACTGAGTTTACTGACAAAGCAAAAATAAAATAACTTCACTAACCATGGTAATTTAGATTCCTCTAAAAAATGCTAAACTACATTTTATTACTTTAATCTATTTTGAAGTTCTAATTAAATGCCTGCATGATAAAAATGTTCTTGTTTTAGTTTTGAAAGAATTAGTGATTGTTTTATTGACTCCAACATGGAAAATGCATTTGTAGAAAAACCATTTCTGGACTCAATAACAGTGTGTTCGGTATTAAGGGCTCATGCGCTGTAGACTAGCTTCAAAGCGCATGTGTTGCATTAACTGTGTTCTCTTAAAATATCATAAAAATACATTTCCAGTTTAAATTGACATACATATTTTGAATTTGGATTTGGGGACTCCATTTTTAGGTCAGAAACTGATATTAGCACTTATTATCATTGTTATTATAAATTATTGAAAGTATTGCCTAGTGTCATCAGAAGAAAATAATTGCCACACTTCAAGTCATCATTATAGATGTCCTCTATGGTATCACATTTGACTCGCAGCAAGTTTATCTCTAATTGTTTGCACTGATATATACAGATATTCAGTGAAATGTGAATGTGAATATGTGAATATGCAAAGTGTTTCTTCCACTCATTCATATCTGTCTATATTCCCTAAATAATTGGTTGGTCTGGAAAAAAAGATAAGTTTATCTCAACTAGGATATTACTCAAAATTATTAAAAATATTATTTTCTATGCTTTTATTATTTTTACAGAAGTCTATTTAATTAGTGAACACAACTGATAACTTTTTTATCTTGATTGTATTTTCCCATTACCATTTAGTCCCCTTGTACCCTTCTCTGCCCAGCCATCAGCACACCGTTGCCTATGTCCATGAGTTCTCGTTCCTTTTCGCTCAATTCCTCCACCCCTAAACACTCCCTCCTACTAACTGTCACAACTAATATAAGCTCTGCATCATTTGATTTGAATAAGATAAAACAATGCTATCATGATTCGTGTGACTCGGTTAGAAAACCAGGGCCAGGTTACTCATTGAGTGATAACATAGGGAAAACCAGAACAAGTTCTGATGGTACAGGATCTGAGCTTCATATGAAAATGAGCCTTGATAAAGTAAGTAGGAGAAACATTAAAATGTGAACTGTGATTAAATCTCCAAAGTATATTTAGTTTTGATTGCTGTTTTCATTAGCAGTTGATAAAAGAGTAATCAAGGGATGAGTAATTAAAAAATATCAAAAAAAATTACTCTTTCAGATAATCAGACTTATCCTATCTGAGATGAATTTATCCCTAATATCCACCAGCCACTAGGGAAGTACAAAGGAAGGCTCACATGAAAGTTACAAATGAAAAATGAGACCAGTAAATTGTTAATAATATATGATCTATATTCTTCCTCTTCACCTCCATAAAATCAACATTGAAATATATATGAAAAACGTTTGTCACCAAAGTCAGCAAAATATCAAATGTATCTAGATTTAAATAAGTATTACTGTTTATGTATTAGTGTTCTTTGGTGAGTCAATGATGTCCGAGTAAATAGTAAAATAAACAAATCATAAATCAGTATAAATATATATATATTGATGTAATTTCAGGAAAAACATAAATTAACATTATTAAAATTGATACTTTAAGATAATTTTTGTCCAGCCAATAGTAACAACAATTTATGTGTTACTTAACTCATTAAAATTTTAAGATAGTCTTTTAATAAGTTCAATTTGGAGACATTTTACTCAGTTAAGCAGGGATTCCTTTAGCAAAAGAATTGTTAACCAATATTAAGATTCAGATATTAACCACGGATGCAATATTCAAACATTAGGAAACTGTAAGGAAATGTTATATATAATAATAAGGTATTATTATCATCATAGAATCAATTAAAATATTTTAATTTCACTATCCATGACTTTATCATGTCATACAATGTGTAAATTCACACAGAAGTTCTTAAATTCTTTAATTTTTGTTCAAACTACAATATTAAAAAGAAATTATTATCCAGAAATAATAATTTACTATTAATTTTTTTCCAAAATATTTTTACCAAAATTTACCTTGTTTGGTAAGGCCAGGAAAAAATCTCAATAGAAAGAATTTTGGATTGTTTGTATTTGATTCTGCTTCACAGACATGCAAATGCTTTTTTTCTTTATTTCTAATTTTCTAGAAACTCTGCTGCTTTAGTTCACATGTACTATATTTGATTTACATTTTTTATTCACATTTAAAATTAGCAAAAAATATCTCTTTAGGTTTTAAAACCTTTTAATACAATTTTATTTTACAAGGATCTATTATAGTCATGCAATCTGAGAAAGAGGTACTAAGTTTATTAATTGTCTTTCCTCTTAATTATACTGTGTGTCTTTGCCATGATAGCAGTGGAAAAACCAACAAATTACTCTGAAGTTTGGAAGTGGTGACAAGAGATGAGAAAGTTTTCCCTGGGGTCTCCACAGTGTTGATGACTTGATATTTTCATTATGCGTGGGTTGCGCCAGTGTTGAGCTTTCAATATGTTCTCTCACATGTGTCTTTAATTTAAATTTTAGCCTGCTTTTGATATGTGGGGTCCTCTAAAGCCAAAGCCAACAATAAAGAGGCGTAAGAACAATGCCATGGATAATTGTGTTCAGCTGCTCTATATCCACCCTAGATTGGTTCTGGAATGAGTCACTTACCGTGTACTGGCTTACACCCAGACTTCTTCTTAAGACTCTTCACAGCAATAGACCCTCTGCTGGAATTTCGAAGACCCTACCAGTTTAACTCATCCTCTCAGATACCTTACTCGTGTCACCAACTTTACCATCTGAAGTAGGTTTGCCACTGTAATCACACCTGCTATCATGCCGATCTCTCTCCTAGACCAAAAACTATTCTGTTCAACTTTCTTGTTACTCCTATTTCTTTGCCAAAAGAAACTACAGTTAAAATCAGCCATACTTTCTTTTCAAACATACAGTTTGTTTAAGGTAAGCTGGAATCAAAATTGTAACATGGGACCAAAGTTTCATAAGCTGTGACAGTACAACTATTTATTTAAAGAGCTATTTAATTAGATTTTTTAAAGGAGTAATGAATATTTTAAAATTATACAGGAATCTTCTTAATATTTTCACTGCCTATTAAAAACTAAGCTAATATTTAGTTCATTGTCCACTTACTTCTATGCCCCATTTGTTATTTTCCATTATGATGGAAAACCAAACTACAATCATTTAAAAAGAGTTAGAATTATATTACTCTCCAAGAAATGAGACACATTTAAAAATGTGGATCCAAGTTAATAATGCCCAAACAGTGAAGTAAATAAGCTAAAGACTTTTGAGGACAGAATTTTCATTGCCAAATGAATAAAATGAACTTTAACTATAAAAAGAATTGCTGTTATTAAGTGAAATGGTCTCATGTTGTTCCAGTGAAGGAGGTTTTTCATCTGTATTTGGAATTCATAGTATCTGGAAGAAGAAATTGAATAAAAACTGATTTTGCTACTTGGCAATGTGGACATAGATGTATTAGATACCTTGAGACAAAAGCCACCCAGAAGCAAAATATATTAAATGAAACAACAGAAAGTTAGATAACTACTGCGAGCTATAGAAAGAAGATGAAAAGCTTTAATGCATTTATAAATAGCCAAGTACCTCAGCAAATACTGGCAAGTGCTCCATAGAACAAATTTAAGAATTCTCTGAGCTGGCCACCATGTTAGTGACCTTAAGGAATTCTTTCAGAATTGACTAGTTTACAGACTTGATGATATTTGTAAGAGAGAAATGAAGGAGGACAAATAAATAAGCACTCGGAAAATGCCAAGAGAAATGAAGAGTTTTGAGGGTAAGCTCTTTGACCAGTGCATGAATGTAGGAATTGAAAAATATATTGAAAAAGAAAAAAAGAGAGAGGAAGAGAGAAAATAAAATCATGGAGTCTTCAGAAAGCTGGAAATTTAAAGATCTGTTCACCTAACCTCTCAAATATTAAACAAAGTTCTGGAGAAATGTGGATATATTTGTTCTAAGGGAAATCTAGTTAATTAAAAAATGTCTGATAATATGACTGGCTAATATAGTCATAAATCACACTAAACACTATTTGATTTTTTTACCTATATACTTAAAATAACTTTGAAGCTAAAAATGAAGTGATTTAACAGGTTGGTTTTTTTTCTTTATTGTGCATTTGATGCTGTTGTTAAAATAATAATTGCTTCAGCTATCCTTTTGTTTCTTACCTAGAATTGTCTTAAGAACAGCATACGTTAAGTAATCTTGACATTAAACATTGCATGTAATTTGGTATCAATGGATTTTGTGTATCAAATACTCTATTCAGAATAGGTAAGGAGAATGAGCTTTAACTGATTTTTTTAATGAAGAGACACAAATACCTGCTAAAGAACTACCCTAAAATATTAATCTTTAGTGAATATAGGAGCATAATAATTTCTAGAACATTTACTTTTTACAAATATTAATCTTATACTCAATCCACATCCCATACTGTAAGAATATCAAGTTTTTTTTAATTTTTTCCTTAAGAAATTTGATATGAAGGGCTTATAAAAGTGTGCCTATCATGACAAACTATCTTTGAGTGCATTCACTTAGTGACCAAACTCACATATTAAAAATAAATGAAGTCATAGGAATGATAGGAAAAAAGATACTTTAAATGTATCCCCCCGTAGCAGCAATAATCTGGCAGCCACCCATGACAAACATACTTTTGTGGGACCCTTGGGATCTAGGGAGGAAATGGCAAAGTCCTGGTGGGGCCCAACACCAAGGGGTGCTGGTTTGAGAAGGCAGGCCTATGCCCACGTGGCCAGTTTGCCAACCATGTTCTGACATACAGACCTGGAAACAACCTCGTCTCTTTATGGAGTTGGATACAGCCCCATTTGGCCTTAGTTCTGCACTGGTACCATCTGCCAAGGGACCCAGGAGGAGTCATGCCTACCTGTGCCCGGGGTAACCCTGAAGTAATCCAAGACCCAACTCCAGTAGTTCAGCTGTAGCCAAGGAGCATTCCTGCCAGCCGAGGGATCCCCTAAAAGACAGGCTGGTCTCTGTCCCCAAAGGCAGGTCCATCAACTTGTGGATCCTGAAGCAGCCCTGTAATTAATGATTGGTCTCTCTCTGCCATGGTCTGGAGACAGTCTTGCTGACTCAGAAACCAGGCAGGAGGACTCCTGCCCATTCATGACCCCAGAAGCAGGCCTGCAGGTGTCGGTCCCAGCAGCAAATCCTGATGTAACTGTATGACATGGTTTCAGCCCCCTGAGCCACAGACCAAGTCCAGTCCTGCCTCTGAAGGAACTCTGCTCAGTGACCCAAGTAGGAGCCACACTCATTCGTGTACATGGTAGGAAGCCTGGCATCTGCAGATCCAATTGCAGAGCCTCCTCCCAGCACCAGCTTTGCTGAGCAAGTACCTAAAGACAGTCCAGTGTGCCCAGGCACATGCCTTCCCAAGCCACTTGTAATAGTGCTGCCAGCTACAAAACGCCTCTGCAGACCCTACAACAGCCACATAACCTGGCCTCCACCCAAATCTACTGTTATTGTAGAGGTAATCTCATCAACCCAGGGACACAGACATGAGAAGGTCTTCACCTACTGAAATCAGTCTGTAAAGACTGGAAAAGGTGTTTGCTCCTTCAAATTCAAACACCAATGTAAGGCTACATAGGTAATGAAGAGTTGGGTGAACATTAAACCACCAAATAAGTATCTTCTGTCATAGTAATATGAAACTAGAAAGCAGTGAAAGCAGTAAAACTGGAAAATTCACAAATATATTCACAAATACACTTCTGAACAATCAACAAGTCAAAAAAGAAAGTAAACAGAAATAAAAAATTATCTTAAGAGAAACAAAGATGGAAATACATCATACCAAAACTTACAGGATGGAGAAAGCAGTTCTAGGAGGGAAATTTATGGCAATAAATTCTTATGTTAAAAAAACCTCAATCAACAACTTAACTTTACACTTAACTTTACACTTAACTTTACACTTAATCAACAACTTAACTTTACACTTAAAGGAGCAGAAAAAGAAGAACAAACAAAGCTCAAAACTAGAAGAAAGAAATAATAAAGATTAGAGCAGAAATAAATGAAATAGCAATAAGATAGAAAAAGATAAATGATTCTGAGTTGTTTTTTTGAAAAGAAAAACAATATTGACAAAGCTTTCACAAAACTAAGAAAAAAGAAGACTCAAATAAAATTAGAAATGAAAGTGAAGACATAATATACCACATAATTACAAAGGATCATAAGAGATTAATATGAACAATTACATGCCAACAAATTGGATCAGCCAGAGAAAGATTAATGCCTAGAAATATACAACCTACCAGGACTGAATCATACAAAATCTGAACAGACTAATATTATGGAAGTAGTAATCAAAATTATCCCAACAAATAAAAGCTCAGGACCAGTTGGCTTTACTGGTGAATTTTACCATACCTTTAAAGAATAAACACCAGTGCTTCTCAAACTCCTCCACAAAACTGAAGAAAAGGAAACATTTCCAAACTCAGTTTATGAGGACAGCATTATTTTCATACAAATCCAAATAAAGGTGATACAAGAAAAGAAAATTACAGGCCAGTATCCCTTTTAAATATATATGCAAAAATCCTTATCAAAACATAATGCAAGTCAAAATGTAACATACTACATTAGAATAAAAATCACATAACTTCAATAGATGCAAAGAAATCATTTAATGTTCGTGATAAAAACTCTCAACAAATTAGGTACAGAGAGAATGTATCTCAGCATAATAAAGGCCATATATAACAAGTTACAGCTAGCACAAACTCAGTCAGTGACGAAAAGTTAAAAGCTTTTACTCAGGAGCAAGAGTAGGATGCCCATTCTTACTACTTTATTCAACATATGGGGTCAAGCACAAATAACGCCCCTTTGTATTACATAAAAACATTTTATTACATAATCATAACATGTAATTCTGTGACATAAAAATATCACACTCAGGCTCATGAAATAACATTTTAGGTGAAATGTTCAAGTCACTGTGCTTCTTGCATGAGACATTTTCATTACTCTGACAACCACACTCAATGGCATTACTCCTGCCAGACCCTGTAGCACTGGAAGTTCTAGCTAGAGCATCTGGAGAAGAAAAGGAAATAAAGGGCATCCTTCTGAGCAAGGAAGGAGTAAAGTTGTCATTATTTGTAGATGATATGTCATATATAGAACACCCTGATTACCACAAAAAGAACTGTTAGAACTAATAGACAAATTCAGTAAAATTACTGGATAAAAAAAGGTACCAAAATCAATTGTTTTTCTACATATTAACACTAGGCTATCCAAAAAAGAAGTTGACCATTATGTGTAGATTTATTTCTGTGTTCTCTATTCTGTTTGATTAATCTGTGTCTGTTTTTATGATCGCACTATGCTGTTTTAATTCCTATCACTTTGTAATATAATTTTAAATTAGGAAGTGGAGATTTCTGGCCAAGATGGGGGTGTAGATAGATACACTTTGCCTCCACACAGTCAAAATAAGGACAACAACAAATTTAAAAATAATAAAAAAAATAACCTGAACTGCCAGAAAATTGAACTGTATGGAAGTCTGACAACCAAAGAGTTGAAGAGGTAACATGCATCCAGACCAGTAAAAGGAGCAGAGACAGGCAGCCCAGGCAGAGAGGATGCATGACAAGGCAGCAGCTGGAGGGCCAGGGTGGTCAAGGTGGCAACTGGCAGACAAGGTAGTCCCACATTTGTGTGCACATAAGCCTAGAGGAACCACTGGGGAGTGACACAGACCACACAACCCAGGGTTCTGATGTGGAGAAATAAAGCCTCAAAACTTCTGACTGAAAAAAACCTGTGGGGGTTGAGGCAGTGGGAAAAACTCCCAGCCTTACAGCAGAGTTTATTGGAGGGATCCACAGAGTCCTAGAACATGCACAAACCCACCCACCTGGGAATCAGCACCAGAAGAGCCCAGTTTGCTTGTGGGCAGTGGGGGAAGTGATTGAAAGCTGGCCAAGACCTAAGCAAGAGGCATTTCTCCCTCTTGGACCCCTTCCCCACAGCACCACGAAGCAGCAATATGGGTTGCCCCATCCTGATGAATACCTACTGCTCTGCCTCTTACTATGTAACAGGTGTGCCAAGGCAAAAACATATGGTCCAAATAACAGGTGAAAGCTCCAGAAAATGAAGAGAACTAAGTGATGAAGAGATAGCCAATCTATCTATCAGATGCAGAGTTCAAACACTGGTAATCAGGATGCTCACAGAAATGGTTGAGTATAGTCACAAAATGGAGGAAAAAGTGAAGGCTGTGAAAAGTAAAATAAAGAAAAATGTACAGGTAAGGGAAGGAAGGGAATGGAAGGAACAATGATGGAAAGGAAACTGGGACTCAAATCACTGGAGTGGACCAGAAGGAAGAAAAAAAATGACCAAATGAAAAACAATGAAGAAACAAGAATTCACAAAAATGAGGAGAGGCTTAGGAACCTCCAGGACATCTTCAAATGTTCCAACATCCAACTTATAGGGGTACCAGAAAGGGAAGAGGAACAGCAACAAGTGGAAAACTTATTTGAACACATAATAAAGGAGAACTTCCCCAATCTGGCAAAGGAAATGGACTTACAGTAAGTCCATGAAACCAGAGTCCCAAAGAAGTTGGACCCAAGGAAGCACACACCAAGGCACATCATAATTACGTTACCCAAGATGAAAGATGAGGAAAGAATCTTTAAGATTCTTTTAAAGC
Source organism: Sturnira hondurensis (assembly GCF_014824575.4). Lineage (NCBI taxonomy): Eukaryota > Metazoa > Chordata > Mammalia > Chiroptera > Phyllostomidae > Sturnira > Sturnira hondurensis. Next base: position 8,118,933 of record NW_028079127.1, on the reverse strand, counting down.
AACAATAGAAAACGAGACAGTTACCTACAAAGGAGTTCCCTTGCAGACAAGAAGGGGCTGGAAAGAAGTATTCAAAATCTTGAAAGAGAAGGACCTAATCCAAGATTACTCTATCCAGCAAAGCTATCACTTAGAATGGAAGATCAGGTAAAGTGCTTCCCAGATAAGGTCAAGTTAAAGGAGTTCATCGTCACCAAGCCCTTACTATATGAAGTGTTAAAAGGACTTATCTAAGAAAAAGATTAAAAATATGAACAGTAAAGTGATAACAAACTATCAACTACCAAACCTAAAAAACAAACAAACAAAAAAAAAAAACTAAGCAAACAATAGCATAGGAACAGTTTCACAGAACTGGAGACCACATGGAGGGTTATCAGTGGGGAGGGGCAAGGAGGAGAATGGGGGAAAGGTACAAGAAATAAGAAGTGTAAATGGTAGGCACAAAATAGACAGTGGGAGGTTAAGAATAATATGGGAAATAAAGAAGACAAAGAACTTATATATGTGACCCACAGACATGAACTAAGTTGGGGGAATGATGAGTGAGGGTACAGGGTGGAGGGGACAAAAGGGGAGAGAAAAATGGGATAGCTGTAGTAGCATAATCAATAAAATATATTTTTTAAAAATTAGAAAATGGAATTCCTCCAGCTTTGTTCTTTCTTTTCAATAATACTTTGGCCATTTGGGGTCTTTCATGGTTTCATACAAATTTTTAGAATCTTTAAGAAGATTTTTGTGAAAAAGCTTGTGAGATTTTTATATGGCTTTATATTGGAGAAAAGGATGAAATGCTGCCATTTGTGACAAGGCATATTCAACCTGATGACAAAAAAGACAAATCTTGTATGAACTCAGCTGTGTGTGGCATCTAAAGATGGCAAACTCACAGAATCCGAGTAAAGAGGAATGTTCAGCAGTGGAGTAAGCGAGGAGACGGCCAAAGGGTGTACATTTTCCGTTTAAAGTGAGTTAGTTCTGATCTAATGTGCAACAAGGTAACTCTAGCTCATGATACTGCATTTTATACTTGGAATTTACTACGAAGAGATCATAAGTGTTCTCACCACATACACACACACATGCAAAATGGTACCTATGTGAGTTGATAGGTGTGTTAATAGCTTGATTGTGCTAATCATTTTACAATTATATTTATATCAAATCATCACATTGTATACCTTAAGTATGTACATTTTTATTTGTCACTTATACCTCAACAAAGCTTGAAAATAAAATAAAATAAAATAAAATAAAATAAAATAAAATAAAATAAAATAAATATCTTTTTGAGGCACAAGGAACCAGTGTTCCAACAAAGAGAAAATGCAGCCTTTGACGGAAGAGGAGATCCATGTCATGTTTGAGAAGATAAAAAAATACATCTGGGAGAATCTTCAGGTGTTAGCAGGCAGGCCTGATGACACCTGCTGTTTCAGGCTACACAAGGATCAGGTGTAATATGTGAGTGAAAAAATCTTGAACTTGGTCGCCAACATCTCTGATGACAAGCTGGTATCTCTGGAGACCTGTTTCAGAAAATTCACCAAGACCCACAAACCCTGGTTATGCATAAAAGCCCTGGACCACCTTGCACCCTGTGCCAGAGACAAAGTGTGGATAAGGCCTGGAGTAGAGCAGTCCTTTCTGCATGGGAACCACGTTGTAAAACCTGAAAATACTTCTCAGTCCCAGGGAGAACTCCACGNAAATAAAATAAAATAAAATAAAATAAATATCTTTTTGAGGCACAAGGAACCAGTGTTCCAACAAAGAGAAAATGCAGCCTTTGACGGAAGAGGAGATCCATGTCATGTTTGAGAAGATAAAAAAATACATCTGGGAGAATCTTCAGGTGTTAGCAGGCAGGCCTGATGACACCTGCTGTTTCAGGCTACACAAGGATCAGGTGTAATATGTGAGTGAAAAAATCTTGAACTTGGTCGCCAACATCTCTGATGACAAGCTGGTATCTCTGGAGACCTGTTTCAGAAAATTCACCAAGACCCACAAACCCTGGTTATTCATAAAAGCCCTGGACCACCTTGCACCCTGTTCCAGAGACAAAGTGTGGATAAGGCCTGGAGTAGAGCAGTCCTTTCTGCATGGGAACCACATTGTAAAACCTGAAAATACTTCTCAGTCCCAGGGAGAACTCCACGGCAGTCATCCCTTCGGGTTTGGGGGTGGCGGCAAAGTCTACGCAAAAGACTGCAGGAAAGTAGATTCCATGGCGATTGCAGTATTTCATTAAGCAGGGGGAAATCTGTGGCACGAAGAGACATTGTCTTGAAAGAAAAGCATCGCAAGGACTCATGGCTGTGTGGAAGAGCCTAGCTTTGTTTCCTGTGTCTGTGCTGGCTCCCCCATCATGTTGAATTGTGTCAACACTGTGACCTCTCCAGGGACTTATTAGTTTTATAGTCTCTCTCTTATGGACAAATGCAAGCTGGATTTATATTAAGCAGAAATGGTTCAAAAATGGAGTTTTGGATCTTTGTATTTGTTACTAAGTAAGATGTTGTGTTTTACATTTCAATCAGAGGGCTTCTGGTTTTCAGTAAAATGTTCTAAACCATTGGAATTGAGGACAAGAATGGCTTATCATTGTTATCTGTGATAACACTGTTTTCTAAACCCGTAATAAGAACACAACAAGTTTTCTTATTTATGTATTAATACTATGAAAGATATTGCTATACCCAAGTAGTAGGCCATGCCTGGTATTTTACAAATGAAACATGGATAAAATACTAAGAGCAGTTTATGCTGCTGATTTTCCTCATGGTAGGTGCTATTCAGTGTGGAAGAAGACAGATTCAAAACATAGTTCAAGTACCTATTGGTTATACAATGCTTCATCTGATTTATTAAACTTTAATGAACTTCATTCTCTTTTCTTTGAAAAAAACAGCTTTTGCCATATATCTAAGAATGTTTTTTTAGAATTAGAAACTGTGATTGTGAAGTACCTAGGACAGTGCCTGGAAAATGATAGGTGTTGAATAATTGCTAAGGACTATTTTTATGTTGCATATACTGAGTGTTCCTGCTACTAAGAACAGGATCTAATGAGTATAATTTGATTATATCATTTTGTTTTTTCCAAGCTGTTTTCTCAATCTTTCTCTTTTTTTGGATGGTGTGATCACAGTCTAAATTTTATTTCACTTTAAAAAGATTTTTATTTATTATTTTTTAGACAGAGGGGAAGGGAAGGAGGGAGAGAAATATCAGTCTGTGGTTGGCCTCTTGCCCACCCCCTACTGGGGACCTGGCCTGCAACCCAGGCATGTGCGCTGACTGGGAATCAAACTGGCAACCCTTTAGGTCACAGGCTGACACTCAATCCATTGAGCTACACCAGCCAGGGCTCACTCTGAATTTTATTTTCATCAATTTGGTTTCCTAAAATGTTTTCTTTATGAAACCTTAATGGACTGGACAAAAAAGCATTAATCAGAGACCCTGAAATAATTTACCTCTTCTATTTTTCTTTCACATGCCTCCCAAAATAATTTATAGAATTATTTAAAAATTTAAATAAAAGACATCTCACAAATATTTAAAACTGCCTGTATTGTAAAACAGTTTCTCTCATTAATATCCTATTTTAAATTCCAAAGGTGACATCTCTAAAATTATAGCATTTTCATCATAAATACATAAATAAATAAATATCTCTCTAAAATAAAAAAAAATTATTAGCATTAAATGTTATTTTTCTTCAAAATAACAATTATATTTTTAATTCCTTTGCTCATCCATTAATGGATGTGAAGTTCTATTAGATATATTTTCCTTAGAGGAATATAGAGAATATATTCTCTCCATATTCCTAAAGTTGTATTAGATATATATTTCTCTAGAGCAATATAGGGAAATTTAGAAAGTGTTATCGTTTTATTCTGAAATACTAGCTAATCCAGTTTTGTCAGCGAGTCTAAGAATTTCCCAGTAGCAGCACATATCTAAATAGAAAGTCACTTTCTGACTATGAGGGCATATTTAGGGGGCAAATCTATACTGAGCTAAATGCTGGTAAATTTCAAGGGCAATTTTCAGAAACTAATGTGTAAAATAATAAAGAAAAACTCTGAACAGATGTTCCTGATTAAGTCCTGTGGCCAGAAGGCATCTCAAACATTTGGATGTGTTGGCTCATAGGAATAGGCCCAATTTCTTTAGCATGAGATTCAATACCTTCAAAACTCTGCCTACCTCTCACATATTTACAGAATAATTAAAAATCTTAAAATTCTCTGCACACCTACCTTGTACATGAGATGGAAGTTTTCTTATAAAGCTTCCTTGCCTAGAATATTCTACTAGTTTATATGATAACCATTTTACTTTACCTAGCTGGGCTAATTCCAACTGTTCCTTTAAGACACATTGTAAGTAAGGCAGAGAAATACGCACCCCAGCCCTCCACTTTGCCAACAATCACCCATCCTGTGTGTATTTTTATAATGATCAGATTTGATTAAACACTATGATAGTACAATATTGGACATTCATCGTCTCAAAATGATTCTTTATGCTATTAAAAGCAAATATCCAATAAAATTTATTATGTCTTTGAAAGTTCCTTTAATTATTTTAAGATTTAGTACTACATCAGGTAGATAAAGTTTTGCATGAATTAAATATTTTCCAAATGTAGGGCTCACACTTTAAATAAATTTCATTTTCTATGGATTCAGGAATGCCAGAGTAAAGAGGGAGTACAGGTTGACAAAAATAATTGAGAAATACTTTTGTAATTCTGTTTGGGATACATCAATCATGATATTAGCCAAAACTTATAAAACACTTAACTATTTTAAATCATAGCACCACTACAATTTTATAAAGTAAGTGCATTTTCTGTCCTTGTTTTATGGGTCAGGGAACCTGAAAGAGAAAGTGGTACAAAGCCATGTCAATTTTCACATGATAGATACTTGTAGGGATTTGACCCTTGGCAGTCTGGCTCGCAAAGCCTGTGCTCTTAAAGGACATTTTTTTTATCTCTTTTCTGCACGAAGAGAATAAACTACATTTTATTAATGAAACCTATAATGTTTTACACATCTTTAAAATGTTTCATTCATATCAAAATAATGTTAAATATAGTTTTTCTAGGCATATCAATGAAGAGCAATATAACAACTTTGTTCTAAAAAATGCATTGTATACTGCCCCCTTAGTAGCCCTTGGAATTGTTTTATTATAGGAGGTATAAAGCTCACACATCAATTTGGTAGTTTGCTTTTTTAAAATTGTATTTGCCATCATTATTGTAAGAATGGTGGAGTTTCCACTGGAGAATTTAAAACTGCTTCAATTTAAAGCAAAAGCACTTATGGAAAAAAAAAGAAACTAGAAGTAACTTCTTATTTCAGTGAAAGATTGATTTCTACACAGAATGAGGGTGCAATATACAATTGTATTATTGGTATAGGCTTCAGGCCTGGTTTAGAAATGTTATTTTTGAAAGATACTAAATTGCCTCTATATTGCTACCTCCATTCTGTTCAAAATATTTTGCCTTAAAAATTTACTTGTTATTTCTTTCATTTGTTAAAGTAAAAATGTATGGACAATACAAGGAATTAATACTAAAACTTTTTACTAATAAAAAAGGCATTGAAATTTAACATCTATTACAAATTTGTTAGTAATCCAGTTATTTATATTTGCTAAAATCAGTTTGTAAATCACACATAAAAGTAATAGAACAAGACAGTACTTAGTTACCTTTCTATTAATATTCTATGTCCTCACGCAGGTAATGAATACTTACTCTTGTCTCACAGTCTGACTGCCACAGGTTTGAAAACATGCAAGTTTCCAACTTCAAAAAATATGCGACTATTTTTAGATACAGTAATTGTCAAAAATTCATCCAGCTGACCAACCTCTGAAATATTTCAAAATCCTGCTCTGTTACACTCGGTCCCACGTGATGACCATTAGGGCACCTACGCGGCTACTGTTTCCTTAGGCAAAAAGTGCTGGAATATTTCCAAGCAGAACCATAATGTTTCAAAATTTACACAGAACTTTGAAACCACTAATCCAGTTACTTCATCTTGTCGAATATGAATTTTGTATAAAACCTGAGTGTGAGTAAAAGCAGTGTGTCGCTGGGACCCTGCCCGGAGCTTGATCGCCATCCTGGGAAAGTCCCCAGTCTATGAGGGCGCAGTTCCCTGGGAACTTGTCAGCCACTATAATTAAACTGGCTGATGATCAATGCGGTAAAATTAAGTTTGTGTCTAACCAAATAAACTCGTTGTGAATTTTATGCACATATTCATAATTTCTGTTCATTTTGTAAGATGAGAGAGGTAGACTAGATGCCATATAAGGTCTTCTTCAGCCCTGTAATCCTGAGTAGAGTTTATGTGCACGTTTTCCCTAATAATTTGCAAGAAGTCTCTTTAGGTATGTATAGAATGTCTGTATATATATACAAGATCTGTCAAGAAAATCTCCAGTCATGTACTATGAAAAATAGGGACATTTATTGAAGAAGACACAAGACACAAGAAGCATTGTACATAGGACAATGACGCCTCAGTCCCCTTTCAAAGTGGGCACCTTGGGAGCTCACACAGTTCTCCCAGTCACCATCAGCTGCACTGTCATATTTTCTTGAACCTCATAAACAGTCTGAAATCTCTACCCTTTCAAAGGTGATTTTAGTTCTGGGGAAATCTAGAAGTAGCAGGGTGTCAAATCTGGGTTGTGAGGGGGCTGAGTCACCTGGGTTATTTGACACTTTGCCAAAAAACTGCAGGAGACCTGATGCATGAGTGGATGCATTGGCATGAAGAAGCCGCCAATCACTACCTTCCCATAGCTGGGGCCTTCTGAATCATCCGAATAGTTTCTGTGGAGAAATGTTCAAGTTTAATGCAAAATTTGATGCAGGTTTGTAATTCTGCTCCCTCAGTCATTTTGAATGTGACAGCCACAGGGTACACATGCTCACTCAATGGCATCTGCCACCCCACTGACTAGTACAATGAAGTCGCCATTGTTCACCCATATGCATTTCAGTCCACTCTCCTTGGCTGCCGGGTTACATCAATGTTGCACAAACCTTTCTCATTATATTAACTATGGTTGGATTTTTTCCAGACAGATCTCATATATATATATATATATATATATATATATATATATATATACACACACACACACATATACACATATACATACAAATATTATGTATCTTTTATTCTTCTTAACTGTAGCTATATTTGTATTTATGTATCCAGTAACAAAGTGACTTCATTCATACAAATTAGACTTTACTGTTTCTTTGAGTAGTTTTAGTTTAGGCGATCTTTTATTTTCCAATTTCTTTATCTGTAATATATTTATAATTCTGACTATGCCACATTGGTTGTTGATAAGGTTACCTACATTTTTAAATTAATTCATCAAGTACTTACTGTCTCATTCTATGTGGTAGGCACGTAGCTGGGTATTGGGAATACAGTGGTAAGCAAGAGAGATAATATCACATGCATTCTAGTGTATGTGAAACCAGTTTATTAACTGTAAAAAGAAAATATTGTTATTATCAAGGTAACTTACCCTGGGATTGTTCAAAATTATATAAATAGTGGGGTTTTTTATTAATTTTTAAAGTCAAGGCTCTTCTACCACCTAGGAACTTGAAAACAGGTCTCTAAGATTTTTGCCTACAATGTATACATTCTCCAGCAGCTGTAATTCTGATAACAGCATCCTTCATCATCTGCAGTCGCGTACTGGTTTTTGTGTTTAGTTTATAGACTGTAACTTCAGGTGAATAGTTAACAGACTTAGTTTTTTCCTGTGTGTTAGTTGCTCTTTTCACCTTAACAGTAATTACGACATTGTAAGAAAAGGATCAGCTCAAGCAGATTTGAAATATCTATAAGCTGAAATAAAAGGGCTATTGAGAATCCATATATTTGTGATGACGACTATTTCTGAAGCCAAAATAGGAAAAGTGATTGATAAAGACTATGAGATGGGGGCCTCTAATATCTCGCCAAGATCAGTCAATGGGTAACTAGCTGCCTGCACAAGACTGTTGTTCCATAGAGCATTAGGTAGACCATCCGTAAAGGGATACAAAGGATGGAACAAGTAAAAGAAATAAGGCAGAATGGAAAATTAAATACAGAATAGAGTAATAGGTGTGGTTACAGGCCCAAGGAATTGACTAGAAACAAACATACTGGAGGCTTACTAAATATCTTATGGGAGTATGTTTTATTGCTTTTTATTGTATTTAACTTTTTAATCCTCACCTAAGAACATGTCCATCTATTTTAGAGAGAGGAGAAGGGAGAAAGATAGGGAGAGAAACGTCAATAAAAGATAAAACATTAATCGGCTGCCTCTCATATGCACCTTGACCCATGATCAATCTTGCAATCCAGGCATGTGCCCTGACTGAGAACTTAACCTGTGACCCCTCAATTCATGGCATGACACCCAACCAACTGAGCCACACCAGCCAGTGCTGGGGGGAAGGCGTTAAGTTTAATGAAAACTTTGTTTGAAACTAAAATGAGTATACTAGCTTTCACATCCTAAGGCATTATACTAGCTTTCACATCCTAAGGCACTATAAACTTGCATAAGAGTATAGAAAAGTTTTCAAGGCACATCAGATTGTAATCCCAATGACTATTTTAAATGTAGCCATGGAAAATTGTCAGAGACAATTCTATACAGATGTTCTAGCATAGTAAGGTAAAGCCCCACTGCCACTGTCCTGGCGATGTCCTTATACTTTAGAGTAACAAGAAGCTCTCTTTCCAAAGGATGGTGAGTAGATGTACTGACAGCTCCATAAAGCACATTGCCTCTTAAGAGTTGGGGTTCCTTTCCTGTGTCAAACCCCACTGTACATTCAGGTAATATCTGGCCCACATCGTATTGTTGGATTTGGGCGACAAAGAACTGATGAAAACTGTTATGACTGATGTTTTTGACCATTTGATTCAGGAGTCTTGTGACATTCTGTCAGAATACTGTGTCGGACTAACATTTTATCTGGCCAGTGAGTCAGAATCTCAGACTCTCATCATTATCCAACATAACAATGGTAACAGACAAGGAGATTCCCCCCAGAGGAAAGGCATAAGGTCTAATTGACGATTCTTCTCTGTAGCTAGGCTAGAAGGATCTTCATGATACCTGATTTGTAGAAGGGCAGAATTGTCATAAGTCACAGCTACTGTTTATTTCCCTTCTCCTTTTTGAGTAGAATTTTATTGCAAATAATTCAATAGTGTTTCATTACTGGATCTTGAGTGCGATGAAGATATATTACTTGTTGTTCAGTGTTTATATTTGAGGGCTATATATCTCTGTCCTAACAGATTGTAGACTTAGTCTGGGTTGTATTTTGAGTTGTGTTTCTTGCATAAGGATCTTAGGGCATTAAATATGCTGCAAGAAATTTTTAAATAAACATGGAGATTAACATTCTTCATTTTGGTGGATATTGCTAGCTCTTTATTAAAAATGTTATTTTCATCTTGCAAACACTTTGCCTGTAATACCTAGCTTCCTTCACAATCAAGTGGGAACCATGGGACTGTATTTTAGCAGTAAATATGAGCATAAGTTCACGTGCCTATTTCAGACCCAAGACTTTTAAGGTTCACGTGTGCCCCTACCACCATCCCACAAGCTTTCCCACCAAATAGGTGCAGATAAGAATGTAATCCTAGAAAATGGTAGAGCTGCAAGCTGAAATGAGTTTGAGTTTTTGATTCACAACATAAAATGAAAGTTTCCTGTCATCCAGGAACACCTGTTACGGACTATTACGTGAACAGAAAATAACATTCTATTATGCTTAAGATCCTGTCTATTTTTAGTTTCTCATACTAGCTAGAGTTATCTAACTAATAAAATGTTGCAACTTAACAAGAAAACAGACCAGTCTAATCTGTCTTCAGTCTTTAATGGTTTTGCTGTAAGGAACTGGTAATGACTCTGTTTCTAAGGGGGGTTCATACAACCATCCCGTTTTAGTTCTCAGAAGATTATTAACAGTACAATCAGCTATTTTATTTTGCCAGAAACTATATTGGTAGAGATAGAACTACATCTGTTAGATTCTAAACTGTCTTATTACAATGATCTGAATAGAGAGAATATTTAAGGACATCCTAAATAATTGAGATTTTCCCTTAGTATAAATTATATACATCTTTAGAACTTGTTTTGATTCTTATAATGAATAATATAGTTTTATTCAACTTGAGAAAAATATAACTTTTGTGGAGATCCACTCTATTTTTAAAAAAGTTTACATATTCAATGAATGCATTTGTGAAGTGCTGAAGGAGAAAGAAGTTACTCACCTGGGCAGATCAACTGTATCAATTTAGGCAAGCAGTATCACAGACATAATTGATTTATATACAATATTAACTCTAGGAAACAATCATCAAAACAATCTAATCTGTTATTCTGTCTAGGCAAAGTACAAGTGTATAAGAATCTTCTAAGAGTTACAGTCATCTATAATATGTGTAGCTGATTAATAAAATTAATACAGTTTTATTAGTAAAGTAAGAATAGGTCAATGATATTGTTATGAGAAAGCAGATGAGATAGGATCCATAGTAGAAGTAGATTACCCTTGAATAAGAGGGTATATTTTTAATTTGCTTAATGAAACTTTCACCTCACATGGTCTTTAGCATTTTTTTCACATTAGACTAGAGCCACTGATATGTAAAGTGTGGTGACTCTGGTATCAGTGTAAACGTAGTCCTTCCATAGTTTGTGCTTTAAGTAAAATAAATATAATGTTGCCAGTAGTCTTTATTCACAACATATTTCATAGTTTATCAATGGCTTATTCCTATGATTATCATAATATATTGAAAGTCCAAAATCTTTTGTTGTTGATCAAAACAAAAATGGTGCTGAAAGCAAGAGAAATAAACACAGGGTTTAAGAAAAGTTAGGCAATCAAAAGTTTAGACACCAGTGATCCAAAGTTTTGACATCACTAATCTTTTTTAAAAAATTTTATTTAACTCTTGTTCAAGTACAGTTTTCTTTCTTGTATTCCCAGGCCTGCCCCCCCAGTGCTCCCCATCTCCCTCCCATCTCCGCCCCCCACCTTAGTTATTGTCCATGTGTCCTTTATACTTGCTCACGTGAGTCCTTCCCCTTTTCTCCTGTGATTCTCTCCCCTCTGGATCCTGCCAGCACCTTCTGTATTACAGTGTCTTTGCTTACATTTTGCTTGCTTGTTTGTTTTATTGTTTAGATTCCTGTTAAAGGTGATATCATATGGTATTTGTCTTTCACCGCCTGGCTTGTTTCATTCAGCATAATGCTTTCCAGTTCCATCCATGATGTTGCAAAGGGTAGGAGCTCCTTCCTTTCTGCAGCATAGAATTCCATTGTGTAAATGTACCATAGTTTTTTGATCCAGTCATTTACCGATGGGCATCTAGGTTGCTTCCAACTCTTGGCTATTGTAAATTGTGCTGCTATGAACATCGGGGTGCATAGGTTCTTTTGGATTGGTGCTTCGGGGTTCTTAGGATATAATCCTAATAGTGGAATTGCTGGGTCAAAAGGCACATCCATTTTTAGCTTTCTTAGAAAATTCCATACTGTTTTCCATAGTGCTTGTACTAGACTGCAATCCCACCAACTGTGAACTAGGGTCCCCTTTTCCCCACAACCTCTCCAACACTTGTTGTTTGTTTCTTTGTTTATGGTAGCCATTCTGACTGGTGATAAGTGATATCTCATTGTGGTTTTGATTTGCATCTCTCTGATAGCTAGTGGTATCAAGCTTCTTTTCATGTGTCTCTGGATTCTCTGTATGTCCTCCTTGGAGAAGTGTCTGTTCAAGTCCTTTGTCCATTTTTTAATTAAGTTGCTCATCTTCCTTCAGTGGAGTTGTGTGAGTTCTTTGTATATTTTGGAGATTAAACCTTTGTCTGAGGTGTCATTGGAGAATATGTTTTCCCAGACTGCTGCTTCTCTTTTTATCTTGATACTGTTTTCCTTGGCCATGCAGAAGCTTTTAATTTTGATGAGATCCCATTTATTTATTCTTTCCTTTATGTCCCTTGCTCTGGGGGATGTATCAGTAAAAATATTGCTATGTGGAATATCTGAGATTTTCCTGCCAATGCTCTCCTCCAGGCTTTAATGGTTTCACGGCTTATTTTTAAGTCTTTTGTCCACCTTGAATTAATTTTGGTGTATGGTGTAAGTTGGTGCTCAAGTTTCATTTTTTTTTGCATGTAGCTGTCCAGTTCTCCCAACACTATTTGTTGAAGAGGCTATCTTTACTCCATTTTATGTAACTGTCCCCTTTGTCAAATATTAGTTGAGTGTAGAGAGCTGGGTTTATTTCTGGGCTCTCTGTTTTATTCCATTGATCTATGTGCCTGTTTTTATGCCAGTATCAGGCTGTTTTGATTACAGTGGCCTTGTAATAAAGTTTGATATCAGGTATTGTGATCCCTCCTACTTTGTTCTTCTTTCTCAAAATTGTGGCTGCTATTCGGGGTCTTTTACAGTTCCAAATAAATTTCTGAAGTGTTTGTTCTAAGTCTGTTAAATATGCCATTGGATCTTTAATAGATATTGCATTGAATCTGTAAATTGCTTTGGGTAGTATGGACATTTTGATGATGTTAATTCTTCCAATCCATGAACACGGTATATGTTTCCATTTGTTTCTTTCTTCCTTGATTTCTTTCTTCAGTGTTGTGTAGTTTTCTGTATACAGGTCTTTTATCTCCTTGGTTAGGTTTATTCCCAGATATTTGATTTTTTTTAGCTATATCGAATGGGACTTTTTTCTTGACTTCTGCTTCTGCTGTTTCATTGTTGGTATACAAAAATGCCTTTGATTTCTGGATATTGACTTTGTATCCCTCTGTTTTGCCAAATTCATCTATTACTTCGAGCAGTTTTTTGGGAGAGACTATAGGCTTCTCCATGTACACTATCATGTCATCTGCAAACAATGCCAGTTTTGTTTCCTCCTTTCCGATTTGGATGCCTTTTATTTCCTTTTCTTTTCCGATTGCTGTGGCTAGAACTTCCAATACTATATTGAATAGAGGTGGTGAAACTGGACAACCTTGTCTTGTTCTTGATCTTAATGGAAAAGATTTTAGTTTTTGCCCGTTGAGTATGATGTTGGCTGTAGGTCTTTCATATATGGCCTTTATTATATTGAGGAATGCTCCCTCTATTCCCACTTTGCTGAGTACCTTTATCATAAATGGGTATTGCACCTTATCAAAAGCTTTTTCCACGTCTATTGATATGATCATGTGGTTTTTGTCTTTGCTTTTGTTTATGTGGTGTATTACACTTACTGATTTACAAATATTGAGCCATCCTTGCATCCCTGGGATGAATCCCACTTGGTCGTGGTGTATGAGCTTTTTGATGTATTGTTGGATGTGATTTGCCAATATTTTATTGAGAATTTTAGCGTATATGTTCATCAGCGATATTGGCCTGAAGTTTTCTTTCTTTGTTGTGTCTCTATCTGGTTTTGGAATTAGGATGATGCTGGCTTCATAAAAAGAGTTTGGGAGTTTTCCCTCCTTTTGGATTTTTTTGAATAGTCTGTGAAGAATAGGGGTTAGTTCTTCCTTAAAAGCTTTGTAGAATTCTCCTGTGAAACCATCTGGTCCAGGGCTTTTGTGTGATGGGATTTTTTTATTACTTCTTCAATTTCATCTGCTCTTATTGGCCTGTTCAGGTTTTCTGCTTCTTTTTCATTGAGTTTTGGAAGATTATAATTTTCTAGAAATTTGTCCATTTCACCTAGGTTTTCAAATTTCTTGGCATAGAGGTCTGCATACTAATTCCTTACAATCCCTTCTATTTCTGTGGTATCAGTTGTAATCTCTCCTCTTTCATTTCTGATTTTGTTTATTTGGGTCCTCTCTCTTTTTTCTTGATGAGCCTTCTTCAAGGTTTGTCTATTTTGTTTATCTTTTCAAAAAACCAACTCCTAGGTTCATTGATCCTTAGAATTGTGCTTTTAGTCTCTATGTCATTTAATTCTGCTCTGATCTTGGTTATTTCCTTCCTTCTACTTCCTCTGGACTGTCTTTGTTGTTGTTCCTTGAGTTCTTGCAGGCCTTGGGTTAGGTTGTTTGTTTGAGATGTTTCTATTTTCTTTAGGTAAGCCTGTATTGCTATGAACTTCCCTCTCAGGACTGCCTTCACTGTGTCCCATAAGTTTTGGGTTGTAATGAGTTCATTTTCATTTGTTTCCAGAAGCTTTTTTATTTCTTCCCTGATTTCTATCTTGACCTATTCCTTGTTTAATAGCATACCATTCAGTCTCCATGCTTTGGGGTGTTTTGGGTTTTTTCCTGTTGGGTTAGTTTCCAATTTCAGTCCCTTATGATCAGAGAAAATGCTTGGTATGATTTCTATTTTCCTAAATTTGTTGAGTCTCGTTTTGCGTCCTATCATGTGGTCTATCTTGGAAAATGTTCCATGTGCATTTGAAAAGAATGTGTATTTAGCTTCTTTGAGATGAAGGGCTCTATATATATCAATTAGGTCCACTTCATCTAGAGTGTCACTTAATGCTGCAATATCTTTGTTGATATTTTGTTTGGAAGATCTGTCCATTTTTGACAGTGGGGTGTTAAAATCCCCTACTATAATTGTGTTGCTGTCAATACCTTTCTTGAGGTCCTCTAGGATTTTCTTTATATATTTGGGTGCTCCTGTGTTGGGTGCATATATATTTATGATGTTGATGTCTTCTTGGTGGATTCTTCCCTTGAGTAATATGAAGTGACCTTCTGGGTCTCTCTTTATGGCCCTGTGTTTGAAGTCTATTTTGTCTGATATGAGAATTGCTACCCCGGCTTTTTTTTGTTGTCCATTTGCTTGGAATATTTGTTTCCATCCTTTCATTTTCAGTCTGTGGTGGTCTTTTGACCTGAGGTGGGTCTCTTGTAGGCAGCATATGTGTGGATCATGCTTTCTTATCCATTCAGCTATTCTGTGTCTTTTAATTGGTGCATTTAATCCATTTACATTTAAGGTTATTATTGAAAGGTACTTCATTGACATTTATGTACCTGTGTTCTTCTCTGTCTATCTGTTTTCCTTCCTTTCCTTAAAGCAGCCCTTTTAGTAATTCTTGTAGAGCTGGTTTGGTGGAAGCATATTCTTTTAGACTTCTTTTGTCTTGGAAGCTCTTTATTTGGCCTTCTATCTTGATTGAGAGCCTTGCTGGGTACAATAGCCTTGGTTGTAGGCCTCTGTTTCTAATTACTTGGAATATTTCTTGCCATTCTCTTCTTGCTTGGAATGTTTCCATTGAGAAGTCAGTAGCCAACCTTATTGGGGCTCCCTTGTATGTTACTTCCTTTTTCTCCCTTGCTGCCTTTAGGATTCTCTCTTTGTCTTGGAGGTTTGCCATTTTAATGATGATGTGTCTTGCAAAAGGCCTCTTCAGGTTCCACCTGCTTTGAACTTTCTGGGATTCCTGGATCCATGTGACTTTATCTCTCCTCAACTTAGGAAAATTTTCTGTTATTACTCTTTCAAGTGGGTTTTCTATTCCTTGTTCCTCTTCTTCTCCTTCTGGTATTCCTATTATTTGGATATTATTATGTTTCATGTTGTCTTGCATTTCTCTTAAATTCTCCTCATTTTTTCTGATTCTCTTTTCCCTTTCTTGGTCTGCCTGGGAGATTCTTTCTATCCTGTCTTCTGTCTCACTTATGCGATCTTCTGCCGTATCGATTCTATTCTTCATACCTTCTTCTGTGTTCTTCAGTTCAGAAATTGTATTCTTCATTTTCTCTTGGCCTTTGCTGAGAGTTTCTATTTACTTTTTCATGTTGGTATAGTTTGCAGAGAGTTCATTGTAGCTCCCCTGTAGTTTCTGGCAGCTTGTGGTAAGCTCTTTGAATTTCCTGATAACCAGTGCTTTGAATTCCACATCTGATAGTTGACTTGCCTCTATTTCATCTAACATTCTTTCTGAGGCTTCCTCCTTTTCTTTCATTTGAGGATTGTTTCTTTGTCTTCCCATTGTTTGTGATACTCTTCTTGTTGTCCTCAGCTTCTTAAATTGATCTATTCTGATTCCCTGGATTTATGGTGTGAACTTCTGTGGTAGGATACCAGTGAAATTCAGTGGTGCAATCTCCTGCATGTATCTTGGTGTTCTCCGCTTCCACCTACTCCTTTCTTTATTGTGCGTGTGTGATCGGTTGGAGGGGGAGGCAAAATGGTTTATGATAGCGGAAGATTATTTTATGTTATTTACAGAGACAGTCGGCAGAGATGAAATAGACAATCCTTAGGCTATGCATAGAGTTAACCGTGTTCTTCGACCCAGCTTGCCACTTTTATGAAAAGATGGAGATAAGTTAAGTCTCTTGTTGGGAAGGGGGCGGGGCTTGTAAGTTGTATCTAGAAAGTAGTGTGGTTGTGGGTGGTCAGATTTGAGGTAAGGTGAGAGTACAGGTTAGTAACTGGGTGTAGCATGTGAGTAAATAGAGTAATAGAGTTCAGGCACCTGTAAGGTGGTCTAAGGTCCAAGAGATGTGTTATGAAGTATTACTGTTGTACAGAACAACTCTTATTTACAATAATATTTGAGCAACACTCACATGATAGATTCTATGTGATCTGTCTAGGGGATTATAGAGCTTGGGTAGTATGGCAAAGGAAAGCAAGTGAAGTATAGAAAATTAGCGATACACTGCGGAGGAAAGAGCAGTGGGATCCTGTCAGGTAGTACAATATAACCAGCCAGGACTAAGAAACCTGTGCAGAAAGAGAAAGGATACAAAGATATTCTTAAAATAAAAAAAGAAGTAAGAATGATTCAAAAAAATAATAAAACACCTAAAAGAAAACTAAGCAACACACAAACAATCCAACACACACACACACACACACACACACACACACACACAGAAAAGTCAGGAGAAAAGAGGAATAAGCAGAAAATTTGGGAAGAACGGAAGGACTAAACCTGGACAAAAAGAAAAAGAAATGAAGGACAGAGTATTGAAAGATAGAGCAACAATACAGTTTAAAAGATGTAAGATTACTTACAAAAGAAGTTGAGAGAGGGAAAAAAAGGGGGAAGGGGAAAACCCCCCCACACACACACATTAAAAAAAAAAAGGCAGCACCCTTCCTTTGTCGGTTTCAAACTGTCCAAACCAGTTTTTCTGGTTGTGGTGTCTCTGAGGGCAGGTATGCAGGCGCGGGAGAGCAGGGTGCCTGATTGGGAGGCCCTGAGGCAAGCTGCTGTCTTAGAGCCCCCCTCAGTTCACTTTCCAATAGAGACTTCTCCACAAAGCCTGCCTCTCAGCCCAGCCCAATCCCAAAAGACCAGCAACGACAGTGTCCTTCTTAAATCCCCCGGGCTGGTGGGCTGGTGGGCTGGCAGGCTAACGACCAGAGTCCGCAGTTGCCACCCTTTACATTAACTTAAGCCCACAGGTCTGTGCCCGGTATTAACCTGCCTGCCTAGATGGGGAGGGGGAGTCAGTTCTCTCCCACGGAGTCTGTTGCAGGCCCACCAGGTGCCAGGCCTCTGGAGTTCCCTCCATCACAGGCGCCCTGGCCCTGGATTCAGACAAGGCTTCTGTTTCCCCCTGATGGTGCCGCCCCGATTGCTCCTCAATTCTCGTGGGTACTCACGCTCCACCGGAGGTCTCCCACCTTGGGCGTGCCTGGGCACAGCCCTCAGCCTAGAAGGCTGGGGGCACGCAGCCGCTTTTGTCCTCACTCGCCTTCTGGAGTCCTCGCCGGCCGGCAGGTGTCTGGTTCCTCTGTCACACTCCCTGGTCTCTTATTTTCATAAATGTTAGGGAATTGTTGGTTGATTAAGCTGTTCTTCGGTAGATCCGCCCAGATTTTCTACCAGATGCGCAGGAGCTGGGTTCCCTCCCTGCTACTCTGTCACCATCTTCCCCCGAGTCTTCCTGATATCACTAATTTTAAATAGAGTGCCAGAGTTAAAGAAGCCTTACATCAACCACTCATGTTTGCAAATAAAAAAACCTCCAGGCCATGTGTAGAAAGAACAGAAAATCTCTTTAGTTTCCAAAGTTGTATATCAATGTCTTCAAGTCAGAAAGGAGCAATGGAGAAACATTTCCTACAGTCTGAAGCTTTCCTTTCATACATTCTAGCCACTCTTATGTGAGAAAAATGAGTGACTTGTGGTTAGACTTCATCAAACGCAACGGAAATAATTTCTCACTGCTACCAACAAAGTTCAAGCAGAGGAGCACATGAACATGTATTTAATGAGTTCAATACAATGGGATATGTGAAGTGATGATTTTGTATAAAAGCAGAGGTAACTAATATTTTTCTTATCTGAACTTAGAGCATAAAGCAATCATCTGCTTCATGCATTGGGAAGAAAAGTAAGTATCGAAGTACAATGTGATTCAGTAATTTAGAAGACCAATAATGTACTGATTCTGGTGCAACATGGATTATTTCATTTCATTTTCCTTGGTTTTAAATCTATACTTGTCAAGGGAATGAGCATTGTGATTTCTTTACTCCAGAAAAGTCTTACTTGATAGAAGTATCTAGCAAATAAATATCAATTGTTTAATGTAGATTGTCAACATAGAGTAGGCCTATGAAGATTTACAGTGGAAGAAGAATTAATTTATTATGAGTTATATGTATAACTGATAATTCTGGTCCCAGTGATCATTATCTCTTTCCTTGACTACTGGAACAAACCAGTGTCACTGCACTTATTTCTAGAAATCATATATTCACACAAAAGCCAGAGCACTCTTTCTAAGACCTAATTTACATAGTACAGTTTTTTTTAATTTAAAATCTTGATTTGAATTTAGACTAAAGTCTAAACTCTTTAATATGGCCTATGAGATTTCACATGATTTGGACTGCATCACTGTTTCCAGCCTTCACATTAGTCACTCTTGTTTTTCTCCCAATGATATATTATCTGTGTTTTATCTGGAGTTTTTTCGAAAACATCAAAATTGTTTCCACATCAGGTCAGGATTTTTTCCCTAAGACATAGGCTCTTCAGTCCCATTTCCTGTGCCACAGTGACATGTGGAAATGTCTCTGCAGTCAGTGCATGCTATTGGTTTACAAATCTGTTTAGAAGGACCTAATTAGTATGAAGCTCAATCCTTTTCTTTGATGGTTGTGTCATGGTTCTCCTTTGTTACCACAGACACGGCGAGGATGCCTGCATGCCTGTAGTGCTGCTGGCATCGATCCTATGTTTGCGGTGGCAGCCTTGGGCCAAGACAAAGCTGTAGGTGGCTATAATGAAGAAATGCGATGAAATGCAATCTTGATCTTTCACATTAGCCTTCTAGGACAAACTCTGCCTCTGGGTTTTCCAGATGTAGAGTCAAGAAGTTCCTTACTGCTTAGTTTAGGTGTGGGTGGATTTTCTGTTTTACCGAATAGTTTTGTATTTTTATAAAAAGTACTATAGCAGTCACTAGCAGAAGAAAGCAGCAAAACTATGACTTTATTGTGGATCACCTAAGATTGTTTAATTTTCTGTGCCACCTTGGTTTTAGGAACTATTTGGATGCTAACTAGCTAGTTATAGGAAAGCTATTTGAATTAACTCAGACTCATTTTTCCCATATCTAAACTGAAGAAAGTATAATGACCTTAATCTATTCTTATGAGAATTAGCAATAATGCATATGACACTTTCGCACAGTGCCTGGCACGGTCAATAATGTGTAGCTACCAGCTCTATAATTACAAAATGTTATTTTGAAGCCAGACTCAGTGTTAAGAAATTTCATTAGTGGAGAAAACATTTATTTAATTACTCTTTTTCTCCATTATTCTCTAGTTCTACTTCATTTATCACTTCATGGTATTTTGTCTTAAGTCAATCAATTCTGATACAATAAATTCATGTCACAAAAAGCTAAAAGCCACGTGATTGCACTCACATGTAGGATACAAAACCGACACCCAGAGGCACAGACAGACAACAGTATGGGGCTCCTCAGAAAATAATTCAGCTAAAAAGAGGGCCAAATACATGGTCATAGAACACGATTTGACTTTGGGTGGTGGGCACACCATGTAATATCCTGACCATGTGTCATAGAATTGTGCACGTGACACCTATATGACCCTATTAACAAATGTCACTTCAATAAATTTAATAAATAGTTTAAAAATTCATATAAGTCCTAATGCTGAAATTATTAAAAATTATGCTGTTTTTCTACAACTACGTATTTATAACTCCTAATCTCGATTTCCCCAGTGTTCAGTGTGGGCTTACTGACAGCGAACCCTCCCAATGAATAGTAACAAACTCCATCTGACGTGGGTGTCAGAATTCGTTGACGCTGTGTGCTAATGTGAAAGTCGCTGCAACAAAACATATAGCAAAAGCAGCAACAAAGAACAAACAGACCCTTCAGAGAACAATGTCCCAACAGGCTCAAATTTAAAAATAATCTATCTGCTGGAAGATCTTGTAGACCTGCTTGTTATTGGCTACTCTCTCCAAATGCTGCTGGTTTACCTACTCGATTTCAGAGGCTGCTATTCTAAGAGACTGACTGCTTGTAGTGCATGGCTGGAGAATACATGCTGTGGCCTATTGCCATCAGTAAAAAGATAAGAATAGCTACCACTAGCTTGAAAACAGAATGAAGGATTATAATATGTTGTCAAACGTAGTTTTACTGCATAATGCTTTGCAAGAACAAGCTTGTGATTAGATATTTATTCAATTCAAATAATGGTTGTGCCGTAGAAGTTTTTCTCTTATGTTAATATTTTAATTTTAGCATTATTTACAAAGTGACATTTTAAAGAATATGTTTCGAAAGCATACCAGTGAAACTGGTATCTTTTAGACTGCGTTAGTGGTGGGTGGGCTGATTTTTAACAGATACTTGGTGTTAACATCTTATTGATATATTCTCATCAACAACATTTTTGAAGGTGCAGAGACAGAGGTAGAAATTGATATATCTTTTCTGGGTTGATTCGGTGAGCTGACACTAAGGTATTTTTTTATGTCAGGAAAACAGAACCATGTGATTATATACCTATTTCTATGATGTTATAAAAGTGGCATTCTGCTTCTGCATTTGCCTTTCTTGTTTCAAGAAAAGCATCTTCCTACATTTCCAGGATAAATTTTCAAAGTCTATGACTTATTAGTGTTTTTCTAAAGGACATATATAGTTCCATAAAACCCAGCCTTTAAGAATTATACACAGTGCTAACACATTAAAATTCTAAAAGGGGATGTTGGGATGCCTTATAAAGCACAGGGTACAGTAACAGTTCACAGTTATGACACAGTAACTTTGATTCTGTTTCTCTCTGTGCTGTACAGGGTGGCATCCTCAGGCTGCCTTGTGTCAGTGGTGGTGAACATCACTAGCATCCTTCAGAGTCTTCTGGACTCACAGGATGAAGGAGATCATGTGCATACATGAACTCCCTGTTTTCCTTGCTGCCTAGTAGCATGACAAGAACATAGGTGGGAACACCTGGCAGGAATGCTTAAAAAGTTCCCACTATTTGTTCTTAGATGTAACACAGAGTCAGGCCTTGGAGTTAAACTGTCCAGATATGACTCTGTTCTTTTTTAAAACATTTTTAAAGATTTTATTTATTTATTTTTAGACAGAGGGGAAGGGAGAGAGAAAGAGGGGGAGAGAAACATCAATGTGTGGTTGCCTCTCTCGTATGAGAGAGGGCCACGACCCAGGCACGTGCCCTGACGGGAAATTGAACTGTCAACACTGTGGTTCACAGGCCCATGCTCAATCCACTGAGCTACACTAGCCAGGACTAACTCTATTCTTTATATTTGTCAACATTTTAATCTCTGCAGCCTCAGTCTCCTAGCTCAAGTGAATGTTGTAGTGATAAAAGAAAATAATACAAATAACATTTGCTTTTCAAGCATTGTACACAATAAGAGTAATAAGATATTTCTATATTTACAATTGTCATCATTATTAAAGTTATTGTTATCAATTTTTCTGGTACAACCTCCATCATAAGAAAAGAATCAGTTCACAATATTTCCCTTATATCACAAGCTAAGATATACTAGCTGGTGTAAGCATTTATGAGGGTAATTCTCAGAAACATCTGGATAACTAGCCCTTGTTCTAGTTCTGAAAATTGAGTTAGGGAATCTATTTTTCCCAAGATACATAAGAAGTGTTAGGCTAAGCTTGTTGCACTAGAAGGAGGTTCAGGCCTGAGCTTCTTATGGGGTGCACCTGGTGCAGGTGAGGTTGTCTACAGTAGGTCACCAGCCAAGGCTCACAGCTGGACTGTCTCAACCTTATGCATGAGCCTAGGCTTGGAAGAAAAGCTTAACAATCCAGGATGTCTGATGTGACCGACCTTCACCCAAATTTATTCTAGGTAACTGACTACTGCTTGGTGAGGCTCTCAAGGACTTTGGAGACCCCAGTGTCTACACTTTTATTGGATAAATTTACTAATTTCTTGATGGCGTATCCTGACTTCTTCAGATTAGTACCTGTTTTGATGGACTTAAATGTGGCTATATCTGGTCTTTGCAACAATCCATCTATCATTGCTGTATACCTAGATAAACCTGAAGCTATACAGCAAACTTGTATAGATCATTGATTAATGATTACTGAACACTGATTGACAACAAAAAACAGTGTGCTCCTGCTTTCAAAGAGCACTGGGAAGGACTGGCACACGCATTATACAGCATTCCTTAATGCAGTTGGACATCTCTGATAGTTAAAATTTCTTAATTATGTTATACCAGAAAGCCAAGCTAGAGTTCCCAAATTACTTAATAGTAATAATTAATCAGATTGTTTCCCTTGCATCTAGATAAGGAACCCATGTAGACCACAGAGCATCGCTCCTGGAAGGCAATGATACCAGCAGAATGGAAAGAGCACAGCAACAAGGAGAGAGGAAAGTAAAAAATCATAGTCCTGCTTTTGACATCACACACTTATTTTAGCCATTTTTGACATGTTAGTATTCAGTTTTCTATTTCAACAGTAATTATATTGGATTATGAGGTTAGATGCAAAATTTAATATTTATCTTTATTTTGGGGTGGAGGGAGAGATAAATATTAGGAAAAACTGAGAATGTTTCCTACAGTGCCTGATACAAACTAAGGTTTCTGAAATTGTCTAAAATAATGAGAATAATAGTATATACTTCCATAGTACCTACTACATGCTAGGTTCTACCCTAAGCAAATTATACACATTAACTAATCTATAAACTGATTGCTTAACAGCACCTTATGTCCATTTCACAAATGAGGTAACTGTGACATAGAAGGAAAGTAAGTGACCCAAATCCATGAACCCAGTGGATTTTTGAGCGAGGATTCAAACCCAGGTGGTTGGGGACCAGAGTTTATGCTCTTAAGCAAGTGTCTACTCTATCTGCAAAACAAAACAAAATAAACAGAAAACTCTATTTATTGATTGAATTAAATTTAATAAGTGTGTATAGATTTTTTTAATTTTAGCTTTTTCTTTTTTACTGAATTTATTGGGGTGACATTGGTTAATAAAACTATACAGATTTCGGGTCAATAAAGCTATAATACATTATCTGTGTATTGTATTATGTGTTCACCATCCCAAGTCAAGTTTCCCTCCATCACCATTTATCCCCCTATTTTAAAACATTATTTTCCACTTTCAACTTTTACTGCATGGAAATTCAGTCTAATTAAGAGAAATATAGTTTCTCTTTCAATTTTATTTATTTTTTAGAGAGAGGGAAGGGGAGGAGAGAGGGAAAGAAACACTGATGTGAGACAGAAACATCAATCAGTCGCTGCTTGCACACTCCCCATCTGGGGACCAACTGTAACCCAGGCAGGTGCCCTTACTGGGAATCCAAGGGACTTAGTGCTTTGTGGGATGATGCCCGACCAACTGAACCACATTGGTCAGGGTAAGAAAGAGGGCTATTAGGACCAAGTACCAGGTTTGCCTTAGGAGCTGCTGACTGCTGCTATTCTATGTTGACTCTTTTAAGGAAGCTCAGATATAGAAACACTGCCAGCTATTTTATCTGAAAACGTCAACAACTTTTGTTATTGGTAAGTGCATTTCTTTTTAAAATTTTTTAATTATTATTTATGTTTTAAATTTAATTATTGTTCAAGTACAGTTTTCTGTCTTTTACTCCCATAGCAGCTCACCCCCCAGTGCTCCCCACCTCCCTCCCATTTCCACCCCTGTTAGTTTTTGTTCATGTGTCCTTTACATACTTGTTCCTGTGAATCCTTCCCCTTTTCTCCTGAAATGCCCTCCCCTCTCCGCTCTGATCCCTGTCTGCCTGTTCTCTATTTCAGTGTCTTTGGTTATATTTTGCTTGCTTGTTTGTTTTGTTTGTTTAGTTCCTGTTAAACGTGAGATCATATGCTATTTGTCTTTCACCACCTGGCTTATTTCACTCAGCATAATGCTTTTTAGTTCCGTCCATGCTCTTGCAAAGGGTAGTAGCTCCTTCTTTCTTTCGGCTGCATAGAATTCCATTGTGTAAATATACCATAGTTTTTGGATCCATTCATTTACTGATGGGCACCTAGGTTGCTTCCAACTCTTGGCTATTGTAAATTGTGCTGCTATGAACATTGGGGTGCATAGGTTCTTTTGGATTGGTGTTTCAGCGTTCTTAGGATATACTCCTAACAGTGGAATTGCTGGGTCAAAAGGCATATTTAT
Organism: Sturnira hondurensis; assembly: GCF_014824575.4. Taxonomy (NCBI): domain Eukaryota; kingdom Metazoa; phylum Chordata; class Mammalia; order Chiroptera; family Phyllostomidae; genus Sturnira; species Sturnira hondurensis. The sequence continues at coordinate 8,094,166 of NW_028079127.1, read as the reverse complement.
TTTTAGTTTTCTTAGAAAATTCCATACTGTTTTCCATAATGGTTGTACCAGTCTGCAATCCCACCAACAGTCAACTAGGGTCCCCTTTTCCCCACAACCTCTCCAACATTTGCTGTTTGTTTATGATGACCATTCTGACTGGTGTAAAGTGGCTACATGCAAAAAAAAATGAAACTTGAGCACCCACTTACACCATATACCAAAATAAATTCAAGGTGGATAAAAGACTTAAATATATGCCACGACACCAGTAAAGTCCTAGAGAAGAACATTGGCAGGAAAATCTTAGATATTTCACACAGCAACATTTTTACTGATATGTCCCCTAGACCAAGGGATATAAAGGAAAGAATAAACAAATGGGATTTCATCAAAATTAAATGCTTCTGCATTGCTAAAGAAAATAGTATTAAAATAAAAAGAGAACCAACTGTTTGGGAAAACATATTTGCCAATGATACCTCAGACAAAGGTTTAATCTCCAAAATATACCAAGAACTTACATGACTCCACTCTAAGACAAGCAACACAATTGAAAAATGGGCAAAGGACTTGAACAGACACTTCTCCAAGGAGGACATACAGAGGCTCCAGAGACACATGAAAAGATGCTTGATATCACTAGCTATCAGAGAGATGCAAATTAAAACCACAATGAGATACCACTTTACACTGGTAAGTGCATTTCTTATATTTTATTCATGACTATCTGTAGTGCTCTCTTGCTTACCACTTCACTTCCAATGTCTACTCTTTAATCATGGGTAGCCACTGCACATGATTCTGGGTTTTATAAATTGTTGGCAAGTAAAGTAAGGAAAAAAGAGTCTTTCTGTTTCTCAATGATACTTAAAATAAAAATGGGGCACACCCGAGATTCATGAGTGCCAAAAAAGGCTTAGCGATGCAGCTTCATCCTTGCAGAAGCCTTCATCTTCAGAGATTGTAGCAGTGGCTCTGCAGAACCTTTCTTCCTTTTCATTACCTACTTGAATCATCTTTAGTTCATATTCCTTCTATTTCATGCAAGTATCATACTAGATATGATATGATATACTATATATATTATTATATACTATATATACTTATTACACACTATAAAATATACTAGGAAATGTCCTTTTATTTCTAAATTTAGTATTACCCATGGAGGAAACTAATCATACAAAATACTTAAAAAATCTTTTTATGGTTTTATTTTAAATCATATTAATATAGTTTACTATTAAATATAATAATACAGGAACATTTATTTAAATTTAACTTTGATCCTAGCTATACTCAGGTTCTCTGTTATGGAATCATGCCTGGGTTTAAATCATTCAAGCGCGTATGTTTATCCATCTATTTTCTGACTACACCTGTGTTACCTGAAACTGTGCCTGTCCCTGCCATTGGTCCCAAGCAGGCCTGGGTCCTTCTGTTTCATTAGACTTGCTCTAAATTAGTTGGAGGAGTCTCGATGAATACGCTTTTCTTTCTTCCAACATAACATCTCCATCCTGGAAATGGGTTCGTTTTCTGCACACCCACAGAATTCTGAACCTCAGGTTCACCATTTACCGCTGACCGAGAGCTACTTATCTGCCTAACAACCCATTGTGCCCCTGTGGTGTCTATTTGCCCCTCCCCTCCAAAACTTAGAAATTACTCTAATTGCATAGCCTCAAGGCTTTGCATTTATTTAGGATAAAGTGTTCTTGTATTTGTTTAGTGTGATTGTGATTGAATTTATTAAGGCCTTTCCTGCGTCACCTAGGAAATATAAAAGTTGGGATCTTTCTTTTGCTGCTCACGTTAAGTTAATGTGAGAACCCTCAATGCCTGTGCAGATCAGACTGTCAGAGTCTGTTGGGCAGTGGAGAATTGATGAGAAATGAAAGATAAGTAGGGGATTTTATTTTTAGGAGGCTAAAGGCAATTAGCTAAGGGAATTTTTATGGCTGAGTTATTCTGTCAAGGAGTTAGGAGAGAAAATTATTCAGAAATATGTGCGGAGATTTCCATCCTTAGACTCCTACCTCAGAAACAAAAAACAGAAGTCGTGAGAACTAGACAGGATCCTAGGTAACATGACACCTGAGTCTAATTCCAAGTGATTTCTTTCCCAAGCTGTATGTTTGTTTCTAGTGTTTCTTATAGTATCTCAAAATTTGATGATTAATAGACAATCCCCTTATTAAAGCAATTTATAAAAATTATGGGGTTAGTAATATGTTTTAATATAGGTTCTTATAACATGAACAGTCTCTATATTTCTATGGAAATTGGATTTAATTTACAAAGTATTCTCCATCTTAACCGTTAAGATTCACTTTTCCTTATATTAATACACTATACTCTGGTAAGACTGCCTTAGATAAGTAAGTAGTTTGGTAACAATAAGGTACATTAACTGCTACAGTGCCTGGTTCCCTGTACCAACTTTCAGAGGATAAAATACGGCTGCTGCTTCACTTCTTCCAAATATCACGAACATAAATCTCTCCTGAACCATACAGGGAAAGGATTCTAGGAAACACAGTTCCAGCTTAGCTAACTTGCCTTCGTACTAAGCCACACTTTATATCTTGTCAACTTGGCATCTTCTCATCTCTCTCAAGTAGAATAACTTCCAAATGGATATAATAGTAAGTTCATTCTTCTGCCTGATAGAATGCATATATCCTTAGCAAAATTGAAAAAAAACTTTCTTATCAAAAAAATTTTGATACATTAGATTCCATGCATTTAGAAGAATTTTGATGTTTTTGAAAACATCAAAAAAACTTTCTCATCAAAAAAAAAAAGAATGCAACTCTTTTTTTTAGATTTTATTTATTTATTTATCTTTAGAGGGGAAGGGAAGGAAAGAGGGAGAGAAATATCAATGTATGGTTGCCTCTCATGTGTGCCCTGCTGGGAACTGGCCTGCAACTCAGGCATGTGCCCTGACGGGGAGTCGAACTGCAATCCTTTGGTTCACAGGCCTGCACTCAATCCACTGAGCTACAGCAACCAGGGCAGAATGCAACTCTTTCTGTTTATGTTTAGGTAATATTCATTTCTCTTTTAACTGCGTCAACTTTCACTTCCATCTCTTATAGCTTATATGACTTTTATACTGAAACGTAAGGTCCATAGCAATTAAAATATATTGTGTTAAATGGTAAGTGCATGGGAGATGAGAAAAAACAAAACTGGTTAATAAATACATGCACAAAACTCTATAAGCTAAAGGGACAATTATAGACCTCTTATAGCCCTCAATTTGCTAATGGTCATGAAATTACAGCAGGTATTTGCATCTACTTTCTTACACTATGAGTTTATGATTTTATTTTCACTTTCCTCTCAGAAAGTGCTTGTTAGCCCAGGTTCCTTGTCTGGTGGGAATGGCCCAAACTCTCCTACCTGCAGAGGTCTCTGGAGGCAGTTCCCACTGTCATTCTTGGCCCGCGATGAGTACCTAACCAAGGGCTCACTGAAGATTCCAGGGTTTCTGTCACATTTATTTCTCACAGAATTGCTTTCAAGTTTCCTCTTGATTCTCCTAAGAAACATAGTCAATGGATAAGTAAGCAGCTATTACATGATAAATCCACTCAAGTACTCTGACATCTGTAAGACTATGCACACTTACTGATACAGTGTAACTTTTTTTTTTTATCATTCCGACTTTATTTACTATGGGCCACAAGGTAAGCAAACTTGTAAGTTATTGTTAGCCACTCAAGATAACATAATGAATTCAAAATCTCTCAGAGTGTGCTATATTAATATTTTTTTTCTTGAACTAACATTGCATTCTTTGAATGGATTTTCAGAAATGTTCCCTAGGTTTCTATCTTAATTAGGAAAATCATGCAATTCTTTTCTTCAGTGTCAATACCTCCTCATAGGTTACACTTTCAACTTCATCTTCTGGGGTCTGCCAGTGTACATCTGTTTATTGGTCTAGTCGCATATAGAGGCATTGAGGGTAGGATCAAGAAGGGGTCAGAAATACTTTACAAGGCAACTTCCT